>NC_140169.1:99253798-99595580 GCF_963971535.1 Notolepis coatsorum | reverse complement strand
CTGTTCCTACCCTTGAAACTAACATTTTGACATTTACACAATTCTCCAAATGTTGGATCTGTACACCACCACAGTGGACTTGAATCAGGTGAACAGTGTAGGAATTACAACTGTTTCTACGTGTGTCCCCCCCCCTTTTTAGGACCAAAGGTAATTGGACAAACTAACGATCTATAAGAAAAAACTGGTCACTTTTAATACTTGGTTGCAAATCATTTGCAGTCAATAACAGCCTGAGGTCTGGAACCCATAGACATCACCAGACACTAGGGCTGACACCTATTAGTCGATTAGTCGACTAATCGGTCGAAAGGAGCCGTAGTCGACTAACCGACCTCTTAGTCGAATAGTAAAAAAAGAAAAAATTATTATTATTTTTTTTCTTATCATTCTTTCCCAAAGAAAAGAGGCCTAGAAGCGTGGCTAACGCTAATGGCACGCATACCAGAGGCTAACTGCCTAAGAAAACAGGCACAGAGGCACTGAAAGAGGATTTCACTAATGAACACACTAGACTAGACAAATATCAAGATGTATCCATCAGTGGACCAATTGCATGCTTTTGCAGAGGACAAGAAGCCTTCAGTCGACTCCTTCAGACATTAAGCACCCCCCACAGCCCGGATGGAATGATTAAAAAAAAAAATTAAAAAATAAATAATTTAAAAAATATTATACTTTAAAAAAAAAAAAAATATTCAACCAATACATTTTCGACCGGCAAATTTTGGCCAATCATAGTCGACCATCCAAATCCTTAGTCGGGGACAGCCCTACCAGACACTGTCTGGTGTCGTCCCTGGTGATGCTCTGCCAGGCCTCTACTGAAACTGTCTTCAGTTCCTGGTTCTTGGGGCATTTTCCCTTCAGTTTCGTCTTCAGCAAGGGAAATGCATGCTCGATTGGATTCAGGTCAAGTGATTGACTTGGCCATTGCCTAACTTTCCACTTCTTTCCCTTAAAAAAAACTATTGGGTTGCTTTCACACAGTGTTCTTCGGGTCATTGTCCAACTGCACCGTGAAGCTCCATCCAATGATAATATTGCCCAAAATACTTCAGAATTCATCCTTACAGCTTTTATTGTGCGTTGACGGCAACAGATTTCAAATGCAAATACCACACTTGAAATGAACTCTAGACCTTTGATCTGCTCCTTGTGAAATAATGAGGGAATAACACACTTGGCCATGGAACAGCTCAGCAGCCAATTGCCCATTTACCTTTGGTCCCTTAAAAAGGAGGAGGCGCATGTAGAAATTGGTGTAAGTCCTACACCGTTCACCTGCTATGGATGTAAATACCCTCAAATTAAAGCTGAAAGTAAGCTGAAATCCATTGTGGTGGTGTATAGAGCCAAAATGATAAATTGTGTTGATGTCCAAATATTTATGGACCTGACTGTATAGTTAACACAGTAAGATTAATCTGTTTCTACCCTTGAAACTAACACAATAAACTAACAATATACAGTATATAGTTAATATTTACATTTCAACACAGTAAGATCAATCTGTTCCTACTCTTGAAACTAACATAATAAACAAACTATATATATAGTTCATATTTACATTTCAACACGGTAAGATCCATCTGTTCCTACCCTTGAAACTAACATAATAAACTAACAATATATATAGTTCATATTTACATTTCAGCACAGTAAGGACAATCTGTTGTCATTTATACAATCAGGTCATGACATACACACAACCATTTTCACAGAATATAATTATGTCAACTTGATATTATTTTAGCTTAGCATTGTACATGGCTAGCTAGCCAAGATCGCCGACTTTCACTGGCTATTCAATAGCCGCTATTGGTTAGCTAGTTAGCTAACATTATGTTCACTATGAAGACGGTATGTTTGTGGTAACAGATGGTACATATGTTGACAGATTCATGATTTTTGATAGGAACACAATATTTAGCTCAAACTATACTGTTGGGTTTTATCGTCTGTTAGAGTTCTGTTTCCAGATTATTCAGTTTATTTGTGTATACAGGAATATTGGTAATCAGGATATGAAGATTAATATAAACACCTTTACTGAATAAGACCTTAACCAGGATATTGGCTAATATCTGGAATATGAATGTACATCTTATCCTGAATAAGACCTTAAAGGTCCCATGCATTATAAATGGCATTTTCCAGTGTTTAGCATTGTTTCCTAGCAATGGGGGATCAATGTGGTCTGTGTCTCTAATTATCATATTGACTCATCAGTCCAGTCTCGAGTTCATGAGATCTTCCCTCACTCAACTAAGCCGTTCTGATTTGACGGTATTGCTGACGTGAATAAGGTACTGATTGAGCTGATTGTGATCTGATTGGCTCTGTGGTTGTAGTCACTGCCCACAATTCGCTCAACAGAGCGACTCAAACAGGGTGCCGAGTCCGACAGACAGCAGAGAACGAGCGAGCGGGAGAGAGAGAGAGAGAGAGGGGGGGGGGAACCGCGCGCAGGAGTGTGTAAGAATGTGTGTGTGCCGCGGGGATGGGTCTTCTCTCACACACACATGGATCATTTACACACAACCTCCCGACCGCGGGGCAGGAGCTTCTCTCTCATGCGTGTGTGTGAGAGAAGCTCCTGCCCCGCGCGCACGGTCGGGAGGTTGTGTGTAATGCGTGTCTCTCTCTCTCTCTCTCTATCTCTCTCTCTCCCTCGCAGTCGGGAGCACTCGCATATCACTGTCAAAATATCGTTGCGCATGCCCGTATTCCGATCCGTGCAATAATATTCACAAAGGTATATATTGTCATGTGAAACAAGTTACCAATGCATTGTCCCGTGGGATTATGCCCCCCCGCGGCTAAATTAATTAGTATCCCCCTCAATCTCTCTATATCTCTCTCTGTCTGCCACTCGCAGACTGTGTGGGTGACTGTCACTCAAAGCGCTTATGGGCAGAGCCCATAGCCTGAAATCCTGAGGTAGAAAAATTATGCTTTTGAGTACTTGATTAGAAATATAAAACAGTGATTTTTTTTTTTTTCTTTTTTTTTTTAACCTTACAGATGTGTTCTATAGACTCACAGGAATTGTGTAAAGTTGCCCAAATAGTGCAAGGAATAGCAATGCATGTCCCCTTTAACCAGGATATTAGCTGGTATCTGGAATATTAATGTACATATAAACTCCTTATCCTGAATAATATCCTAACCAGGATATTAAACTAGTAATATTATATTGAACCAGGATAATAAACTGATAATAAAATGTTTGTTTATTTGTGTATTTTTACTTTGTAGGCTGAGCAGTTTGAGAGCACAGTGGGATTCAAACTACCTAATCACAGATCAGCTAAACGACTCTGGAAAGTGTGTGTAGAAAACCACAGCTTCTTCAGGTAAAACACACACACACACACACACACACACACACACACACACACACACACACACACACACACACACACACACACACACACACACACACACACACACAGATACATACAGATGTAGCAGCTAGGTCGGTCTACCCTTGCCACATGGTTTACGGGTAGTTGCCGTATTAATGGTATTTATTAACCAGTAGGGGCGCTCGGGTTACACCAGCTTACTCTTCGTCTCTAGTAAAGGGGAGGTGAGGATGGGAGAAACAGCCCAGTGCCAATGGTTGTTACATTGCTCCGTTCTCCGCTTGATATGATTAATCAAATGTCCAATCTAACGAATTTCGTTTGCTCATAAAATGCTTAAAATGTTAAATGAATTCTGGTTCTGTTTTTGTCCTATCCATTCAACTTAACGGAGCAACTTAACCGGGCAGTTTCTCCCCTCCTCCCATCTCCTTTAATCAATACAATCAATGGATTCACAGGAACAATAAATAGTAAGACTGTTGTATACAATATTGTTTGTGTAATTTATCTGTACATATCATACATACATATCGGCTCTACCTGTGGTTATAAAAGAGCTGTGATTCACTGAGCCAGTCTACTCTGCTAATCACAAGCCATTTTCACAGATATGGATATTTACTACAGGTGTCCCGAAACAAAACATTTCAATGAATGATGGCTTGTGATGAAGACTCGAGAAATTGTATCCGTCAAAATCTTAAGTATATCTCTCCATCGCCATATGTATGCGAATGTTCATGTTGCTCGTTCATGTTGATCTGCGCTCCGCAGACCCTGCTTGTATTTGCATTTAAATTAAAAACTGCATTCCAGAGGGCGAGGGGAAGATTAAAGATCAATATCCCATTATTCCAGCATAGAGGTATGAGCTGGAAAACATTGTGTTTCCATAGCCTGAAGTATTATGTAGTACAGGTCCAAATTTGATAAACATCCATTCAGAAATTAGTGTTTGAGAGAGGTTCGCGTAAACCGTGCGCCAAAAGAAAAAAGAGTTCCAAAATCCATTTCTGATTTCCACTGCCGTGCGTTCTGAAGTCTGAGTCACATCTGGTTGAGTGAGGTGGCGTTTGAATGGCAGCAAATAGATGTTTCGAACGGTATATTACATTTTACATGTTCGGCGAAAAATGCAGCCCTGAGCCAGTAGACGCTCACAAAGTGCCACTGTGTGCGTGCATGGGCATGACGGCCCGATTTCAGGCCGGTGCGTGGTAAGAGGTATATCAACTGGCCATCCTCAGTAAATACTATCAAACTCCTCTGACCTCATCTATTCTTTCCAAAGACCAGGGCCCCGTTCCTCGTACCTGGTTCAACTAAGCCGATCAAATGTCCTATTAGCCAGTTTAAATTAACCCGATGATTGATGTCCGGCTATCTCAGTTTCTCAAAGGCTGACTCGCGCTCAAACAATCTCGTTAATTCGAACCAGATTTCAGTAATCAGGATAATTGCGCATGCCCGTCCTAGTTCAAAAGGGGGAGGCGTCGATCGCCGAAACCATGATTTTCTATCGGGGAAAATATGATTGCAGACAAGTTAAATGCATATGTATAGGCTAATTTTAAGTGCCTCATTACCCCAATCAATCAGATTATATTTCTTTAAATGTGCCTGCTGGCAGTAGGCTTAATGGAATGAATCGAATGAGATCTTGCTAGCGAAAATAATTATTTCAACTCTTTTCAGAATAAGTAGATAAAAACAAGCCCAAAGAGTATCTAATTGATACGAATTAATAGATTCTTAAGAGGATATATGTACTGTATGTGCTTAGGTATCATGTACTATATAAATACATGGTTCCCAAAGTTTTCAGGCCGCGACCCCCGAAATAACGGTGTCAGAGAGCCGCGACCCCCACTATTATAGGAGGTGGTTGAAACATGCAAACGTTCACACGCACTAATAAGCATTGGAGGCTTTTAACACTTTCAGTGCCGGGCCGTGTTTTCCTTTTTACCCCGTTGATGCCACGGTCCACGGCCCATGTAACGTTAATATCGCCTAATCTATGTTTTAAATTATGCTATGTGTCTAATCTGCCCATCGCTTATCAAAGAATCATTTTCCAGTCAACATTGGCAAAGCAGATTGTGTTTTTATCGCTTCATTTCCTTTTTATAGCATTTTGAAAACCACTCTGTTTCGAAGAAAAAACAACACATTCCATGATAATCGCCTTTTACTGGAATATTCCAGAACGTTATCATTTGTCGGTCTATTTATGAATCGTTTTCAAATAAACGCTAGATGGTCCATAGTATTATGTGTGCGCATGCACGCTCGTGCCGTGCGCTGATAATCGCTGCTATTATTTCCTCATGGCTTTTACAGTGAAACAGCCATATCACATATAGTGGAAACGCTTATATCTCCATGAAAACGAGTCTGATTATCCTAACAATGATAACATAGATTCCTTACCTGACATCAGATGGTATCCAAATGGTATATTCCAATTCCTGATCACCATTCGAAAAAAATCGATAAGTATATTGATCCAACGTGTGTACAGTATAACCCATGATCGCCGCGGCTCAGAGGCTCCAGAATGAACTCTGGTAACTCCGGCTGCATGGGTGAGAAGTAAAATGTGGACTAGAATATTTTTTTTCCCATCCATTTTCATTGAGTCCATTCCAAAAGGGTGATTTACCATCTGGGAGACGATAGGGTGCGCTTTTTTCACATCTGATCGCCGGCGGCCCCTGGATCTCCAACGGTAGGCTCGCATGATGCAATATGATTTCAGATCGCTAATAAAAAACTACAAAATAAATTCCGAGAAAAGCCGTGACGTGGCTTTCAACGTCACGATCGTAAACCCGAGATTAGCCGTGAGTGGCGCTCAAAGTGTTAACACGCACAATACCTACACAAAATAACACAATAATCAAACAACCATAAAATGAATACATATAACGTGTTTCATTTAGAAGGCTAATGTTCAACTCACCTAATGAGATGGATGGGCACTAGGCTTGGAGCACAACAAGTCCAGTCTGGGTTTAATTTTGGAGACAGTGTGTAGATCATCCTCCACATTCAGACATGATCTGTACTTATTTTTTATATAAGTCAGTGCAGTGCAGAGAATGTTTTTTCACATAGGTAGGTAGATCCAAATGGCGGATAGCTGTGCGTATTCCCCCTCAATTGATATCCACAACTCAGCCAGCGGCTTGGACTGAAACACTGTTTTTAAGGTTTGTCGCTTGATTTCCTCTGGGAAATACTTTTGAAACGGTTCAAGAAGGGCTTGGAGGTGGGCAGCGAGCTGGGACGCATTCTCCGTCAGAAACAAGCGTGCCTCATCCTGCAGCTCAAACAGGTGTCGCACACGCCGTAGCTCTGACGTGCATTATGTAGGAAATCCATAGGCTGAATATGAATTATTATCAGCATTTTATGTCTATTTTACATTTCAAACGCATTTCTTTTACCAGTTTAATGTATTTTAATTGTTTTGAATTATAGGCCTATTTCACACATTCTATGAAATCAATACATTCTGGAAATCATCTCGCGACCCCCCCCTTCCCGCGGCTGCTCGCGACCCCTCTAGAAAAACTAAGCACAAAAACATTATTCAGAATGGTATAATGGGATCTCTGAGGAAGGGAGCTGCCATTTTTTTGCGAGGGAGTGGCCAGCTTATCCAGCTAACTGGATTAAGCTTGCACTGGAGCAGGTTCAAATTGATGGATGTGTTGCTATAGTGATTTAGCCAAACATGCTTTGTGGCACCAAAAAGCCTGACTTATGTCAAGTTATCCTGAAAATTATCCGGCTAACTCAGTTAGCCACGTACGAGGAACAGGGCCCAGAGATGGGACATGCGCGCACACACACACAAAGGAAGAATGGCTCATAGCAGACTTAATGATTTTAGAATACTTCAGATAAGGAAATTCAATGTTTACATCATCAACTATCCAGTTAGTATTTATAGTGTAACGTTTGGCTACTTTAAATCATTGAACGTAGAGAGAGAGAGGGAGAGAGGCTAGCCTATTATTATTATTATTATTATTATTATTATTATTATTATTATTATTATTATTATTATTATTATTATTATTATTATTATTATTATATTATGTCGTCAGCCCTTGTTGGAAACCAGCGCTCTTGTGAAAAGGTCCTCTTTTCTTCCTGCATCCAATCTCCGCTGAGTGCACCTGCATGCGGCTTCATCCTCCTGTTGCATCGTTGCTAATAATATAGCCTATATTTTCATTTGACAAAATAGGCGACATACACTAAGAAACATGTCCCACATTTCAATGAAGTCATGCTAAACATGTTAAATATATGAATGTTTGATAAAGACTCAAACATTCCCCCCTTGATTACACAGCATGAATGCGCAGATCAAGTCAGAGAGACATGGATGCAGCTGAAGCCACGTTTTATCACATTGCATATTACATTATATGAGCACTTTTTATGATATAATTAGGTTTTTTTCATTTATTTTATAGGTGAAGATAATTAGAAACATATTTTAGCATTTTTTAGTTCGGTAAATAAATGCTTTGCTTTTATCAAGCACACTCATTGTCTGTTACTCAATAGGCAGAATGTTCTTAAATAGGTTTCCAAACTCATCCGTAGTGCCAAATTTCTCCGTTCTCCACTTGATATAATTAATCAAATGTCCAATCTAACTAATTTCATTTGCTCAGTCATAATAGCCTGCTGCTGAAGAAAAGGACAAACAATTATGTTTCCATGATTTTATTAAAACTCATAATAACACAAACTGCCTATAAATGGTTATCTCCGCAAATTACAGGAAGATGCCAGTCTACTCCCTCTACTGACTCTACTAGTCACTTGCAAACAAAGTGGCCTTTCAGAATATTTTGATTTTATCATCAAATTTAGATGATGAATGAAACGCTTGTAGATTCATAATGACAAGCAGAACTAGCGCAACTTAACCGGGCAGTTTCTCCCCTCAACGCTGCAAATCGGGATCAGACATCACGCATTCTGTCAGGCGTTGCGCCTCCTGGTGGCATAAAACAGAACAGCAATCAACCTCTAAATCAACTGTCAGCGCCGCATATTGCAGACGGTAGAATGGTAGACAGACCTGTTTGCTCCATCTGTACAGACAGACATCCTAGATCAACTTTTAACTTTTTCCTTCATGCCACCTCTCTCTCTCTGTCTCTCTATCTCTGTCTCTCGCTGTCTCCGTCTGTCTCTCTCTATCTGTCCATCTGTCTCTCTCTCTCCTCTCTCTCTCTCTCTCTCTCTCTCTCTCTCTCTCTCTCTCTCTCTATCTCTCTCTCTCTCTCTCTCTCTCTATCTATCTCCCTGCTTCTTTCTCTCTGTCTCTCTCTATATATATATATATATATCTCTAGGTTGAACTCTCCAGAAGCTCCTACTAAAGCTCGGTTCCTGACCCTCGGTTCTAAGTTCCGTTACAGTGGTAGAACTCAGAGTCAGAGCAGACAGGCCAGCTCTCTAATCGACCGGCCAGCACCGCAGTTCGAGCGCACCTCCTCCAAACGGATCTCCAGGAGCCTGGATGGAGGTCAGTGGGTTAGCATAAGGCTAATGGATGGAGGTCAGTGGGTTAGCATGAGGCTAATGGATGGAGGTCAGTGGGTTAGCATGAGGCTAATGGATGGAGGTCAGTGGGTTAGCATGAGGCTAATGGATGGAGGTCAGTGGGTTAGCATGAGGCTAATGGGGCCATAGTTTGGGGAATGCTAACTATGATAACAAGGTGCTTTTTGAGGGAAGTTGGTAGACAAGAGATGAGGTTAATATAAGATAAGATTAAAGATAAGATTAGGGCTGTCAAAAAAAATTGCATGAGTTGCTTGTGTCAATCGTCTTAACGCATATTAACACTTTGGGTGCCATGGGTTAAAAAATGCATGATATACCATAGATTGCCAGCTCTATTTGTCTATGGAGAAGTACCCCTTCTTTGCATGGCTATAACTTTTTAAATTCTATTGCTACATTGCCATTATTAGGGCCCATTCAAAGTCCTATATGTATTGTTCATTGTGTAGCAACGTTAAACTTTTTCATTCACATATTCATAGTAAAGTATGGTCTAATGTATAAGTATGTTTTCATCTCTTTCTGCAGCTTTCTCCAGAACGTGATCTATAGCCCCAAATGCATTATATTGATGATGAAATACAGTTTGATGGCAATCGGGGCGATATAAAAAATTTCAATTGGACGTACTTCTAGAATGATCTACGTATGATCTGATGATGACCGGATGGGCGGGGGATCGTTTATAATTCCGTGGGCAGCGTTATATCATTCATCTAGTGTGGGTGATATGTTCATCATAACAGTTTATATGGAACACGTTCAAAAATAACGCTGAATCTTACCGGATCTTCCTCGCGCCGTTGGACGATCAGCGTGGTGTAGACCGTTTTCGATTATGGGATGTTTATCCTGATGAACCATTTCCAGCTTGTATAATACTATATACGTCCAAATCATGTTGTTTATCGAGTTATTGGCAATGGATCGCTATATATTGTGACGAGCCAGAGTGCCGGCAGCCAAACCGAGTGCCCGGAAGTAATATGGCCGACCAGCACAACCTCCACAGCACTTCCTGTTTGGCGATTGCGCCGATCGGCCACCAGATGGCGCTCCTGAACCGCCAGAGAGCTCAGTGGGTCCTCCTGGTGGATCTCAGGCCAGCGGAGGGGAAATATGAATCCGATCACAGATTTTTGAAATATTGATATTAAAGACGCTGTAAAGAGTCCTTCAGGCAACTTGAGCATGGCCGGGAATGACGCTGTAAAGCGTTTCCCGGCACCCAAAGTGTTAAGAATACATGGCAAAATGTGTCCGTAGGGGCTGTGGTCGTAAATAAATGCATGAAATGCAACTTCCGTCGAGCTAGCATGACACGAGACACAGCCTCTGAAAGACAGTCCTGGGTCTCACAGGGTTAAATGCGTCTGTTCTGTACTGAGGTATCCTGAACAATATCACAATATTATTACATTTACAAATATCAGTATTGTAATGTTCATGGTAACAAGGTGACTGTAATATGTGATAATGCAGATAGTGGCAGTGAAAGCGGACAGAGCCGGGGCAAACTTCTAATCCTTCAACTTTATGTCGTCCACCATGACTTCCTGTCTTGTGTGTTGAGTCTGTTCATATTCACCTTTTGACCTTTGAGAAACACTGGATTAAATCATTATCTCTTTTCCTTTTGTGTGTGTGTGCGTGCGCGTGTGTGTGTGTGTGTGTGTGTGTGTGTGTGTGTGTGTGTGTGTGTGTGTGTGTGTGTGTGCGCGCGCGCACATAGCTCCAGTCATAAACATCATGGAGGTGGGCAGGGGCTCCATCTCAACAGAGAACGGGCGAGAACCCAACCTAGAACTGACCTCTGATGCCAAGGTGAGAGAGTAGGACTCCGACAGAGAGAGAGTTCCTATCTGTGTGTGTGGAAGAGAGAGACGGAATACAAGTGTGTGAGTGAGTGAGTGACCAGTCATTATGTGTATTTATGCATTGTATTATATATATATATTAGGGGTGGGGGGGAATTGATACGTAGTAGTATCGCGATACTTTGCGTGGCGATACTGTATCGATACAGGGACGCCAAGTATCGATATTTAATTCATAAAAAAAAAAAAAAAAAAAAATTGTATAAGGAAGTTGCATTGTTCATTTCAATACCTGTAATAGTACAGTAGTCCACACACACACACACACATGTGCATTCAGTTAAGTTGGAATATGACTGTAATACAAACAGTTCAGTTTGTCAGGTACATGCAACACAGATTACAGTGTTTACATCTGTCTGCTTGATATAATACCACGTTCTGCAATACAAATGATTGAAGTGAGATGAACAGACTGAACTTTATTTTATTAGATAAAACATGTTGACAAAGTTGTACTTTGCAGTTGAAAAAAGGTAATAAATAAAATTGGATCAAGAAAAAGAAATTCGCAATACTCAGCGTATCGCGATATATTTAGTATCGCGATACTATCGTATCGTGACGCAAGTATTGCGATAGTATCGTATCGTGAGGTCTCTGGCGATTCCCACCCCTAATATATATATATATATATATATATTATTATATTACATGTATTGGACTATCACATGTGTATTTTTACAGCATAACATTAATGGAACCCTTGGCATACCAGAACCTGACATCCAATGTCATGTTTTGTTCAATGCTCTGTTCCAATATGTGTGTGTGAGTGTGTGTTGGTTACCAACCTCTTCTCCACAGCGAGGCTCAACGGCGCCTCCTACAGGCAGATGGCCGCCGCGGGCGACCACACCGGAAGTGACTTCTCTGACTTCCTGTGTCTCTTAACAAACATTAATGTCAACTTCCCCTCAGGAGAACCTTAGCCTCAATCACTAGTCCTCTGTGTGGGTGTGTGGGTGGGTGGGTGTGTGGTGTGTGTGTTTCAGTAATGTCCTCAAGGCCCAAATATAGAAGATGAGATGATGATGTTGTAATTATATGAGCTTTATTAATATCTCAGTTGTATCTACAATTATAATAGTTACTTTCTACAGCCTTAAAGGGGCATTTCACCATCCCAACATTGGAAAGAAATGTGCACACATTAATCTGACAATTACTGAGTTAGTGTGTTGTTAATTACAGCTCAGTGCAATGATACCAGTCCATATTCCAGTCCTCATTGCCATTATTTGATCTCCATCATTGCATTGAGCTGTAATTAACAACAGAGTGTCCTCCAATGACATCTTCAATCTCATTAAGTCTCATGAATATATGTGTGCAAAACTGTTTTGTAGAGTTTTGGGATATTTTTGTATTTTTAAAAGCGGTGACATCATGAAGGAGGGTAGAGGTCAGAGATAAATCAGCACTGTGCTCCTTTTAAAGGGATAGTTAACATTGTTAATGTGTCGCACTGGGAGAGTCCCCCCAGGCCATACTGGCACTAGTGGTCTGCAAGGGCCTTGAAATAAAGCCAGAGCCCTGCCCGAGCCCGTGAACTTCAGGCCCTGCCCGAAAATAAGCCCGACTGTAAATAATATTTTAAGCCCTAGCCCGCGTGAAAACCCGAAAAAAAATTATTATTATTATTATTAAACACTTTATATATTAACTTAATAAATAAACAAAAACGAAAATGTCCAATAGGTCTGCCTAAATAACGCATATCACGCTGAAAACTAAGAAGCATTTATGCCTCCCTCCCAGTGCTCGCTTATAGAGCAGCCTCGTAAAACGTATTGAAGGCTATAGAATCTTCTTTGACACACACACGACACACAATAGCCTACTCAGTCACTATACAAACAGAAATCAGATTTCGAGCAGAGCAACATATGAAAAGCACAACAAAACAGGTAGTGACCCAGCAAATAATAAACATCACTCACCACGACGTCAGCAACGCGTTGAACAACTTTAACAAAACTTCTCCAACTGGCTACATACATCCAAGTACAAATAAAACGTTCGCCAACTGGCTATATTCCAACACAACCAATCGAGTTGTCGAGCTTGGCGCAAAAGAGAAAGCGAATCTTAAGGAAAACGAAGGTTATCCTATAACCCTAGTTATATGAGAAAAAGAAAAAAAAACGCAAAAGAAAAAACGGCGGTGCCCGGGCCCGACCGAGCCCGAATTATTTATTAAAAAAAAAGCCCTACCCAGCCCGAACCCGCCGGGCCGGGCCCCGTCGGGCCTGGGCAAGGTTGCAGTGCACTAACTGGCACCTCTTGGTCTTTGAGATGTTGGGACATTAGCATCATGCTAACATGCTACTGGAAGTCATTGGGGGTCATTAGTATCATGCTAACATGCTACTGAAAGGCATTGGGGGACGTTAGCATCATGCTAACATGCTACTGGTAGCTAACTTTTTAAATAAACATAGTAATTTTGGTAATATGTTATTATCTGTGGTTAAATTGTGGTTTGAAGAGAAATAGACAACTCTTATTACCTGAAACCATCACAACTCGTTGATTCACTGTCCAATGAATGAAATCATGATCAGAATCAGTCGGCATGAAGCTACAGCAGGGGTTCTCAAACTTTTTTATACCACGACCCCATTTTATTTAATGTATTGTGTAATTTCAACGTGGAAATAAGGAATATCTAAATAAAAGCACATGTTGTTGAACTTGATCATGCATATTTATTAGAACATTTCATTACAGCACTATGTTATTAATACACATTTATAAAACGTGGCATATTTAGCCAAAATATGTTGCCAGAACATTAAAAAAGAAAGTAAAAAAAGTATTGCTTTTTTTTGTTTTGCCAATGCGCACTACCCATGACCCCACTTTGGGTCGCAACCCGTAGTTTGAGAACCGCTGAGCTGGAGGGTAGATGCACATTATTATCCTTTTAACCCCTCGCCTCTCTCTCCTCTCTTGCACCTCCAGGTCCTGTTCACTCTCTGTCTCTCTGACACACACACACAAAGTAGCAGACACGTGCACTCTATCCCGTTGTGCTCCATGTGACTGTTGTGGTGTTGTAATGTAATTAACACTGTGACTCTCTTCCTGTTTCCCTGCCTTCTCTCTCCCTCCCTCCCTCTTTCTTTCTGCACACTCACCCTTTTCTCCATGTGTGATGTCTCACTATTTTTTTCATCTCTGGGTCATTGATTGGCTTGTTTCACTCACTCACTCACTCACTCACTCACTCACTCACTCACTCACTCACTCACTCACTCTCTCACTCTCTCCTTCCCTCTTTCTTTTCCTTCTCTTCTCTCTTTCGCTCTCTTCTCCTATTCTCCTCTCTTCTCCTCATCTCTCTCTTCTACTCCTCTTCTCTCTCTCCTTTCTCTCTCCTCTCCTTCCCTCTCTATCTCTTCCCCTCACCGCTCCATCCTTCTCTCCTCTCTCTCTTCTCTTCCTCTTCTCTCTCCTCTCTTCTCCCCTCTCTTCTGTGCTCTCTCTCTTTTCTCTTCTCTTCTTTCCTCTCTCTTTTCTTCTCTCCTTCTCCTCAACTCTCCCACCTTTCCTCTCTCTCTACTCCTCTCTCAGTCTATCTTCATGTTCTCTCTCTCCTTCTCCTCCTGCTCCTCCCTCTCCTCCCTCCCTCTCTCACTTGACTCCACCTCTGAGCTCGACCGTGCTTTATCTGGCATTTCTGAGGATGATGTCATCGATGATGACATCATCAACTGTGTCGTTGGTGACCTCACCACCTCCCCCACACCCTGGCCCCTTTCTTCCGACTCCTCAAATTCTGCTCCTTTGTCTGATCTGCAGTCTCTAGATGTTGAACCTCTCCCACAAAACCCTCAAGCCACTCCCCTTTCCCCAAGCTACTCCCACCCGCTCCAAGGCTGTATTTCTGAGCGTTCAGGGGCAGAGCTAGGCTCACCAGTAACAGAGGTTCCAAAAGGGCGTGTCTGGTTCTCCCTGAGAGGCGTGGCTAAATCCCTGTCTGTCATCTTGTGTTTTCTGTCTCTACTGGATGAGAAGGAGAGCTTGGACCTGCCAGGTCAGACCGTCTCTAAGCTAAACAGAGTTCTTACCTGCAGAGGCTCAAAACTCAACATTTTCACTTCTGATTTTCCTACATTTATTACCAGACTGAACAGGAAATGTAATGTTTTTCCAGTCTGTATCCTCAGATTAACTGGTCAAATGACCAATGGATTTATTGTAAAACTGACTGGTTTAGTGTCTGTTTTTACTCACTTTCTAACAAATAAATTCAGAACTTTAATTCACTCTCTCTCCTCTCTCTCCTTTCATCTCTCTTCCTCCCCTCTCTCCTTTCATCTCTCCCTCTCTCTGCTATCTTCCTCCTGCCACCGGTACCTACTAAGCCCCTCCCCCTTCTTCCTACCCTGCCTTCTAGTCCTCTTCCTATTGGCTGTCATGCTGACAGCCAGCCAATCAATTGCCTTGGCTCTTATTTTAGCCACACCCCTCGGTCTGACCCTCTTTTACTTGGAAACAAGGACAGCCAATCAAAGAATGGTACCGTCCATACCGACCCATGATGGGTTGATGGATCTATCACTTAATCAGCCAATTGACCAATTGAGCCTCGCCCCTCCTCTCACACCCACACACACACACTCAAGACACGACACACACATGGGCTGGGCACATAAAATGTGCCACCCTGCAGCTTAGAGACACACACACACACACCCCGATCCTGTACACCCCTCCTCATGTCCTCTTCTCCTCTATCTCTCCCTCTTTCCTTCCTCACCACAATCACCTCCTCACTCCATCTCCACATACATCAGACCGGCACATGCGGGTACTTTGTCTTGTTTCTGTGGCTATGCCTACTTTTGGGGGAAACGCTGTCATTGTATTTGGCCTGTATAGAAACTGTCTGCAGAACGCTTACATTGTTTGAAAAATATGTTTTGTTAGTGCATCATGTTAAGTCAAGCAATTACTTTCCAATACTGGCCACCATTGAGTGTTCACAGCAGTGTGAAAAGTGAGGTTTGAGCTAATTTTAAGCCTATTTCCCCATTCAGCTGCAGGATGTTTCCTCATCTCCTTACCTGGACCTTTAATATCACGCTTATGAATCTCCAAGTGACCTAAAACTAAGAGGTAATCACTATGTTTGGGCCTTGATAGTCTTTGGCGTGATTTATATCTATGCATTTTATCCTAAATTTGTAGTTTATGAACAAATACAGTCTAATACCTGTTTATTCCCTCAGTTGTTTCCCCTAAAAGAGGCACGGAGTGGACGACATATTCCCGGTCTGATGAATCACGTTTCCTGTACATAGAGACAGATGTGTATGTGAGAGAGAGAGAGACTACAGATTGATAGAAATGTCTAATAAATGGGAATAGAGTTCTACATATTGATAGAAATATGTCTGATGGATAGGAACATAGTTCTACAGATTGATGGAAATATATAATAGATAGGAACATAATTCTACAGATTGATAGAAATATGTCTGATGGATAGGAACATAGTTCTACAGATTGATAGAAATATTTATAATAGATAGGAACATAATTCTACAGATTGATAGAAATATGTCTGATAGATAGGAACATAGTTCTACAGATTGATAGGCTGATAGTGTTGTAGAATGAAGTAGGCATAGATGTAAAACAGTTAGATTAGATAATGTTGTAGAATAGAATATAGAATACTGTACTAATAGTCACATCTGAATTTAAACCATGGTGTGTTACAGTGGTGCCGTGACCTAGAATATGTGGGCGGCTATCAAAGGTAGCCCTGAAGCCTAGTAAGATGATATCTCTCTTGGCTTGAAGCCTAGTAAGACTCATATTTCTCTTGGTCAGTCCTGAAGCGTAGTAAGACTCATATTTCTCTTGGTCAGTCCTGAAGCGTAGTAAGACTCATATTTCTCTTGGTCAGTCCTGAAGCGTAGTAAGACTCATATTTCTCTCTGCCAGTTCTGAAGCCTAGTAAGACTCATATTTCTCTCTGCCAGTTCTGAAGCCTAGTAAGACTCATATTTCTCTCTGCCAGTTCTGAAGCCTAGTAAGACTCATATTTATCGTGGCCAGTCTTGACGCGTAGTAAGCCTGCTGTTTGATTAGTGTACAGTAGACCTTGGTTCAAATCCTAGTGTTAGATTTATGACTGAGTCTGAGTATGTACAGTCATAGCAACCATAGAAAACCATAGCTACCATAGCAACCATAACTACCATCGCAACCATAGCTACCATAGAATCCATAGCTACCATACAATCCATAGCTACCATAGCAACCATAACTTCCATAAAATCCATAGGTCATAGGAATTATGGCCCTAGATACCATAGCTACCATAGCAATCATTCCTATAATGATTTGTACTGGAACAGAAGCAGAGGGATGAGAGGAGCTGGCAGGTTTATGTCCAAACACATATTTAGTTATGAACATGGAGAAACATATCTGTACATGTAGCTTACCTTGTTATTATTGTACAGATATATGCATAGTAGAGAAAATATATGATGTATAATGTATATCATATTTAAAATACAGTGTTACACTTAACCTTAGACGAGTCCCCTTAGCCCCCCTTGTCTCCTAGCAGCTAGCTTGTTGGAGGAGACAAAATGACGGGATGTCTCCTTTAAAACCTTTAGCGCCCCCTTAGCTGTCATTTACATCAGTCCATCACCATTATTTCCCATCATGCTTCACAATTCCTGTTGGCGGTGTGTGAAGCCGAGGCTGCTGGGAGAAAAACGTATTATCTCCCATCATCCATTTCATATTTTCTGTCTGCCCCGCCTAACCCCCTGTCGTCTTACCGAAAAATGACCTCGCAGGTTGAGGAGGCGGAGTTAAGACCTGGCAATGACGATGCCACACCTTCTCAGGTCTGTGAGGGCGACGCCCAGTTTTACCCCCAAATTAGAAGTCAGTGAGGTCATAATTTTGTTAGGTTTTGCATCAATAATATAGTGAAAAGTGGTCCTGGTTAGAAACTCATATAGGCATACAGCGCGCAGCGATCGGTGCAGGTCAACCTAACTTGTTTCTTTCTCCTCAACTTCCTCATGCTCACTCAGTCGTCAGAGCCCGCCCCCTCTCAGGTCCATCCTCTCTCATTGGTTGTTTTGTTTGGCATATTGGTTTGTCAATCATTTGATCTGCTTGATTTGTTGTGGTTGGTTGATTTGGTTATCGCTCATTGGATTTGATTGGCTGCTGAAGCTCACTGAAAAATGAAGGCCCAAAGCCATGGTTTTATACAATACAGGAATATTTACATTCATTGTTGAAAAGGGATCCAGTATGTAAAATTAATAATGGAATTAATGGGAAACATAATACAAATTGTATTTAAAATGTATACAAATTGCTAGTACAGTATTACAGAAGCTATCTCTCTATAACATCGAAATACATGATGATACATGACAAGTCATGTTTACCTATCAGGCCTTGTTTTCCTGTGGTGTTTGTTTCTGGGTTATTATTTGGCCTTTTAAAGGTACTAATGATAACATTCAGCCACTAGATGTCGCACTAGAGCACCAGCATGTCATTTATCCAATCGGGTGCATTCCATGTGGGGAAATATGAAGTAGGGAGGGGGATACATGCGTGCAACAACATTCCTTTTGGACCCGCCAACATTTTTTAAAAGATGAATTCATTAAACAATATTTGGGGGGGAAATTAAGCAATACTTTTATTCCACACCTTTCTAAAATGTCTGGATGTATTCTTTTTTCTTTTCTTTTTTATGATTACTCTACATAACATTTTTATCTATAGCACCTTTAATAATCCCTTAATCCTTTTAAAGTCCAACTGATCTGAGATTTAGATATACATAATATACATTTTAATATTTGTATAATTATCTAAAGAATATTAATTTAACACATTAACTGCCGGAAGACGTGTTTAGGCGTCCTTCCCCGCCATGCTCAAGTTGCCGAAGACGCCGTAACTCGTCTTTGATATCAATATTTCAAAAATCTGTGATCGGATTCATATTTCCCATCCGCTGGCCTGAGACCCACCAAAAAGCCCCACTGAACCCTCTAGCGGTTCAAGAGCGCCATCTGGTGGCCGATCGGCGCAATCGCCTAACAGGAAGTTACTTGGACGATGTGCTGTTCTCCCATATTACTTCCGGGCACTCGGTAAAGGTCCCGGCACTCTAGCTCGTCACAATACATAGCGATCCGTTGCCAATAACTCGATAAACAACATGATTTGGACGTATATACCATTATAAAAAGAAAATGTATACTCATCGCCCAACGGCGCGAGGAAGATACGGTAAGATTCAGCGTTATTTTTCAATTTTTCTATACTAACTGATCTGATGAACATTTGACCCACATTAGATGAATGGTATAACGCTGCCCACGGAATTATAAACGCCCCCTCGCCCATCCGGTCAACATCAGATGACGTGTAGTAACTTCCAGAAGTCCGTCCAGTTGGATTTTTTTATATCGCGCCGATTGCTATCAAACTGTATTTGATCATCAATATAATGCATTTGGGGCTATAAATCACGTTCTGGAGAAAGCTGCAGAAAGAGATGAAAACATACTTATACTTTAGATCATATTTTAGTATGAATATGTGAATGAAAAAGTTTAACGTTCATACACCCTGAACAATACATATAGGACATTGAATGGGCCCTAATAATGGCAATTTAGCAATAGAATTTAAAAAGTTATAGCCCTGCAAAGAAGGGGAATTTCTCCATAGACAAATAGAGCTGGCAACCTATGGTATATCATGAATTTAGCCTTAGGCAATCAAAGTGTTAACAAGGAATAACAGATTTGATTGGCTAGGATCTTTGACTGCTATCATTTCATTGGCTGTACTGAAATAATGGGGATTAACATTTCCAACCTACGGTACCAGATGAAAGGCAGGTTACACTTTTTCAGAGAGGCCATATTTTTATAGATTAAATAAATATGGAAAGGAAATGTGGAATTCCAATGAAACATTTTCAATAAGATTTCAGTTGGACTTGGCCCGGTGCTGGTCTGGCTGGCCGGGTGCTGGTTTTGGTGTGGGTTGTTTGGGTCTGTTTCGTACTTTTAATTTCTGCTGAAATGTGGCTTTTTATTGGTGTCTTTTTGGTTTGTCTGTGATGTCGTTTTTCATGTGTGACCAACATTGGTACATCTCAATACTCAATGTTTTTGTGTGGGTGTGTGTTGAGATCACACCTCTGCTTGGCAGTTTCACATGACTTGTGAATTTATTGTTTTATTTTTCTGTTATATTTATCTGTTATACAGAATAATATTTTCTGTTATATTTATTATACATTTTTATTCATTTATTTTATATTCTAGGTAAAACATTTGCATAGTCTTTTTTGGTTTAATCTCTTAGATTCCATTAATTATATTTATTTGAAGTTGTTTCCTTTTTCTCAGTTTAGAGTATATTTATATTTTTATTTGTAACTTTTTATTTATTTATTCTTCCCTCTATTTGTCTGTCTGTCTGTCTGTCTGTCTGTTTGTGTGTGTGTGTTGTGTGTTTGCCCTTCACAGAGTCGGTTGAGAGTGCACGGCGACAATATATATGTCAGACATAGTAACTTAATGTTGGAGGTTGGTACTTGTAGTTCTCACAAACCAAATGAACTGCAATTTCTCATTCTGTACTCTGGCACCGCCTGGTGGCCACAGTAAGAATTACATCTTTCTCTGTTCTATTCAAGGCCGCTGCCTCGCACTCTCAGACTCTGTGCACATGCCTGTGCGCGTGTGTGTGTGGACACTGAGACTCTGCACATGCATGCCTGCGTGTGTGTGTATGTGGACACTCTTGCATGCTCTGTGCATATTGAGTGCTGCCTTTTATCAGGTGCATGTTTGTGTGATATAAGTTATTTAAAAAAAAAGAAAAATTGTTTTGTTTGTGGGGGTGTCGGTTCTGCGTTGCTGATTGGTTGTTGGAGTTTTATTCTTAGCCTATTATCAGGCATCTAACCCGACTAATCCTGCCTTCCTAACCCATATATGGAGCTTCCTTCCTGTTTCCTGGTTTGCTGTGATTGGTTGGCAGCGTTGAGCTGTGTGTGGATTGGATTAACACACTAACAACAGCACAGAGGACATGGGACTGCTAGTCTGGTAACCAGAGAGTCACAGGTTTGATTCCTGCTGCAGACAATGTGTCCATCCCTGTCAAAGGGTTATTGAGCAAGGCACTGAACCCATACCTGCTCCATGGGTGCCGCAAATGTCTGACCTCTGAGCCCTCTGGTGGTGAAATATAAGAACATCTGAATATGAGGATAGAGGTCTAAGACTAAATGTATTTTAGAGAGAGAGAGAGAGAGAGAGAGAGAGAGAAGGCAAGAGGGAGACAGACAGACATGTTGTCAGCACTCAGTCCCATGTCCTTGCTTCCCTCAGCAAGACACACTCTGTCTCACTGGAGCCCTATCTTACACACACACACACACACACACACACACACACACACACACACACACACACACACACACACACACACACTAAAACACCCTTTTTTTCTAGTGTGATAAATCTTTAGTGTGTGATAAAAAGGCAGTTCAAAATAAATAATATACATTAGGGGTGTAACGGTTCTGTACGTATCTCTGTTTGAAGTCACAGTTCAGTACGCATTTATTTTTCAAGTCACGGTTCAGTATGTGCATCTGTTCAATGTCACGTATTGTAATGTTTTCAAATATAGCAGGGAAAAAAGAAATGTAAAACAAATAAAAGTTTTAATTTATTATGAAGTTATAAACGGTGGCTAATTGGCCGCCATTTCCTGAACAAAGGAAGTCACATAAAGCACATATCTTTCTTTATTAAATAAAAACATAACGTCACGGTGACCAAATTCGTCCAAATTTTTCTCACATTTTCATAACAATAGCGAATATAACTTACCCTGCACCGTTTTCATTGAGGTTTCTTACAAATTAACGATGTTTTATTTGTCCTTTTATACGCGGATTTTCATTTAAATCTTAAATTGTACCATATGTCCCCCTTTAGACAACAAACATAACGCTAACACCACATTTTTGTTATGATAATTAGGTGACCATTCTCGGTCACTGTATTCAGGTCGCATTAATAGTTTAACCCTCCTGTGTTCAGGTCACGTTTTCCTCACCTTTAATCCGGTGCTAACCTGTGAACTAAGGTGACAAAGGTCTTGGGATTTGTAGTCATTTTGTTTTGAAATAACATTTTCACCTTTTAAACCAATGCTGCCATCTACTGACAACAGAAAGGTAGTGTACATAATGTTAGACCCCCGTAGCCCAAAACACATTCTAGAGATTCCCACTTCTGACTGGTAACATACGTTCATATCTAATAGTCTTAGATGACTAAATATAGATGAATACTCATGAAATTTGATATATATATTCTAAAATAAGTATAATTTCACTTCACCTACCTGTCGACATGAAATTCCCAAACGCTGACAGTAAAAAAAGCCCGGATGTTGCGCAAAATGGGCGTGACCGAATTTGGTTTTGGGCGTTCCCAGACAAAGAGAGTCTAAGGTATATGTTCCGTTACGTATTGTCTAGGACAGATATTATAAAAATGTTTTAAAAGAATTATAATAATAATAAAGAAAGAAAATGTCTGTCATGTTCCACTCAGGAGTGATGAAGTGGGCAGACATTGTTAAATACCTCTCAGTAGCTCAGTATCCCTAGATGTCCTGCCATCAGTGGTGAGAGCAATACCTGACGCCTTTAATAGCACTTAAGACAACTACAGCTTGTGTTTGTTTACAAAGGGCTGGTATGACCTGCTGGCTGAAATGCAGATTAGAGGCAACTTTGTAGCGGGGCTCAGTCACGTTCAACATACGTTTAAAACCGGCATTCTCTATTCTCTGCTTAAATGCCACAGGAGCTGTGTTGGCACTGCACTCCTTGTACCAGTGATATCCACATTTGGAGGATGTCGTTTTTATCGAGTTATCATGTTTGAAGTATTGCCAGCGACATGCCCAATTTCAGTTGAACAATGAGCCTTTGTCGACTGCTACTGTAGTTCACTGGGAAACTGTAATGTTCCCAAACAGCAGACCTGAAGGTATATGGGGGGGTCCTCGGGTTCTGGTTTGTCGTTTGCGTTTGTTGCGTTCCCTGACGAGGATGGGCTGTGTTAAAGTTGGTTGCTAGGACGACTCCAACATCTGGCTCTTTGTGAAAGTTACATCATCAGGCGGGGGAACTCTTGTGAGTTTAAGTTCTGCACTCAATTTAAGTTTTGTTCTGCATGTGTGGTTAAAGCTAGACTATTAATTTGGTTCACAACTCACACAAAAAACGAATGATGATATTTTTTACTATTTAAAGTAGGTAAGTAATAATAAATGAGTCCTTTAAGCTTCCTCAGAGAGAAATATACTACACTATAAACTCCATAATAAATTACACGTAAACTTCATTACCCAGAAGGCTCCAGTGAGGCTGATTGACAGGCTAACGTTCCCATCACCTTTTGAACTTGAGTTTACCCCCTACCCTCCCTACCCTCTCTCCTTCCCCTTCTCTCCCTCCCTCTTCCCTTCATCCCTGCTCTCCTCCCTCTCTCCTCCTGGACCTTAGGACCATGACAAGACCCAGGATGAGGTGCTAAGGCACCAGGCCAGCATTAGCCAGTTAAAACGCTCCTTCATGGAGGCCCTGCCCCCCTCCGCTCCCCAGACGAGCCCGTGGGAGGGCCGTCTCTCCTCCTCCCCCGTCTCCTCCCTGCGCCTCCAACGACAACAAGAAGTGGTAGGTCTGAGCAGCCGTCCAGAGCGGAAATCAGACAGAAATCACCTCTTAAAGCTGCTCTATGTGATCTTAAAGCTGCTTTATGTGATCTTAAAGCTACTCTATATGATCGTAAAGCTGCTCTATGTGATCTTAAAGCTGCTCTATGTGATCTTAAAGCTGCTCTATATGATCTTAAAGCTGCTCTATGTGATCTTAAAGCTGCTCTATGTGATCTTAAAGCTGGTCTATGTGATCTTAAAGGTGGTCTATGTGATCTTAAAGGTTGTCTATGTGATCTTTAATTTGCTCTATATTCTATATGATATCCAGCCACCAGATGTCACACTATCACACCTGCATCAGACCACGACAAATGGGCGCCACACCTCCCCCCTCCCTTTTGCGTTCACATGGCTCAAATATCAATTAAGATCCAGCAATTGCATGTCCTATTTCTTGATTAAAATGTTGTCAAACATATTTTAGTGGAGCGTTTAGGTCGAATGAAAGAACATTTTCGAGCAAGGATATGTGTTTAGTTTAGGATAGAGTTGTAGGAGGTTTTTATGTGTCTGTTAGGAGGTTTCTCTGTGTCTGCCATTAGAGTTCTATGAGTCTGTCAGGAGAGTTCTATGAGTCTGTCAGGAGAGTTCTATGAGTCTGTCATTAGAGTTCTATGAGTCTGTCAGGAGGTTTCTATGAGTCTGTCAGGAGAGTTCTATGTGTCTGCCATTAGAGTTCTATGTGTCTGTCAGGAGAGTTCTATGAGTCTGTCAGGAGAGTTCTATGTGTCTGCCATTAGAGTTCTATGAGTCTGTCAGGAGAGTTCTATGAGTCTGTCAGGAGAGTTCTATGAGTCTGTCAGGAGAGTTCTATGTGTCTGTCAGGAGGTTTCTATGTGTCTGCCATTAGAGTTCTATGAGTCTGTCAGGAGAGTTCCATGCGTCTGTCAGGAGAGTTCCATGTGTCTGTCAGGAGAGTTCTATGTGTCTGTCAGGAGGTTTCTATGTGTCTGTCAGGAGGTTTCTATGTGTCTGTCAGGAGAGTTCTATGAGTCTGTCAGGAGAGTTCTATGTGTCTGTCATTAGAGTTCTATGAGTCTGTCAGGAGAGTTCTATGTGTCTGTCAGGCGGTTTCTATGCGTCTGTCAGGAGGTTTCTATGTGTGTCATTAGAGTTCTATGAGTCTGTCAGGAGAGTTCTATGTGTCTGCCATTAGAGTTCTATGAGTCTGTCAGGAGAGTTCTATGAGTCTGTCAGGAGAGTTCTATGAGTCTGTCAGGAGAGTTCTATGTGTCTGTCAGGAGGTTTCTATGTGTCTGCCATTAGAGTTCTATGAGTCTGTCAGGAGAGTTCCATGCGTCTGTCAGGAGAGTTCCATGTGTCTGTCAGGAGAGTTCTATGTGTCTGTCAGGAGGTTTCTATGTGTCTGTCAGGAGGTTTCTATGTGTCTGTCAGGAGAGTTCTATGAGTCTGTCAGGAGAGTTCTATGTGTCTGTCATTAGAGTTCTATGAGTCTGTCAGGAGAGTTCTATGTGTCTGTCAGGCGGTTTCTATGCGTCTGTCAGGAGGTTTCTATGTGTGTCATTAGAGTTCTATGAGTCTGTCAGGAGAGTTCTATGTGTCTGCCATTAGAGTTCTATGAGTCTGTCAGGAGAGTTCTATGAGTCTGTCAGGAGAGTTCTATGAGTCTGTCAGGAGAGTTCTATGTGTCTGTCAGGAGGTTTCTATGTGTCTGCCATTAGAGTTCTATGAGTCTGTCAGGAGAGTTCCATGCGTCTGTCAGGAGAGTTCCATGTGTCTGTCAGGAGAGTTCTATGTGTCTGTCAGGAGGTTTCTATGTGTCTGTCAGGAGGTTTCTATGTGTCTGTCAGGAGAGTTCTATGAGTCTGTCAGGAGAGTTCTATGTGTCTGTCATTAGAGTTCTATGAGTCTGTCAGGAGGTTTCTATGTGTGTCATTAGAGTTCTATGAGTCTGTCAGGAGAGTTCCATGTTTCTGTCAGGAGAGTTCTATGTGTCTGTCAGGAGGTTTCTATGCGTCTGTCAGGAGGTTTCTATGTGTGTCATTAGAGTTCTATGAGTCTGTCATTAGAGTTCTATGAGTCTGTCAGGAGAGTTCTATGTGTCTGCCGGCACCAGAAGGTTTCTCGATGCCTACAGGACATATTTGTGCACAGTAATGATAGGATATTCATTATTGTCCCTGTAGGGAAATGTAATGAATAGGGGAAAGAAATGTCCGTCTAGACATTCAAGGTGTCTCAAGATTTAGGAAAATACACTTTCCAGAATGAACTTGCATCACCACTCTGTTGTTTTATCAAACAGTGTTCATTTACTTAAATGTTATGACCTGACACAAATTCACTCTATGTGAGTAAATCTGTCAAGTTCAAGTTCATTCACCATCTGTAGGTATACAGTAGGGTAGCTGTTTTAAGTGCAGGATAAAAGTACATAGAAGACTGAAGGAAATGTATAACAACACACTGGATTAGGGATGCACCGAATGGGAAATTCTTGGCCGAAACCGATACCGAAAATATAAAACAGTTGGCCGAAAGCCGAAAGGCCGAAAATGATTCATAGAATAGATTTTTTTTACCAATGTTGTGGAACATTATGATTATGGAAAAATATATGATTATGGCAAAACTTAACTTAAATAATAAATAATCACTATTATGGGTCCATAAAACATTTATTCAGCACTTCTGAATGCATACAGTACATTAATTCCATCTTTTCTCTGGCTGCGCAGCGGACATCTGTGCTCTACTGAGCGCACCTTTCTAGTCCCCAGCTGAATGTGCTCGCTTGACTCGGCACAGTAGACGCGCGACAGACAGACAGCGTCAATGTGAGAAACACAATCCCCCCCCCTCTCGCTCTGAATAATATGCATATTAGATCACTCAGTGATTAACCGCGACGGGCATATAGTAAATAAGGATATAAAAACATGTTAACACTTTAATCGCTGATGACGTGTTTAGACGTCATTCCTAGCCATGCTCATTCTGCCGAAGACGCCGTAACTCGTCTTTGATATCAATAATTCAAAAATCTGTGATCGAAATCATATTTCTCCTCCGGAGCCATGAGATGTACTGGTGAGCTCCACTCAACTGTCTAACGGTTCAAGACCGCCATCCGGTGGCCGATCGGCAGATCGGCCAAGAGGGAGGGGCGCGCCAAACAGGAAGTGCTCATCCATAATCCGTCCGGGCACTCGCGATCGGTAGCCGGACCCCATCTCAACACACTGGATAATCAATCGCTCGCCCTAACTCAATAAACAACGTTATTTGGACGTATATAGTATTATACAACCTGGAAATGGTTCATCAGGATCAACATCCCATAATCGAAAACTGTCTACTCCACGCTCATCCCCCAATGGCGCGAGGAACATACGGTAAGATCCAGCATTATTTTCTAACGTATTCCATATAAACTGCTCTGATGACCATATGACCCACACTAGACGAATGGTATAACGTTGCCCACGGAATTATAAACGCCCCCTCGCCCATCCGGTCAATATCAGATGATACGTAGTAACTTCTAGAACCACGTCCAGTTGAAATTTTTCATCTGGCAACGATCGCTACCAAACTGTATTTGATCATCAATATAATGCATTTGGAGCTATAAATCAAGTTCTGGAGAAAGCTGCAGAAAACGATAAAAACATACTTATACTTTAGACCATATTTTAGTATGAATATGTGAATGAAAAAGTATATCGTTGCTACACCCTGAACAATGGATATAGGACATTGAATGGGCCATAATAAGTTATAGCCCTGCAAAGAAGGGGAACTTCTCCATAGACAAATAGAGCTGGCTAGGGATGGTAAATTATGAATTTGAACCATGGCGATCAAAGTGTTAAAGACGCATTTATTGGACGCGTTGCGCGCAGAGTTTACATAGACAGCGCGACTCCCGACAGCGCGACATCATCACAACAACACGCGTTAGGTTACAGGTTGTTTCTGTTTCGGTGACATATTTTCGGTGAAAAAACTCTTTCGGCCGAAAGGCCATTTTCGCCACCGTAATTTCGGTGCATCCCTACTAGTGTTGTCAAAAATATCGAAATATCGATACATATCGATACTGAATATTTAAAATGGTTTCGATACTCATTTCCCGAAGTATCGATACTTTCTGCAGTACCGATACCAGCTGGCTTGCTCCCGCAAGTTGTTGACAGACAGACGCGCTGCCAGAGCACGCTTGCCCTTCCGCCTCCTCCTCCTCCTCCTCCTCCTCCTCCTCCTCCTCCTCCTCCTCCTCCTCCTCCTCCTCCTCAGAGACCGGCAACAGAGACAAGCTGCTGCAGCCTCCTCCCCCTCACAGCCGGGAGCCCTGTCTTCAGTTTGTAAACAAAGCTATTATTAGCTAACGTTAGCTGTCGTTCCTCCGTTAGCTTATGCTAGCTAGCTGGCCACATTTATAATTACTTCATGGAAACGGAGTAACGTCAAGCCGAGCCCACCCACACTACACCAGTACACGCATGAACTCGACACAACTACCCTGTTTCCAACGTTAGGTCGAGCGGAGCCCATCCTACACTAGTACACGCATGAACTCGACACAACGTTACCCCGCCTCCATGAAGTGTCCAATTAGCAGCAATGTTGTTGAAAATGTAACGTTAATAAATGCTCCGAAGAAATCTCCCTCTCTCTCTCAAGTACCCTTGTTTTCGGGTCATAACTAGAAAGGTGCGCTCAGTAGACCTCAAATCTCCAGCAGCCACTCTCTTTCTCTCTCTCTCTCTCTCTCTCTCTCTCTCTCTCTCTCTCTCTCTCTCTCTCTCTCTCTCTCTCTCTGATCTAAAGATAAACAAAGGGTTTTAAAAGTGTTATATTTATCTTCTCTTATAGCAACAAAAGCTAAATTTGTTTTAAAAATATATATATATATATATATATATATATATTTTTTTTTTTTTTTTTTTTTTTTTTTGGTATCGAAATGGTATCGAAGTATCGATACTTTTCAAGGTATCATATCGAAGTTGAAATTCCAGTATTGTGACAACACTAATCCCTACACTGGATTACAGCTCACAACATACATACAGATGTTGTTTTATTTTTTATTTAATGCATTTTAATTATTATTATTTGTATTCTAATGAAAATGAAAAATACACTGGGTTATGCTCTAGATTTCAGAACGGGAGAATGAGGTACAGTATATCATATCCTATATCCATTCAACTGCATTATAATACACAGTATATATCTAATGGATCTGACTCAACAATAGTGGTTGACTGATATGGGTTTTTGAAGCGCCAAAAAAAAATCATAATTGTGTATTCACTCAGGCCATGGTATAAATGATTGATATATGACTGATATGTGTTAGGAATGAGAGGAATATAATAGTTTTCTCTTATTTCCTTCTCTATTTTCATTTATTTCATTCATGTTTTGTATGGGCTGGTTTTTATTGAGTGAAATATATACTGTATAGTGTATACTAAGCATTTAGATATAAATGTCTAAAATATGACTGATATACTGTATATGACTCATTGCTGTCTCTGTCAGACTGTTCCGTCTCTGTCAGACTGTTCCGTCTCTGTCAGACTGTTCCATCTCTGTCAGACAGTTCCGTCTCTGTCAGACTGTTCCGTCTCTGTCCACTACATGCTGCTTCCAGTCAGGCTGCTTGTCTCTGCTGTGCTGACCTCACTTCCTGTGGTGCATTGCTCTTAACAGTTCCTTCTTTCAGCTTAACTAGTGTGACTTTTTACGTTCCTATTTGTGTCAGTGATTCATTCTGTTGCTGCTGCTGTTTATAACGTTATTTCAACATTTTCTTTCTTGGTGTTTCTATAATATTCCTCCTGTCCTGTCAGATTTAAGGAGATATTTTACTGTTTTTCTTCTTTCTTCTCTTTGCCTCCATGTCTGTCTTTGTCTCTCTCTGCCTCTCTCTGCCTGTCTGTCTCGGCCTGTCTGCCCGTCCCTCTCTCTGCCTGTCTTTCTGCCTACCTATCTGTCTGTCTGCCTGCCTGTCTGTCTGTCTGTCTGTCTGTAGAGCCTTGAAGAAGAGATTGCCTCCATTCTGTTCAGTAGAGAATCTGGTGCCCTTGGCTTCTGTGGTGCTTACCTAGCTAGTATTGCTACTGATTCTACTACTACTGATGCTACTACTGCTACTGATTCTACTGCTACTATTACTACTGATACTACGTCTACTAGTGATACTACTGCTACTATTACTACTGATTCTACCACTGATGCTACTACTGCTACTATTACTACTGCTTCTACCACTGATGCTACTGCTTCTACCACTGATGCTACTGATTCTACCACTGATGCTACTACTGCTACTATTGCTACTGATTCTACCACTGATGCTACTACTGCTACTATTGCTACTGCTTCTACCACTGATGCTACTACTGCTACTGCTTCTACCACTGATGCTATTACTGCTACTATTACTACTGCTTCTACCACCGATGCTACTGATTCTACCACTGATGCTACTACTGCTACTATTGCTACTGATTCTACCACTGATGCTACTACTGCTACTATTGCTACTGATTCTACCACTGATGCTACTACTGCTACTATTGCTACTACTACTGATACTATGTCTACTACAACTGATACCACTACTGATACTTCTATTACTACTACTGATATGTATAGTGCTACCGGAACTACTACTGCTACTATGACTACTGATGCAACTATTACTGCTGCTACCGCCACTACTGCTACTACTGATACAACCGCTACTACTGCTACCGCTACTACTACTGCTACTACTGATACAACCGCTACTACTGCTACCGCTACTACTACTGCTACTACTGATACAACCACTGCTATTGCTACCGCCACTACTGTTACTACTGCTACTACTACTACTGCTGCTACTACTACTGCTGCTGCTACTACTACTCCTCCTATTGATACAACCACTACTACTGATACTACTACTAGTTGTATCGCTGCAAGTGCAACTATTCCTGCTGCTGCTGCTACTGGTTCTACTACTACCACCACTACAGCTGCTGTTGCTGCCATCAGCAGTAGCCCTGAACATCCAGTAGGCGCCGCTGTTTCACCAACAGCTCAGCTCACCACTGCCCAGGTGCTGCTAACATCAGTCTGGATGATCTGATCTCAGTTCACTTTCAGTTCAAAATATTTAAAGAATGATTTCATCTTCACTCCCTCATCTCTGATCTTTCTCTAATGGAAATACAGTTTTTATTATTTTGTCATAATACTGAAGAAAATACACTATTACATGAGGGTTTTAAATGAAGCAGCAAGCTAGCTAATAGTGTCTATAAAAAAAAGAGGCAGTGGTTTCCACCTGTGACATCATCTGTACAGGAAGTATGACATCATCTGTACAGGAAGAAACCCTGAAAGAATTGCTGTGTCGTAGCTTCCTTTATGAATCTGGACGCTTTTTATGGTAAAGAAAACAACATGTTTTATGGTGAAGGCGACATACTTCTCAAATGGGATGAACTGAAAGTGAGCTGATGTTTGAACGCTACATTTGCAGCATGTACTGTCATTCTGTCACCCCTAGTCAGGACCATGCACAGCCAGTGGAGGGTGATGGTTAACTACTGTACGTGCAACATTTTACAAGAAGAAACCCTTTCTAAGAGGGGTCTTTCTATAAGTCACTCCGTACCAGCGCACTTGTTGGTGGAGTGGGGCCACGTAGCCTCCAATGTGTTAGCCTTGGTAGGCACTACTAAAGCCTTGGCAACCATTTTGTGTTCTTTCTAGTTGCCATTCAGTTTAATTCAAACAAAAACACAAAATGGCACCAATAAAAGTCATCAAACCAATTGCTAACTAAGGCCCATGTTACCTGACACATCCTGCTAGCTACGGTAACCCTCACACATCCTGCTAGCTACCCTAAGCCTGACACATCCTGCGAGCTATGCTAACCCTGACACATCCTGCGAGCTATGCTAACCCTGACACATCCTGCGAGCTACGCTAACCCTGACACGTCATGCTAGCTATGCTAACCCTGACACATCCTGCTAGCTATGCTAACCCTGACACATCATGCTAGCTATGCTAACCCTGACACATCATGCTAGCTACCCTGACACATCCTGCGAGCTACACTAATCCTGACACATCCTGCTAGCTATGCTAACCCTGACGCGTCTATACTTTCCGTAGCCGCATTTCTGGCAGACTCTCTCTGATTGGCCACTGTTGCCCAATCGCGTGACGAGCTGTGTCTTTGCCCCCATTTCCGCGTTGAACAGCCTGCAAACTACCTGGCGTTCTATCGCCATGCTCTTAAGACAAACTCTAACCTTAACCAACTTCGAAAGAGTGCCTAAGCTTAACCGTCGAAAGAACTTGCCGTCACGCTCTAAGACAAACTCTAACCTTAACCAACTTCGAAAGAGTGCCTAAGCTTAACCAGTGTAGAAACAGGCGTCGGCCAATCATAGAGCGTCTTGCCAGAAATGCGGCTACGGAAAGTATAGACGCAACCCTGACACTTCCTGCTAGCTATGCTAACCCTGACACTTCCTGCTTACTACCATAACCCTGACACATCCATGCTAGCTACCCTATCCATGACACATCCATGCTAGCTACCCTAAACCAAAAGTCCATTATGCTGCCTGGTGTAAATGTCAGCATAATGCTATACGTGTGTCTGTGTGACCATATATAATGCTATATGTTGTGACCATATATAAGATTATCTAACAAGCTCATACTGTAAAAACAATGCTGGTACAATATTGTTGCAGCATGGATGCATCATTGTCTTTAAGTTAGATTTGTTCAGTTCTTGTTATATTTACCATCTAGCTAGACATGAACTGCAACACATAACCTCTTCACAGCTCCTCTCTTCTCATCTCATCTTCTCTCCTCTGCTCTCCCCTCTCTGTTCTCCACTCCTCTTTCCTTCTCTGCTCTTCCTCTCTTCTTTTCTCTCTTCTCCTTCTCTTCTCTCCTCCTTTCACCCCCTCTCCTCTTCATTAATCTCATTTGCTCCTTTTCTCTCCTCTCCTCTCTTCTCTCCTCATTCTGTAACTTTTGTTCCATCTCTACCTTTTCTTATCTGTCCCGTTGAAAGCTGCTGGTTACAGAGAAAGCAAGAGAGATCAGGATAAATGAAGAGAGAGAGAGATCAGGAGAAACACGGAGAGGGGGAGAGAGAAAGAGAGCGAGCAGGTGAAACAAATAGAGACACAGAGAGGGGAGAGAGGGAGAGATAGATTATATTGCCATGGTGACACCAGGGATCAATAATGTTGTCAAATCAATGGTGTGTTTGATTGACAGTTGTCATGGTAACCTTTGTGTCCTCCAGGTGTGCGAGGCAGGAACGGCTGCTACTAGCTCCTCCGACTCCAAAGACACCGGACAGGTGGACCTCCATATCTACCTCCTTACCTCCCTCCATCCTTCTCTACCTCCTTCCATCCATCCCTTCATCCATCTCTACCTCCTTCCATCAATCTCTACCTCCTTCCATCCATACATTCATACCTCCATCCATCTCTACCTCTATCCATCACTTCATCCTTCCATCCATCTCTACCTCCTTCCATCCATACCTTCCTTCATACCTCCATCCATCACTTCATCCCTCCATCCATCTCTACCTCCTTCCATCCATCCATCTCTACCTCTTTCCATCCATCTCTACCGCCATCCCTCCATCCATCTCTGCCTCCTTCCATCCATCTTTTCATCCCTCCATTCATCTCTACCTCCATCCATCCATCTCTACTTCCTTCCATCTATACCTCCATCCATCTCTACATCTTTCCATCGCTACCTCTTTCCATCCATCCATTTCTTCATCCATCCATCCATCCCTCCCTTCCTCCCTCTATCTATCTATCTATCTATCTATCTATCTATCTATCTATCTATCTATCTATCTATCTATCTATCTATCTATCTATCTATCTATCTATCTATCTATCTATCTATCTATCTATCTATCTATCTATCTATCTATCTATCTCTATCTATCTATCTATCTATTAGATCCCGACTGATAGGCCGATAGAGATATTTGGTAGTAAAAGAAATTCTGATATTGATATACCAGCCAATATTCACACACAACTTTAGCAAGGATCTCTCAAACGTAGTTATCAAAGAGTTGTGACAAATATATGTACTGAAGGTGGGATATTTTATATATGGGGCGACAGTGGCTCAGGAGATTGAGCGGTTATCTGGTCATCTGAAGGTTCTTGGTTCAAGTGTATGTATGTGTACTGTATATTACATATAAGAACATATTTGTACTGCATGCAAAGAACTGCCTGGTTTGGGCCTAATTGTGATGTGACTAGCATAGATTATCCTGGCTCGTGTGGTTCTATTGAGCTCATCTTCATTCAGATATCTTGAGGTGAAAAGTCAAGGGACTCCTTTGAAAATGGCCTTTTCCTCCCATAAAATGTAAGCTATCTTAAAATAACTTAAACTTTGGAGCTAAATCTAGAGAGAGCTAGCATTTCATGGCTGGGACCTTTTGGATTCCTCATGATCTCTAGTTTCATGTGATACCAGGATCGTACAAGCTTAAAAGATTAGCCCACTAGAGGCCTTTTAAGATGCAGGATATTGGTAACATTGTCATATTGGTCGGGCTCTACTATTTATCCGTTTATACTTCTAACATTCTTTTCATGTCTATCATATTCTATTCACGTGTTTCTCAACTGTTTTCCTTCCAGCAGAGACATCCATTATCTATCCTCTCTATCTTTGTGTGTCAGTCACTTTTTAAGTTGTACTTTCTTTCATTCATTATGTGTTCTATTCTTTTCAGGTGTGTTTTTACTTTGCATTCTGTGAATCATTATTACTTTTTTGTTTTTTCTCCATGCATGTGTACGTCTTGTGTATGTGTGTCTATGTCTGTGTGTTTGCGTGATGTGTGTCTGTGTGTGTGTGTGTTTGCGTGCGCAGACGACCGAAGTGGAAATTGAGGAAACCGTCATGATCCAGGAAGTCTCCAAAGCAACTAAACCCACTGTTGTTACCACGGTTACCGATAACCCTGCCCCTGCCCCCGCACAACAGGAAGTGAGGGAGCAGGAAGTGAAGGCGGCAGAGGAGGTGATGTCGAAGGAAGTGAGGTCAGAAGAAGTGAAGTCAGAAGAAGTGAGGTCAGAGGAGGTGACATCAGAGGAAGTGAAGTCAGACGATGTGACATCAGAGGAAGTCAAGTCAGAGGAGGTGACATCAGAGGAAGTGAAGTCAGAGGAGGTGACACCAGAGGAAGTGAAGTCGGAGGAAGTGACACCAGAGGCGCAGAGGGAGAGCGTCTCGTCTGAGAGTGAGAGTGACGGAGAAGGAGAATATCATCCCAATGTCTCCACGTCACTGTCTCACACACACATCACAGAGGAGACGGAGGAGACCACGCCCCTTCCTGTTGAAACCAACCAATCAGCAGAGGCCATTGGCGGAGAAGGGGAGGAGGATGATAAAGTGGGAGAAGATGAGAGAGAGAAGGAGGTGGAGGAGAGCGAGAAGAAGGAAGGAGAGAGGGAGGAGGCAGAGGAGAGTATGGAGGATCCCATGGTAACGCCTGATGAAGTGCCTAACGGCCATGCCCCCTCAGAGGATGCCACTGTGGGATTGGTTTCCCTGGCAGAAGAAGAGGAGGAGCCTAAAGTGAACGGAGAGGCCTCATTCGCTGAGGCAGAGCCACGCCCACATGTTATTTGTTGCTCTGAGGTAATTTTTCTGCTGGGGCCAATTATGGAGCTTCGCTGGGCCGCAATGCCCACCCACCTGTGCATCTTTAGACCAATCCCATCATTCCCTCCTGCTTTCCTGTTAAATATCAGACTGATGCCAGCCTACAGTGTACCGCTCACCCCTCCCCCACCCACTGTCCCTCCCGCCTTTTCTGGCGTTGGCCAATGGAAAACCTCGTAGCAGCAAAATGTCATTATTCAAAACCCCATGTTCACCATATTTCAATTTTCATACTCACTTTCTTTATGAGATAGATTGATTGATAGACCTAACTATTGTATACTGCTGTTAGCTAAAGGTAACCTAACTATTGTATACTGCTGTTAGCTAAAGGTAACCTAACTAGTCTATACTACTGTTAGCTAAAGGTAACCTAACTAGTCTCGCTGCTGTTAGCTAAAGGTAACCTAACTAGTCTATACTACTGTTGGTGGCTAAAGGTAACCTAACTAGTCTATACTACTGTTAGCTAAAGGTAACCTAACTAGTCTATACTACTGTCTGCTAAAGGTAACCTAACTAGTCTATACTACTGTTAGCTAAAGGTAACCTAACTAGTCTATACTACTGTTGGCTAAAGGTAACCTAACTAGTCCATACTACTGTTAGCTAAAGATAACCTAACTATTCTATACTACGGCTTGGTTCCTGGACATGTCTCAGCCGAGAAAGTAGCACAGATACTTTACATTCTAGTAAACATATTCTATGTTCTAGTAAACGCATTCTACATTCTGGTAAATGGGAAAATCAACAAAGCTACAAGGTGTTCTCATCATAGCAGCCGTATAACGCTCCGGTCGGAGAGAGAGAGCTCTGTATCCCATACGCCCCGTCAACTAGTCCCTGTACCTGCCTCTCCATCCGTACAACCTGCCGTGAACTTACCCTAGTTATCCACCTTCTTGCCAGCCTGCCTTAACCAACATTACCCCGGTGGACTAGCACCAATCACAGTCTTTCTATCCATTGTTGTCGGTGTAAAGTCCAATCACATCACGTTCCTGTTGGTATTGGATTTTGTCATTTGAATCTTCGTTATTTGGTGTTACATGTTAATGTTACTACATACTATTTAACCCATTTCTGTCAATTTTTCTACCACGTATATTTATTTTTCCATTTGACTTTATTTCACACTCCTGCCTCCATTTTGATCTGACGGCCCTTACACCCCCACCCCCCCCCCCCCCCCCACCCCCTCCTCTACCTTGTACTTAGTACCTACCTACCTGCTCATGTACTCTACATACATTGTACTTAGTAGCTACTGTACCTACCTGCTCATGTACTCGCTGGCTTCAATAGGAAATGGCACCTTTACATATGTGTTGACTGTGCATGTCATATGTTTTGGCTTTTGTGTGTGTGTGTGTGTGTGTGTGTCTGTCTATGCTTTCATATTGTGTGTGTAAGGTTCTCGTTAAGTGCTTGGCAGCAGTGAGTCATTTCCGACTGGCTTTAAATTGGCTTCTCTCTGTCACCATAGAACAGCTTTTTCCAGAGCTCATCACTGCCAATCACTTCCTGGCATGCCACCAACTCATTTGCATGATATTTGTATTGTGTTTATTCAATTGATTGCTGGCTTCTGGTGGGATGTCCGGACATGTTAAATTAATCAATCAGGATGAGTTTTCCTTCATCATTCAAATACTGAATCTTCATATTCCCCCTCTGAGACACACATACATGTAGACATTAATATATATCTCTGAGACATTTTGTCCGAGGTCAGTCTATCTGGGTTTCGTTTGATGTTGTGGTGTTTTTCTGGTACTGTGAGGTGTTTTTTTGGTGTGTTCAGAGTCTGCATGATTTTAATTTTCAGATTGTTTGCTTTGCATGAATGCATGTGCTCCTCTTCCAACAGGTGGGTTGTATCTCTACTGGAGATGCTGTTGTTATATAGCTCTGAAGCTTACAGTGCTCTCCTCTCCTCTCATTCTCTCTCCCTTCTCTCCTATCCTCTCTTTCCTCTCCTTTCTCTCCTCTCCTCTCTTTCCTCTCTCTCATCTCCTCTCAGCCTCCAGTCGTAAAGACGGAGATGGTAACTATTTCAGACACGTTTGCAGCTCAGAAGACAGAGATTGCGACTAAAGAGGTTCCCATCGTTCACACGGAGACCAAGACCATCACCTATGAGGCTGCACAGGTACGCGCACATACATACATCGGCTTGGTTCAGTTGGCAGGAGGATGTTCACACCCAATTCATACACATACTTCTCTCTCTGTCTATCTTTCTCTCTCTATATTTGTATCCGTCTCTATCTTTCTCTATCTATCTCTCTCTTCTATATCTGTATCTATCTCTCTCTTCTATATCTGTATCTATCTCTCTCTTCTATATCTGTATCTATCTCTCTCTCTTCTATATCTGTATCTATCTCTCTCTCTTCTATATCTGTATCTATCTCTCTCTCTTCTATATCTGTATCTATCTCTCTCTCTTCTATATCTGTATCTATCTCTCTCTTCTGTATCTGTCTCCCTCCCTCTCTCTCTCTCTCTCTCTCTCTCTGTGTAGTTGGATGGGGGTGGCGATCTGGAGCCCGGTGTGTTGATGACCGCTCAGACCATCACCTCAGAGTCTCTGTGTACGACCACCACCACACACATCACCAAGGTACACACACACACAAAGCTCGGACCATAGCTGTTGTTTATTATTTATTTATTATGTTATTTATTTACTTGTTATTATTTATAAATGTGTTTATTTTGTTGTTTATTTCAGACATTAAAAGGTGGCCTATCAGAGACGAGGATTGAGAAACGCATCGTCATCACTGGCGACTCTGATATCGACCATGATCAGGTCAGCTGTCAATCATCGGTCGCCAGAATGTGAATTTGTTGTTTAAATATTAATTGAAGCCTCTGAGATGGCATTTTAAAATGGACACCACCCTCGTGTTCACTGTCAAAAACGACCCCGTAGAACTACTCTGTCTCTCCGTTTGGACCCCCGGAAATATATATATTTTTTTTATCTACATTTTTCTATTTTTTTCCCGTCCCCAATTTCGTATTGTCCAATTCTCCCCTCCCCTGTCTCGAACGCTGTTAGGCCATGCCTCCCACAAGCCGGCTGCAATGTGGACGAAGCCTTACATCACGTGTCCCCTCCGGTACTCGAGGAGGCAGCCGTCGCATCTTTTCACCTGCACAGCGCGATCTTTCAGCGGCGAGGGTCTGCGTGGGAGGGACACGCCGCCCTCGTCGCTTCCTGATTCTACTGCGCAGGCGCACCAACCGACCTGTAGCTGTCCACAACATCCGATCCCCACCCACCAGCTTCCCACCCCCTAATACTGCCAATTGTATTAGTATGAACGACCAGCCAAGCTGGTAGCAACGCAGAGAGCTGGGCTCGAACCCAGCATCTTCTGCGTTGGTGGCGAGCGCCTTGCCCACTGCGCCACCTAGCCCCCCCCCCCCCCCCCCCCTCCGGAAATATTTGTTATAATTTTTGGAAAGTCGTGCATCAAAAGAAAATCTATTGGCGACGCGTGTCAGTTGTGAAGCCATCCATTTAGACACGGAACACAAGCACACATTCACACACACTGTAGTACAGTAGGCCAGACCCCATTCTCCACACAGCACTATAGAGCAGGGACATTACACTCTTATGTATCTCTATAGAGCAGTGACATCACACTCTGTATCTCTATAGAGCCGTGACATCACACTGTGTATATCTAGGGGTGCAGTCGTAATATCAGAAGTGCCTGTACGCTGTTTAAATGACGCCATGTGCACGCGCGCTCCCGTGCGCGCATGCGCATACATGTTCCCTCGCGTGCGCACAGAACAGATGATTATTATGCATAAATAGTAGGAAACATGTTTGTATAGGAAATTACTAGTTTTAGTTTAGTTTTTGTAACTATTGCCTTGAAATAGAGAAGCTGAAATTATATTGTCAACGGATATGGTTGAAAAACAAACAATGTTTTAAATGTAATTGTAGATACAATATTGTAGTTACAATTTCTTTAATTGAATTAACTTAAACTAGAAAAGTAAATACAAACTAAATTAACAATGTAACAGTTTCCTTCTGAAGCACAACTTAGGCTGCGGTTAGACTTTCGTTTCGTTTTCAGATGAGTTTCGCCGCAACGTAGCGGCAGGCGAGTCACACTTTCGTTTTGTCACCTGAGCACAGTGATGTAGTACACTGCCAAAGCAGTAGGTGGCAGTAGGTGGCGAACATGAAGGCAATTTTCAACCAATCAGAACTTGAATGTGCCAATACACTAACTGCAAAGAAAATGTCAACAAGGCGGGCGCCGCCATCTTTGCCTATTTACCCAATGCAGCACTTCTTTTTCAGCAAAGTGTAATAAAAGTGCAATAAACAAAACGGATACATTCACTGTGTTCTGCCTCATTTGTTGATGAAACAAAACTAACATCAACACAAGTGACCACCAAGAGCGGATAGTTTAGTCTCAAAAAGGATCGGCAAGGATTGTTAGCTACATTGTTAGCTACATACTAACGTGACTGGAATATGCCAGTATAACAGTATAGCATTGTGGCTAGAAGCTAACGCTAGCTCACGTTAACCACCCAGCACCAAACTGATGATATCGGGAGCTATCAGTAGCTAGATAACATTAGAGACAACGCTGTGTGTATTAAACAAAGGTGAATAGATGACTGGGCCATTTTGTTTAATGCTTGTTAAGATTGAAAGAGGAGCTCTGAGCTAACGGGGTCTGATAGCTAACGTTAGCCAGCTGCTCATGCAATCGGTAATGCTAGCAGAATGAATGGATGTAAACTTTATTTAACATATTGCATAATGGGTACAATACAATACGGCTCAATACAAACAATTGTTAAGGGAATGCAGACTGTTGTAGCTTGGACTGGGGTCCTTATAACAATAACTTGACAACACATGGTAGCTGCAGCTATTTGGGACAGCTCTGTTGTCACCGGAAGGGCACGCAGATGGTATCTACTAGGGATGCCCCGATCACGTTTTTTGCCACCGATACCGATCGTCTTGAGCCATATCGGCCGATACCGATCCGATATCGAACGTTTTTGATAAAGAAAATAATAATAATAATTTTATATAAATTATTATCTTTTTTAATAAAATATATATATTATATAATTAGACTTGTACTTGTAGTTGTATTATCTGCGAGACATCGCCACCACGCAACAAGTCAAAATGCTCGCTATCTGCAAACAGCTCCACTGTCTGTGTGTACTCGAGTAGCCTCCAGCTACGGCCAGGATTCTCCGGCGCTGCAGCTGGACCCTATTGGTATAAATCACATTCAGCATGCCCTCAGCCCGAATACGCATCGAATCAATGTTATAAGACATTGATATCAGGAGCTATCTGTAGCTACTGCTAGCCGGCTAGATAACATTAAGACAACGCCTCAGTGAACTATTTAGTTTAGAGCTAACGTGAGCTAACGTGAGCTACCGAGTCAACGGAGGTAACTTATCATGCACTCGACTATTGCTGGAGCATTTGTTGATATCAGCAGCTATCAGTAGCTAGCCAGCTAGATAACGTTAGACAATGCCTCATGTAGTCACTGGGTAATTTAGTTTAAACGGTAACATTAGCTCGGTAGGTAGCCAACGTTAGCTCACGTCGCATGCACTAGAGCAGACTGTTGCCGGAGGCAGCCTCTTGTTTACATGGGTGCGGGAGGGGCAGGAGGAGAAGGAGCCGTACGCTGCAAGCAGCTCTGTGTGTCTGAGAGAGAGCAGTGAGATCTCCGCTAAGAATTGGATCATGTTTTTCGATCGGTTTTGACGATCGGCGAAAATAAAGCATTATCACCGATCACCGATCTCATATTTATACTGAATATCGGCCGATACCGATCGCTGGCCGATCGATCGGGGCATCCCTAGTATCTACTGCGCATGGGCGTTTTCGCAACAACGGCTCCGTGCAGATTACACGACATGTTGTCGGTAAGTTTTGGCGCTACTCCAAAACGGAAAACACAATTTAGCGTTTTCAGTAGGGCCACAACGTATCCGCCAAAAACGGCATTTCTATGTAAAAGGGACAGCAAACGTATTCAAAAACGTATAAAAACTAGCACAAAAACACTGTGTAACAAGCACCTTAATGCCTCATCTTTCCAGTCGGGACCATTTGTCACATAGTGAGAGCTCCACAGCCAAAGCAAACCCCCACAGGGCTTGTATTTTGGTTTTGCACTTCTCGTTCTTTGTTATGCTATTGTTATGCAAAGACTAGGTGATAGATAAGTGCCGGTACTTGGCGCATGGCGCAACGAGTCGAGTGAAAGTTGTGACAGCATTTTTGTGTGCGCGTGCACATCCGTGCGCGTACTTCTGCTCAGAAAAGTGCTGGGATGGCGTGGTACCGCGTGGCACCACCACTACACCACTGTGTATATCGATAGAGATGTGACCTCACACTCTGTGTATCTATAGAGCAGTGACATCAAACACTATCTCTATAGAGGAGTGTTAGATATCGGGACCAGCTCATTGACTATCTCAAATTGATTGTTTCTGCATTGTGTTTGTTCCTTTAATAATGCCTCGTCTGCCGGTGGGAATTCTGTTCTGTATTCTTCACTGAGCTGGGACAGCCCCCGATACTTTTGTTCTGTATCCCCACTGAGCTGGGACAGCCCCCGATACTTCTGTTCTGTATTCTTCACTGAGCTGGGACAGCCCCCGATACTTCTGTTCTGTATCCCCACTGAGCTGGGACAGCCCCCGATACTTTTGTTCTGTATCCCCCACTGAGCTGGGACAGCCCCCGATACTTCTGTTCTGTAGTCTATTCTTCACTGAGCTGGGACAGCTCCTGATACTTCTGTTCTGTAGTCTATTCCTCACTGAGCTGGGACAGCCCCCGATACTTCTGTTCTGTATCCCCCACTGAGCTGGGACAGCCCCAGATACTTCTGTTCTGTATCCCCACTGAGCTGGGACAGCTCCAGATACTTCTGTTCTGTATTCTTCACTGAGCTGGGACAGCCCCCGATACTTCTGTTCTGTATCCCCACTGAGCTGGGACAGCTCCTGATACTTCTGTTCTGTATCCCCCACTGAGCTGGGACAGCCCCAGATACTTCTGTTCTGTATTCTTCACTGAGCTGGGACAGCCCCAGATACTTCTGTTCTGTATCCCCACTGAGCTGGGACAGCTCCTGATACTTCTGTTCTGTATCCCCCACTGAGCTGGGACAGCCCCCGATACTTCTGTTCTGTATTCTTCACTGAGCTGGGACAGCCCCAGATACTTCCCGGAGCAAGATGAACATACGTACACGGTCCAGTTCAATGCATAACAGAAAGACGTTTATTTAATTAACAAAGGATTCTAACAGAATGAACTATGGATAGAAAGTCACTTAGTAGAAACAGGAAATGTAACAAAAAAATTAACAAAGATCACGAGTCCGATCACAAGGTCTCTTCTCCTCCTAATCTCTCTCCTGCGACAAAGAACTGGCCCCGATGACGGAGAAGACACTCCTTTCCTTTGCATTTGTTATCTCTTAACAAAGAGATGGCGACCGTCGGTTGTGTGATAGTAAAGGGTTAACCTTCTGTCGCGTGGCAGTGAAAGGGTTAACCTTCTGTGTATTGTCGCAGTGAAAGGGTTAACCGTTTGGTAGTGTGGCAGTGAAAGGGTTAAGGAGTGCAAGTCATATTAAGATGTACCAGTTGTTCCACATAAATCTGTTGAGGTATTTTTTCTACCTGGCTCTCTAGGGCGCAGCTTATTACTGTTCAGGCGCCTCAGGTCCTGGTTGCCATGGCAACCTGACCCATGCCCTACAAAGAAGGCCCCAAAATGTGTGCTTCAGAGAGAGAAAACAGAGTTTGAAAACACTCAGAGAACGTCTGCTGTAGAGACAAAGAAAAAAGGTGCCGTGGTATAATTAAATACCCTGATATAATCACAGAGGAAAAACCCACAATTCTTCAGCAGTGATGTCACACTATATTTATCTCTAGAGCAGTGACATCACACTGTATGTATCTCTATAGAGCTGTGACATCACACACTCTGTATCTATAGAGCAGTGACATCACACACTGTGTATCTATAGAGCAGTGACATCACACTGTATGTATCTCTATAGAGCTGTGACATCACACTCTGTGTATCTCTATAGAGTAGTGACATCACACACTGTATCTATAGAGCAGTGACATCACACATAGAGATTGTGTATCTATAGAGCAGTGACATCACACACTATCTCTATAGAGCAGTGACATCACACTGTATCTATAGAGCAGTGACATCACACTGTATCTATAGAGCAGTGACATCACACACTGTATCTATAGAGCAGTGACATCACACTGTATCTATAGAGCAGTGACATCACACACTGTATCTATAGAGCAGTGACATCACACACTGTATCTGTAGAGCAGTGACATCACACACTGTATCTGTAGAGCAGTGACATCACACACTGTATCTATAGAGCAGTGACATCACACACTATCTATAGAGCAGTGACATCACACACTATCTCTATAGAGCAGTGACATCACACTGTATCTATAGATAAGTGACATCACACACTATCTCTATAGAGCAGTGACACCACACACTATCTCTATAGAGCAGTGACATCACACATTGTATCTATAGAGCTGTGACATCACACTCTGTGTATCTCTAACTGTGAATCCAGCAGGTATTTTTCTTTCTTCTTCATTTATTTTTTCGTTAACTCATTCATCTCCTCTCCTCTTCTTCCCTTGCTGTCTACCAATGGCTCCACCCACCCTGTCAACCCATTATCCGCTGTGTGGCTGCTGTGTGGTACTGCAGGCTCTGGCCCAGGCCATTAGAGAGGCTAAAGAGCAACATCCTGACATGTCTGTCACCAGAGTGGTCGTTCATAAAGAGACAGAGCTGGCGGAGGATGATGACTGACTCCATACAGAGGTAAGAGTTCTTGATATCGATATATAGATATAGAGTTGAGAGGACGATGGCTGACTCGATACAGACAGAGGTAAGAGTTATATAGATATATATATAGAGAGAGGTAAGATATATATATATATATATATATATCTTATATATCTTATATATATATATATATATCTTATATATCTTATATATATATATATATATATATATATAGGTACGTTTTATTTATAAAGCACATGTAAAACAACTAGTTGCGCCAAAGTGTGGTACATATAAATGGCACTATAATAAAACACAGTAAGATATATAGAGGATGATGACTGACTCAATACAGAGGTAAGAGTTATGTAAGGGATAATGTATAGCTACGAGGTCATTGTCGCAAAATAATTGACCGACACGGAGTTTAAAATACCGAGCCGCCTCGGCGAGGTGTTTTAAACGTCAGTGAAGGTCAATTATTTTGCGATGATGACCGAGTATAGCTATACATTATCCCTTACATAACTCTTACCTCTTAACGGTGTGTGTCAGTGGGGCTTGATTACTCCAGCTGCGAAAAACAATAATCACCGGTGGTTATCGAAAAAAAATTCACCGCTGTCGGGGGCTATTGACCAATCACAAGCAAGCATTTCGGCGAATGTGAAAACGCCATGTAATAAGGATATATAACTGGGTGTGTGTGTATATATATATACACACACAGAATTAAGATTATAGATACATATATAATATAGGTAAGAGTTATATATATATATATTTACTAAGGCTGTCAATCGATTAAAATATTTAATCTGATTAATCGCATGATTGTCCATAGTTAACTTGCGATTAATCGCAAATTAATTGCATATTTTGTATCTGTTCTAAATCTACCTTAAACTGATATTTTTCAAGTTTTAATACTCTTAGGCAGCCATTTAACACAAAAGGATGACCCTCATGCATTGCATTTTTTTTGCATCAAATTAAAAACAGAGTAGGGCGGCTACGTGGTGCAGTGGGCAAGGCGCTCACCACGAATACTGGAGACTGGGCTCTAACAGGTACGCCTCCCTGTTCGAGCCCAGCGCTCCACATTGCTTTCAGTTTAGCTGGTCGTCCGCACTAATACACATTGGCAGTATTAGGGGGAGGGAAACTGATGGGTGGGGATCGGGCGTTGTGGACAGCGACTCCTACAGGTCGGTTGGTGCGCCTGCGCAGTAGAATCAGGAAGCGACGGGGGCGGGGCCCCTCCAAAGCCCAGACCCCTGACGCTGAAAGATCGAGCCGCGCAGGTGGAAAGATGCGACTGCTGTTACCTCGAGTATTGGAGGGGACTCGTGCTATGTATGACTTAGTCCACATTGCAGCCGGCTTGTGGGAGGCATGAAACAGTGTTCAAAGACAGGGGAGGGTTGAATTGGATGATACGAAAATTGGGATGGGAGAAAAATTGAAAAATTAGAGAAAAAGTGGATAAAAAAAAAATTAAAAACAGAGTGATGCACAAATAACTTAAAAGAAAATAATAATTTAAAACAATGAATAGTGTGCATGAAATAATAGGGGCAAGAAAATAAAACGTGTTACATTCACCCACACAAGGGCTGAGGACTCACACCCCCCACCCCCCCCCCCCTCTCTCTCACAGCTCTTTCTCTCTTGCCCCTTCCTCATCTCTCTCTCTCTCTCTCTCTCTCTCTCTCTCTCTCTCTCTCTCTCTCTCTCTCTCTCACGCACACTTTGAGTCAGAAACAAACATAATATCAGTGAGAGTATCAATAATACACCTGAGTGAAGTCTAGTAAAAAAAGAAAAAGAAACAACAAAAACGTTAATCGTGCATTAAAAAAAATTGTGGCGTTAAAAGAATTGTGCGTTAACTTTGACAGCCTTAATATTTACATATACAGATGTAAGAGTTATAGTTATATAGAGGTAAGAGTTATAGATAATTAACTATTTGTATAGCACCTTTCATAGAGGGGATTGCAGTTTAAAGTGCTTTACATCAGTAAGAAATAAGACATAAAATCAGTGTAAAACAAGCAGCAAGAGCAAAGCATACAGTGGGATAAAATAATGCAGATATATTAATAATAAAATCATATCAGAACCTCACATTCCAATAGGCTTCTGTAATCTGTTACAAAACATGATGAAGGTCAGAGTATGCACCCAGCGGATAGTGGGGTGTAGAGATAAAAGTAAAAATAAGTAAAATAATAGCAAGGGTAAAATTAGCAGACATGAAATCACAGTGTTTCACATTAGGATCTAACATCCCAACAGGCCACCTTGTTTATGGTTTGATTCAGTTTTAGTAGAATAGGAAACACATGAATGATGAAATGAGCACAAAGTGCAGACATACTATAAAATCAGTTTTTTACAGTGCAATAAAATAGTTCTGGATTACTGTTTAACAGTTCAAAGTCTTCTTTACCTTCTGTTTGGTATCCACAGTTTAAAACCTGACAGTCTTCCCTCTTGTTTGATACCCACTTTGACCCTTCGAACCTCCCACCCAGGGCAAACCTCCCTCTCACGGTGCAGTTTCCTCTCACGGTGCAGTTCCCTCTCTCAGGGCGCGGTTGTAGGCCTGGGTCCTACACAGTTTTAAAGCCTGACAGTCTTTCTTGCTTGATACCCACACAGTTTAATACCCGACAGTTTCGAACCTGTAATAAAAAGCAATAGACAGAGTAAAATAGTGCAGTGCAATAAGAATAATAATAATAAAGACACCAAGACATGGTCTGTAAAGCCTTTCACATTTCCTGTGGGCGGGTGTGTAGTTTATTAGAGAGTCAGCAATGTAGCTTGATCCTTGTCTATTTAGAGCTTTGTATGTGAGGAGAAGCACCTTCAAATCAATTCTAAAAGTTACAGGAAGCCAGTGGAGTAGCTAAGACAGGACTAATGTGTTCCCTCCTTTTGGTATTAGTTAGTAGTCTAGCTGCAGAGTTTTGAATGAGCTGGAGTCTTTCAGTCGTTTTCTTGGGGAGACCAGTGAATAGTGCATTGCAGTAGTCTAGTCTGCTAGATATAAAAGCATGAATTAGCTTCTCTGCATCATTTTGATTTATGAATGGTCGTACCTTCGCTATGTTTCTGAGATGGAAGAAATCTATTTGTCACTTTGTTTAAATGGGATATACAGTATAGTATATAGAGGTTGGAGTTGTAGATATTGTTAGATTATAGTCGTTTCAGCCTGTCGTTGATTGTTATCAGCCTTCCTCGCCTCTCCTGGCCATCTCTGCGTTGTGTATTGCTTGTTTCATGGAGGCAATGGTTCGGTGGAATTTCGTACTCTCTTTCGCTCGCTCGCTGCCTCTGTCTTAGCCAGGCCTCTGTTCAACTCTCTGTCTCGTTATCTGCTAGCTCTGTCTAATACAGATTCAATCTAAAATACTAAAACACCACTTTGCCAGAATTAAAAGGTGTTTACCTATGTACTTTACATACTTTCTGTTATAACCATAATGCAAACCAGTCATACATTTCAATATAGAGGTATGTGTTATAGATATATATACATGTATATAAGGATGTAAGAGGTATAGATATATAGAGGTAAGAGTTATACCGTATATAAATACAGAGGTAAGAGTTATAGATATACAGTATATAGAGGTAAAAGTTATAGATATACAGAATATAGATTTTTTTCAGAACAAAATAAAGTCACACTTTTGAGTACCGCTTGCTATGTTCCATGATGGAACACGACTCTACCCGCTCAACTCACTCAGGCAGAAACTACGGTGGCCTATTACTACATTGGTTTGACTGGTGGACTACAAACCAGAGGCAAAGGAAACTGAAACCAGCGGAAGTGAAATTTGTTTAATAGAAACCGATAAACAGAATACAAAATTAAACATTTTAATGATTCCTTTAGAAGCGGTTCTCGATGCCCAACCCTAGTGATGCTCTGAATACAGGAACAGGAATTCTGACAGCTTTGAATGAATTAATGAAAAAGTTTATTTTTGAACATGTATTCTTCATATTCCTTCAAACAAATCACGGTATCTAGCTTCGTCAAAAAGTCAAGAGCAATGTATTTTGTTAGCAGACATGTCCAAAAAAGGAGTAGAGGGAAGCTAAGCTTATAGATCCCTACCCCCTTACATTTACATTTGTTCTTCCATTAATTTTACTAATTATAACATAATTTAGTATAATACAATATAGAATATACTTTTACTTATAGTACGAAAAGAAGAAAAAAAACTTGATTCACATGACAGCAGTGAATACAGTACAGAACTACATAACACAATATAGCATTACTTTGTTTATCCTCATCACTAATTTCTGTATTTCTCTAATGTGTATTTTTTAAGCTGCTTTTTAAATTGTGCCATATGTTTACTCAGTTTGATGTATTCAGGTAAAATATTCCACAACTTCACTCCACAAACAGATATGCACATGCTTTTCAGCGTAGTATGTACCATTGGTTGTTTAAGATTCCCTCTCCCTCTTAAGTTATATTCTCCTTCCCTGTCTCTGAACCATTTTTGAATGTTGCCTTGAATGTTGCTTTGAATTTACAAGCAGTCCAGTTTGTGTCAGTGCTATGTGTTCAACACACCCAATATCAGCTGATGTTTGGAATGTTGTTCATCACCGTGGTCATCACTCTTGCTCCTACCCTTCTTTCTTTCTCTCTCTTTCACTCTTCCTCTCTATCTCCCTCTTTCTCTCTTTCTCTCACTCTCTCTCTCTCTCTCTCTCTCTCTCTCTCTCTCTCTCTCTCTCTCTCTCTCTCTCTCTCTCTCTCTCTCTCTCTCTCTCTCTCTCTCTCTCTCTCTCTCTCTCTCTCTCTCTCTCCACAGCTCAAGGATCCTTAATGACGTGTTTCTCTGTGGAACTTCTTAACCGCCTACAATCAACCTTGACTGACGAAGAGAGAGAGAGGAGGGGAAGAGGAAGAGGAACTACAGTGCGATACAACCTGATACTATGATGTCAAACTCAGTTTTCCAGGCAACCGAACAGACACACAGACACACAATTAGAGAGAGGCCAGACTCAGAGGATCCCCTGACGAACCACAGCATCAAAATAACAACATTGTTATTAAAGTTACTGTTAGCAATAGGCCATGGCTAATGATAGCTATCTTTAGCTAATTACCAACTAACGTTAGCTTTATCTGTAGGTAATGAGCATGGCAATATTTTGCCATATATGGCTAATGAAAAAGGCTAGCAAAGCTACCAAACAAACTTGTTGAGACAAACTTTTATTGGCTAAATTGATGGTGTAGTATGTTATATATACCGGTACGTCTTTAAAAAAAAAATTCAACCAAATAAAAGGTCTGTTATTTAGGATAGAAATCTGACAGCGATGTAATCATCCCTGTTCAACAAACGGACACTTCTCATTGAAAACAAACAAATAAACAACAGATTAGGGTTACCACCCCCCCCCCCCTTCATTTAATTGGTTGGTTTTGTCTTTGTTGACCAAGACGTTGTTAGTTAGTCGAGTTTAGTTTGTCATGCTTTTTCCATGCTGAATGAAATTTATCTGAAGAACATCTCAGATAAGCAAAGAGGTCCTTCTGCATGTGGGTTTACAGATTTGTTGGTTAAATCAACCAATCAACGACTGGAAGAGTCTCTAGTGGAGGAGGGCCCTGCAACAGGTGAATCTGACCAATAGGGAACAGTATCTCTATCCTTCAATTAGACTCAGTCCTTTCTTGGGTTCATCCTGGAATAATAATAAGAGGATGGGTCAGTGTCGTCAAATGGCTTCTCACTGGGAGACCAATCACATTGGAAGAAGTAGCGTCGTCTCCCAGTGAGAATGTTGGGGCTGTGACCCATCCTCTCCTTATAACTTTAGATGTCTTCTACCTGATCCCCCTCAGTCCTGAAGGAGAGATGGATATGCTAGATAGCAGACAGCTGACACATCCATCATCACAAAGTTTACATTATTCACAACCTGGTTGGCTTGGGGATGCTCTCGGTCTGATCACACAAGTTATAATTTATAATACACATCACACACAAGTTATAATACACATCACACACCGGTTATAATACACAGCACACACAAGTTCTAATACACATCACACACAACGGCTGACAAAACATCTTTAGGGGGAGTTAGCAGGTCAACAGTAGATGCCACATAGAAGTGGTGACATCATCTAAAAGTTGGGAACATGGTGATTAATTTGAGATGCAGCTCAGCACTGTGTGTCACGTTTTTCTAGTCATAAATCTGTGATAAACATTGTGTTTTGGTTAGGCTGCAATTAACATTTTGAAAGTTTAGAGAGTATTAGGGCTTAGTTTTTCCCCATGAAAATAGTTAGCCTAACTTAGGGAGCATTATTTAGTTCCCTTGCCGACAAGCTAGCATGACATGTTTGGTACCACTGGATAGTTTCACTCTAGCTTTAAAACGGTCTCTGAAAGACAGTCCCCCCGGTGGGTCTCAGAGGGTCAAAGACAGTCCCCCTGGCGGGTCTCAGAGGGTTAACGAGCCGTGACACTTAACCTTCAGTTGAGACAAAAAAAATAAATAAAAAAGGCTCAACTGAAGTTAACGAGGTTTGTACATTACAGAGAAAACAACATTCACAAGTTTACAATATTCACAGTTATGTAGTTAAGAGAAGAGAGAGGAGGCGTTCTCCTCGTCAGTCGTTCTGTGTGTCTGTTACTGTACTTTGCACTCGTTCCTTTTAAAATCCCTCACTCCGAAATGGAAGAAAAATATATCCTCACTCTTTCTCCAGATAACAGAACCACTTGTTAGCTAACATTTGTAGCATGTTTTTAAAATGTAATTTTTTACTAGCTTTTTGCGAAAGAGAAAAAAAAATGCTGTTAATTGCTAAAACAGGAACCCTATCAAATTATGCCCTTTGACCTTTGTGTAATTACAGTGTCATTAGATAGTAGCAACATGTGTTCTATGGTACATTAACAGTTACACAATACGGTAGGCTTTCTCTTTTAGTAATGGTTTACCAAACCCACCAGTTTGACCAGTAAATAGTCCAGCACAGCTGAGGTCTGCTTGCTAAAGGTTTGGTCAGGTTTGGTTACATGTTGTTATTATGTAATTACAATTTGTTATGTAATTGCAGGTTATTATCTAATTACAGTGTAGTTATAGCAAAAGGAAGGGCTATTATGTAAAAGGAGTTACCTTGAAACTAATCAAACATTTTTACAAGTTTGATGATTCCAAGCAAATTTTTATAGTTGACTTTTAAAGTGATGATTCATAATATTGTTCATCTACATTTCAGTTCATTCATCATGAATTCAAAGGAAGGGTTTGCTTCCTAATGCCTCTCACGTTCACTGGGACACTGGGGTTGGAATGTTAATGGTTGGACATCTCATGATTATGTCACAGTTACTACAGGTCATTCTCATGATGATGTCACAGTTACTACAGGTCATTCTCATGATGATGTAACAGTTGCTATGAGTCAATGAAAGAAAAAGCGCTCCAGAATTCTGGGGAAGCGTTCCAAAAAATGTAACGTACTGGTGAAAGAAAAAAACGTCAAAGCCAGGGGCGCTATGACATCACTATGACATCCCATGAAAGCTGTTGAACTTGGTTGAATGTACGTTGCATATGAAATGCTCAGAGAAGTAATGCTGTCATTTGTATATGTATGAATGGCAGTTTTAATTGACCTTTAGAAGGAATTTGAATTCAAAGTGAACCGACACTAATGCTGAGAGTTTATTGCATAACAGTGGCAGTAAGACAACATTTCATTGGTCGTTTCTCTCCCTGGGCCCGCCCACTGTCTAACACTAACCATTCCCATTGGGATATGGGGAGGGGAGGAGAAGCAAAATGTATTCTGATTGGGAGACGTGGCAGTCAGCTGACCTGTAGTACCAACTAACATGTTTTAACTAGGAATGAGAAGGAAATGCAAGGAGTGGACCATGACGTGTTCAGATGATGGTAGCTCTTAAAGCTCCTACTGCACACAACATTTAAAAGAGTGTGTTCTATATTTTAATTCGGAGAGCCAGTTATTCTCTAAACGTCTTAGTTTTTTTACGTAATATTTAGTTAAAACTTTCAATCATTCTGGAAGACAACAAGGATGAAAAAGATCCAGAATGTTCCATTCTACATTTTGGAATGTGGATGTCTTGATAGTTTTTGGTGTATTTCTGCAGATGATGCGTATCTACTTCTTACTGTTTAGTAAGAAGAATGTCTTGAGAAAATGTAAGGTTTTAGCGACGAGATACGTTTAAGAAAACACAGAAATGAAATGCACCACTTCTGGAGATGTTTGTCTGAATAACATCATAATCTACTCCTTGTTTTTTATTTTTATTTTTTGGTTTCCTCCCAGACCAGGAAACAAAAGGGGATTCTGGGCTCGATTTAGCATGTCTACCAGACAGTCAGGGCACCACTGAGCATGTCCTAGGTACCAGACAGTCGGGGCTCCACTGAGCATGTCTGGATACAAGACTATACGACTCAACTTAGTGTGTCTAACAAGACCATCTGAGTTTGATTGATTATGTCTGGACTCTGGATACAAATCTCTCTTGGTGCGACTGAGTAGGCCTGGGGTTAAGGGACCCATCGCAGCGTTTGTTCAGCTGTTATTCAACCAGGCCTTTTCTCTCTACCCTAATAGACTGAGAGGAGTACAGTTCATAATGTACAGGAACTTCTCATCCATCAGGCTGCAGCTACATTGATCCGTCACTGAACGGATATACATGTGACTGAAGGCATGACTGTCTGTTGGTTTATTTTTAACCCTTTCACTACCAAATGGTTAACCCTTTCACTGCGACAATACAGAAGGTTAACCCTTTCACTGCCACGCGACAAAGGGTTAAACATTTCACTACCACACTACAGAAGGTTAACCCTTCCGCACTACAGACGGTAACCGTCTGTAGTGTGGTAGTGAAAGGTTTAACCTTCTCTAATGTATTAGTGAAAGGGTTAAATTATAACCTAAATGTAATCGTGGCTTTGCAGAAACAGCTTTACTGATGGTAACGTGTCCGTCAATTCCAGAAGTTTAACTTTTCTGTCCGTCAAAACGGACACTAATCTGGCAGAGACAGACACGGCGCCAACCCTGTCCAACAAATGGCTGCTCCTCCATTGAAGGAGTATTGAAAACGTTCTGAATTAAAAACACAACAGATCAATGTAGCCGCAACCTTACTTTACTGAATAGTTCCGATTTAAAACCAAGACCAAGAATAGTTTAAATAGAGTAAATCTTTCTAACACCATTGTATGTGTAGGAAAGAAAATCTGTCTATCATACCAGTATTGGTGCATTCTTGGTTGCAACCAAAAAAAAGTATTTTAAGAATGGTTTGAGGTCCAGGTGGAACTGAATGGTCTGACTTCAACTATGCAGTTACATGACATTCCAGAGGGAGGCGACATTTCCCCTCAGCCTAAAAAAAAAAGAAAGGGAACAAAAAAAAACACAAAGTGAATAATAAGAGAAGCAGCATGGTGATGCCAGGTAGCTGGAAACGTTTCACTCTTCAAACATCTTTCAAAAGCACAGGTTATTATCACATTCTATTCCTAGAAATACTGTTTTTTTTTTTTTATCTTATATTTTTTATTTTTGTCTTTTTCTCTGTCAAACTGATGTATTTGTCAACAGTTGGGATTGTTGTGGCCCTTTTTGGAGGGTTTTAATATATTCTGGAGTGTTTTTGGTGTTTTTAAAAAGGAACACAGTTTAAACCATTTCCCTGTTTGTACTTTTAACTTGAGCTGTGGAGCGCTTATTTGAACAAATCATGAGCGTCGGGGTTATATTCTGACCAATTACAGGAGCTTTGGACTCAGGTGGGGCGGGTTTCCCAAAACCTCTATGGCCACGTTTGTAGTTTTGTTAATACATCTATTTATCTCTTCAGACGACAACCAAGAAACCCATCAGGTGAATTAATTGCAGTCAGTTGTTTTTGTCAAGGAAACGGATTGGGCTCCTTTGTGAAACATTCCCTCTGTAAAACATTCCTCTGTAAAACAACTAAATTACCTTTTAATTTACAACTTTCAGATCAGATACAGAATTGGACTTTTCATTGGACTTGTACTTCTTGACCTGCAAAAAAACTTTCTGGGAACCCGTCCACCATTTTTTTTTTACCAATTGGTCCTTAAAGCCATTTCTTCTGATCAATCGGCTCCAGAGCAGCCCTGAGATAACCACGCCTCATGTTTCTCTCTTAGCCAATCAGTGATCACCAGTAGTGTTTCTATTTAGAAGCTTAATGAAGTGTCTTGTGCTGCCCCTCCCCACAAAGCCACTCCTACCCTGTGCAACACTGTTTAAATAAAGGATTGTTATACTCATTATGTCCCCTTCATTTATCAATCCTGTTTTATGTTAGAATTAGAATAATGCCAGGGGAAATTATGTTTTCTGTTGCATGTGTCTGACAGGCGTTCAGCAGCTAATCTCGCAGAGTACTGAGCCAATCAGAGTACTGGGCCAATCGGACTAATGTTTTCTGCTCACACACCAAGGAGCTGTGTTCTCATCGGGCAACAACAACTTACATTTAAAATCTTTATACTTGAAAGGCAACTGAGCTTTCCCTCATTTACACTTATGTTGAGTTTACATACAGAGATAAATAAAATAAAATCACAACAATAAGACAACAAGACAAGGGTAGACAAAAGCAAGGATAACAAATCAATTAAAAGATACAACTTGATCAACATTTTTTAAATTAAATTAAATTCTGCAAACGAGGGGTGAATCTCAATCTTTAAGGACTGAGTTAATTCCATGAGCTAGGGGCATTATAATAAAATCCAGATTTACCCTTTTCCGAGCAAACTCTGGGGACCCTCAAGGACTAGCCAATTACTAGAATGGGTTCCATAAGTTCCAACATTCCATTCCAATAATGATGTAGTATAAGGAGGTAGCTTACCAGTAGGAACCTTAAAAATTAACAAATACCAGGGGTTGTTGTGCTTCTCCGTCAGAGAGGACCAACCAACCTTCTCATGAATTAATTTCCATCGTTGTACACTCCAACTCCAACATTCTCTCTTTCTGCTTCTGTGTGTGAGCTGAGTTTTTTTTGGGGGGGGGCTGAGCCTGAATATTCTCTCTCTGTCTTAACTGTACTGTAACAATAACTGGATAGTTAATGATCATAAATAGTCCAGTTCATTAGCTATATTAGAAATATTCTACAATCATTAAGTCTGCTAATAGGTCACTGCCACTCTGGTGTGTGTAATAATCTTTATTAATCCTCTTGGGGAAGTTCAAGGGTCATATAGCAGCACAGGGAGGTACAAGCAAGGTAATATAAACTAAGAATACAAATATATACAAAAGTATAGTATAAAATGTAAAGAACAAGATAAAATATGAAATAAAAATAATGTATACGCTATCCATAATAATAATGCATGTATGTACAGATTATATACAGATTCAATCAAAATATATTGAAAAAAAAGATATACAGATTCTATCCTAAGTCAACCCCATGTACAAAATATAGCTAACCTAAGTCTACTCTACAATGTGCAATAAAGACTGTTCAGCACAAACGGGTTCTGGGAAAGGCACGCCGTATCATCAAGGACACCTCTCACCCCAACCACAGACTGTTTTCCCTCCTTCCCTCTGTGAGGCGCTATAGGAATCTCCATTCCAGGAACGGCTGTTTTCTCTTGGCTGTCATCTTGCTGAACTCTGCACTCAATTTCTCGTTATCCCCCCCACTCTGTTTTCTTCTCTCTTTCTCTCTCTCATACACACACACTCTCTCTATCTCCATACTGTATAAACTATGAACCCTGTTGCCTTTACTCAACCTATACTGTATGAACTCTGTTGCCTATACTCCCTCTACTGCCTACAACTGGTTTACACTGTACTACCTACCCATATCTATAGTTGTCCACATAACACTGTATGATGGCATATATATATATATATATATGGGGTGACAGTGGCTCGGGAGGTAGAGCAGTCATCTGGTAATCTGGAGGTTCCCGGTTCGATTCCCGCTCCTCACGGGCAGCGTGTCTGTAAAGCGATTTGGATAAAAGTGCTATATAAATACCATTTATATATATATCTCTGTATAACCACACTGTATATACACTTATCTGTATATATCCATACCTTACTTAAAACATTTGTGCACCCCACTAAAACACTGCACACAATACCCTTTGGGACGTTTTATGTCCCATGTACTTTACATGTAATATATATATATTTACTTGTGAATTTCTTTTAATAAAAAAATTATGAATACCATTATTAACTTCAGTCCTCAACATACATACAAACAAGGGTTAATTATTTTCCATCCCATAAATGCTAATGTCATTTTTTTTGGGGTGGGATTATGAGAGCCTGGAGTGTCGAAGATCGGCAAAAAAAAATAAGTTTGATGCATAAAAATGTTTTGTGCAGTGACGGTGTATAAAACACTGTACACGGTATACCCTTTGGGACATTTTCTGTCCCATGTACTTTACATGTAATTATATATATTTACTTATGAATTTTTTTATTTTTTATGAATACCATTATTAACTTCAGTCCTCAACATACATATAAAATATTCATTCATTTTCAGGATTTTAACCCCTTAAATATCAGTTTGTGATTGAAGCGTGGCTTATTTTTAAGACAAAAAACACTAAGGGTTAATTATTTTCCATCCCATAAATGCTAATGTCATTTTTTTTGGGGTGGGATTATGAGAGCCTGGAGTGTCGAAGATTGGCAAAAAAATATAAGTTTGATACATACAAATGTTTTGTGCAGTGACACAGTGTATAAAACACTGCACACGGTGTACCCTTTGGTAAAAAAAACGTCCCTATTGACTCCCATGTTAAACACGTTTTTTGAAAACGACGCCATTGCAGATTGAATTTAGATTTTTATAATTTATTTCATCTAGGCCCCTTTATGGGCATGATTACAAACATTTTTCAAGATGGCCGCATTGCGTCATTATTTCCGGCGGCCACAGCTTGTGTGTTTACTGCTTATATCCTGCATACTGTTCAAAAAATATTTTTATCTAAAATGATTTGAGAATGTTTTATGGAGGTCTTAGTGTGGTGTGCACACTAAGTTGTGAAATTAATGTGTGTGCATGTGGTCATTTGCAGCCATTATGTGAAAATGGCTAGTACACAGTAATGTACTGTACTAGTAATGCTAGTACAGTTTAAGTTCAGTAAAGGCTAGTTTTCACATAATGGCTGCAAATGACCACATGCACACACATTCATTTCTCAACACATGCATGCACACCACACTATGACCTCCATAAAACATTCTCAAATCATTTTAGATAAAAACTATTGCAGGATATAAGCAGTAAACACACAAGCTGTGGCCGCCGGATATAGATGACGCAATGCGGCCATCTTGAAAAAAAAATGTAACCATGCATATGTAAATGCCCATAAAGGGGCCTAGATGAAAAAAAATTAAAAATGTAATTCAATCTGTAATGGCGTCGTTTTCAAAAAACAAAAAATTTACAGTATCTACAGTTGGGACGTTTTTTGTCCCAGGGGTGCATGAAGGTTAAACCACTGGCTAGTATGGTTTACGTGTATATAATGGTACTGTACATACATTAGCTTAGCATATTTACTCTGTAGCTTCATCATATATACCGTACTCCACATCTAAGGCATATAGATGCCGTCGATAAGTCAGCTGTGCTTTGCCACAGTTGATAACGAGTAAAGCTTTGACTGATGTGCTCTTTAATGTTGCTATGGTTACAGGGTTGGCGGTGGATGAATTTAAACGGTTTTAATGCACACCTGTCGGCCAATCAGAAAATACTATTCACCAAGACCATGGTATAATATAATTTACTGCATTTAAAAAAAAAATATGTTTAACTTCGGCGACTCTGATATCGCGGGTGCGATAGAATGACGTTGTTTGACGTGGTCTGCCTGGGAAATGTAGTCCATTTCCGTTTTTTTTCCGATGTGGCATTATGACGTGGCCTTGAAACTACACGCTACTTTTTATTTGGTGTTGATAAAACAATAAATAACTGAACCAGGATCATTTCAATTCGATGCTAAATAAACCTTTACGCATGCGTAAAATATGCCAGATTTAATTTTACAGGCGATGCATTTTTATCAATATCTTGGCCATTTGTTGTGCTAGAATCCAACAGAAAACACTGGGAGGAAGTGCCGAAGGAGGCGGAAGTTGACTGCGAGAAAAGAACAGCAGAAGAAGAATGTAAGTGAGCGATACGTTGTTCACAAGATCATTTCTGCAGAACACACGTTTTTCCAGCCAGCAAAACTTTAGCTTTAGTAGTTCGACTTATAACAGTAGTAGTAGTAGTAGTAGTAGTAGTAGTAGTAGTAGTAGTAGTAGTAGTAGTAGTAGTAGTAGTAGTAGTAGTAGTAGTAGTAGTAGTAGTAGTAGTAGTAGTAGTAGTAGTAGTAGTAGTAGTAGTAGTAGCAGTAGAAGTAGAAGAATCTTCAGATGATTCAGATGTCATCTTTTGTAGATGACAACAACGAGAGGTAAAGACACTTATTTTGGAGATTTATTGCTTATGTTTAGTCAGTCACACTCTTACTGTACTTGTTGGGTTTGCAAAGAACACTTTTTGGATTGTAAATATGTGTATATGTGCTATGTGCTTAAGATAATCAATGGGGACTTCAACCATGTCAGACTGAACAAGACCCTGACAAACTTCACCCAGTATGTCACCTGCAAAACCAGGGGAGACAAAACACTGGACCTCCTGTATGCTAACGTGAAGGAGGCTTTCAGTGCAACTTCCCTGCCCCCCCTCGGCCAGTCAGACCACAACCTTGTGAGGCTTGTATCTACATACACGCCTCTCATTAAGAGACAGCCACCGACCACCATGTCTGTCCCACAGTGGTCTGACGACGTCGAGGAGGAGCTACAGGAGTGTTTCAGGTCGACAGACTGGGACATGTTTGAGAGGGTCCATGGAGATGACATTGATGGACTATCCCACTGCATCACAGACTACATCAGGTTCTGTGAGGAGAGCATCGTACCCACAAAGAAGGTACGCTGCTTTTCAAACAATAAACCCTGGATTAGCAAGGACATTAAACACCTGCTAAACAGGAAAAAGAGGGCCTTCATGGCAGGGGACACTGAGCAGGCCAGGGCTGTCCAAAGGGAGCTAAAAAAAGAGCTAAGGGCAGCCAAGGTCAGCTACAAGGACAGGCTGGAGGGCAGACTACAGGCCAACAACAGGTGTGGGCGGGCGTCAGGAAGATCACTGGGTTCAAACAGCAGGGCACAGCTGTTGAGGGCCCCCCAGAGCGTGCAAACGAGTTCAACTCGTTCTTCAACCGCTTTGACCAGAGTGGCCTCCCCACACCCCTCCCCCCACCCATCGACACCAGCACCAGATCACACCTACAAAGCACACCCCCCACCCACCCACACCCATCAGCACCCCACCCCCAACAGCAGCAGACTGCCTACCACCCCCAACCCTGACGATCACTAACAGTCAGGTCAGTAGGCGGATTAGTGTAAACAAGGCCAGAGGACCGGACAACACCAATCCCAGGGTGCTCAAAGTATGTGCGGAGCAGCTGGCAGCACTGCTCCAACATCTTTTCAACCTCTCCCTGAGGCTGGAGAGGGTGCCCCAGCTCTGGAAGACCTCCTGCATTGTCCCGGTGCCCAAGAAGGGACGACCCAGCACCCTCAACGACTACAGGCCAGTCGCTCTGACGTCACACGTCATGAAGACGTTTGAGAGACTGGTCCTGCAACACCTGGTGCGTGACTCCCTAGACCCCCTGCAGTTTGCATACCAGGCAAACATTGGGGTGGAGGATGCCATCATCTACATGCTCCACAGAGCGTACACGCACCTGGAGAAGCCGCGCAGCTCAGTGAGGATTATGTTCTTTGATTTCTCCAGCGCCTTCAACACCTTCCAGCCGTCACTGCTAGCGGAGAAGCTCTCCGCAATGCAGCTGGAGCACGGCTTGGTGGCCTGGATCAAGGACTACCTCACTGAGAGGCCGCAGTACGTCAGACTAAAGGACAGTCAGTCTGACGTACTGGTGAGCAACACCGGCGCCCCCCAAGGAACTGTGCTGTCACCCTTCCTCTTCACCCTCTACACCTAAGACTTCTGCCGCAACTCAAGCGGGTGCCACCTGCAGAAGTTCTCAGACGACTCCTCCATCGTAAGCTACATCACCGACGATGATGAGGAGGAGTACAGAGCCTTGGTGGAGAGCTTCGTGGGGTGGAGCGACAGCAACCACCTCCAACTCAACACCAGTAAGACCAAGGAGCTGGTGGTGGACTTCCGGAGGGGCAAGAAGAGGCCCCCCCCGATTCCCATCTCCATCCGAGGGGTGGATGTGGAGATGGTGGACTCATATAAGTTCCTTGGGGTACACCTGAACAATAAACTGGACTGGTTGGATAACACAGAGGCCCTCTACAGGAAGGGACAGAGCAGGCTGTTCTTCCTGAGGAGACTCAGGTCCTTCAATGTGTGCAACAGACTGCTGCAGTCTTTTTACCAGTCTGTAGTGGCCAGCATCCTCTTCTATGCTGTGGCATGCTGGGGAGGCTACATCAACTCAAGGGACACCAACAAGCTCAACAAGCTGGTGAGGAAGGCTAGCTCCGTGGTGGGAGTCGAGCTACCTAGACTTGAGGTGATGGCAGAGAGGGGGATGATAAGGAAGCTGGCTGCCATCATGGAGAACCTTTACCACCCCCTCTACGACGAGCTAGTCAAGATGAGAAGCTCGTTCAGCCACAGACTCATTCCACCCCGACACTCAACTAACCGCCTCGGACAGTCCTTCATACCAGCGGCCATCAGGCTCCACAACAGTGGGCAGCGACTAGCAGCCTCCAGGCGCCACAACAGGGGGCAGCGACTGCTACCACACATTGACCTGGGACTTATAGGAACCCAAGGAGGACAACCTACACTACCTTAGGCTTACTGCACCTTATGTGGATACTGTGATACTGTGAATAATGTATATTTCAGTGGATACTGTGAATAATGTATACTCAGTAGATAGTAAATTATAACACTACCTTATGCATACTGCACCTTATGTGACACTGTGAATAATGTGAATATTTTCTTCAGCTAGTTAGATAGTAAATTATATTGACCAAATTGACCTAATTGTTTACACTGCCTGTGTTGTTTTTTACTACCTGTACCCCCCCCCCCTTCCCCCCATGCTGCTATGATGCCTGCATTTTATCTTATAAGAGATTCCTTGTTGAATGTTGAAAATAATGTGCTTTTTATTGTTTTCTACAGTCAGTTCAGTGCAGGCGAGACATGGAAGGAGGGCTAACCAAGACAGGTGAGAGACGTATTATTATTATTGCTTTTGTTTAGTTATAACTCTGTTCATAAAAGTTGAAAATAATGTATTTTTACATGTCATTGTCTACAGCAATGATTTGCCTGGGACATCTAGGGGGGCAGGGCGTGCCCAAGCCCGGTCGAGGTCAAGAAATGACCCAGACAGGTGAGAGACTTATTATGGATGTTTATTGCTTTTTTATTATTACTAGGTTTGCAGACTTTGTACGCAATATATACAGAATGGAATATTCCCCATTGCAATTGAAAAGCGACAATATTATTAAACAGCAGCGAGCAAAGCGTGTCTCATCAGGGAGCGAGCGTCAAATTGAAAGCGGCAGTCAAGTCCATGCCACGCGCGCGTCAACACACAGGCGAGCGTCAACGCAGCGGGCAGCAGCGGTGGATAGTGGGGCGGGTCACGTGGGGGTTGCGGCCAATCAGAGGAACCCGGAAACCGAATTCCGCTGCGGAAAGTATACACGCCATCGGCACCATGGCATTGAGTCTGTCACTCCCCAATGCTCCGCCTCCGTCTGTGCGGTGTAGTAATGTGCAACGGCCTGTAGATGGCGCCTCTCTTCTTTGGTACCTCCAACAATTGTGCTTCAACTGAGGAGAGAGAGAGAGGGGTGTGAGGGCATCTGTGTCTGTTGCTTGTGTAACCCAGGTTTCAGATTCATAACTATTTAATTATAGGAACATAAATAGTTAATGCCATTGAATAAGAACATAAATAGTTAATGCTATTGTGTAAGAACATAAATAGTTAAGAAAAGATAACGAGTGGGGCGGTTAGGTGGCGTAGCGGAGATTGCGTTCGTCACCAACCCCGGAGCTGTGATCTGGATTCGCCTGTTCGAATTCGCCTGTTCGAATCCAGCTCACAGCTCCGGGGTTGTCACCAGCTTGGCTGGCCGTTCACACTAATACAATTGGCAGTATTAGAGGGTGGGAGAAGCTGGCGGGGTGGGTCCGGGTCGTTGTAAACAGCGACTCCTACAGTTCGGTCGGGGCGCCTGCTAAGCGCGGATGGGACCTGAGTGGGATAGTGTGATCCTTCCACACGCTACACCCTCTCGGAGAATATCCGCGCTGCCAGGTGAAAAGAAGCGGTTGATTGGCTGGACGTGTGTCGGAGGAAGCACGTGATAGCCTCCACTCTCCCAGATGATCGAGATGCTTCCAGCTGCAGCCGTTCAGACCAGCGCTTACAAACCCCGCACATACAAGCCCCGCACATAGCAACCCCTCGCTTCCATTGGCTGATTTTGGTGACGTGATTTGGGTCCCACCCAATGGCTGAGGTTCTGCAGACGCCGCTCTGATTGGTTGGGCTCCATTTCTGCAGCCCCCTCTTTGATTGGTTGAGCGAAGCCCCTCTCTGATTGGTTTATCTCGCCATGCGGTAAAATGCGGATGTAATGTTATCATCTCAAGAAGATACAAATAAATATACTACCAGATTCGCGTTTATAACGTTATTTCGCGTGACTTCGCGGTTTATTCATAACGTTATGCACATTTCACAACACAGCCAGCTGTCAGAAACTGTACATTGTAACGTTATATGTTTATTCACGTAACGTTATTTCACGTGACGCGTTCAACTTGTTTACACTCCCCACTTACTGAAACTGTACCATGACGCACTCCCCACTTAACCCAGTTAATGCCTTAACTAGACAGTTAACAATATAACATTTAGATTAATTAACCCAGTTAATGCCTTAACTAGACAGTTAACAATATAACATTTAGATTAACACAGTTAATGCCTAACTAGACAGTTAACAATATAACATTTAGATAGAGAGGCTGGTGGTCAAGTCAAGAGTTTTATTTGTCACAAGTTGTTTATTTGCATACACGTTTATGGGACAGTTTTCTACACCTGACTGAACGGTCTGGGGACAAATGATTAAGGTGGGGTTACAATGATATCAAGGATGAATATGAAAAAGGGGATCTGATCTGATGGTACTTGTACTTTATAATGTGTTATATATGTATGTACATGGATTTTATGTCCGGATGGTATATCTATGGAATGGTCACTGTCTCTATCACACTCTCATATGCGCATGTTTAGCCGCATACAAGTATCTAGGATACACATATTCGTATGTGTACATAATAGGTTTACACACACTCATATGCACAAGGCTAAGTTATACATGGGCACACATACATGCACATACTCACTTATAGGAAATAGGCATACACACACCTACATATACACATAGTTGAGGTATAGGCTCTCACTGACACATATGGGGGATATACATGTACATAGGAGACACACACATACGTAGCTGAGACGCACATATATATGCACACCTGAGATATACACTCACATAGGGGGCGGAGGCACACATGGATACGAGACACACACAAGAGATAGGAGTACAGTCGCATACCTGGAAGATGCACACACACACACATGTGAGGCATGTACACATGCTTACGTGATACACGTACCCACATACATATGTTGGAGACACACATGCATGCATGCTATCATGCACACCTACATGTGTCTGGGACGCTTTCTCTCACATGCAATATGGAGAAGGGTGGCATCCCGATAGAGGATGCAGCACATACCTGCTCGCAGGTAGATCGGTCTACATGCAAAGTATATATATCAGGGATGTATACGCACAATGTATAGTATAGTATTTTTCTTTTTTTCGTAAGTATTTTTTATTTTCCATGTCAGTTGTTAATGTATTTGTATGAGTCCTTTACATGTTTTGTATGTTCTTACAAAAAAGAAAAAGGCAAATCTTGGAAGTTGCATAATGGTGATGTGGAAAGAGATGTTTTGAATATTGGAGAGATTTGTGCAAAAAATATCAAAAAAAAAAAAAAAATGAAATGCGGGTGGTCGTGCCCGCAAAGATGTGCATAATACAATAGTAATAACGTATAATAGAATCCAATAGAACGACATTGTGCAATAAAACAAGTAAACAGAGTAGGGCATATCGGTATATGTACATAAGTTATTTACAGAGCATGGTAGGACATGCTAGGTCCTGTGGTAGTGCAATATTAGCTACGGATGAGGCACTGGGTCTTTATGTACATGCTATATTGGTGGTCAATGTCACTTCGGATTGCTACGACACATCTCTACTGCTTGTGACAGGCTGTGGTGCGTTCCAGACTTTACTCCTGTTGGGAAACTATAGCGATGGTCTGTGCTCACCACACTTTTCTTCGGCCTCCCCGCAGCGAGCTGTCGTCGACCCCCGAGCTTCATTTTACGACGGGCAACAGAGGTGGGTTGAGCCGCTATACTTGGCCCAGCACGGTTAGCGACTCGCCTGAGTGCGTGTGCACGTTTTGATGCATGGCTGATACCAGAGCGGCCGAAGGTGTGTAGCGCTGACAGCAGCTTGGAGGGATTCCCCTTCAGCTGATTGAAGGTCTTTATCATGGCTTTATCATCACCACCCTCTGTAGAGCCTCTTGCTCTGCCTTTGTGCAGCTGGATAACCACACAGACTTCACACAGACTGTCTGTACAATACTGCTGTAGGCCTATAATACTTATGTAAATAAGTAAGGCAATTGAAATATATCTGCAGTACAGCTCAATACACACAATTGTTAAGGGGATGCAGACCAGAGAAAGACTTCCGTCTTGTTTACATCAGGGTCCCCCATTTTCAATTCATCATAAATGTACAGTTCCCTCCCCCTTGTATATATTTACTGTATGTCACAAATGTAACAGTACTGCATGGTCTGCATCCCCTTAACAATTGTGTGTATTGAGCTGTACTGCATTCTGCAATCTGTTAATAAAGTTTTCAATCAATCAATCAATAAATCAATCAATCAATCAATCAATCAATCGGTCACTGTACCCATTCTGCAATCTGTTAATAAAGTTTTCAATCAATCAATCAATCAATCAATCAATCAATCAATCGGTCAGGTCACGTGTACCCATTCTACAATCTGTTAATAAAGTTTTCAATCAATCAATCAATAAATCAATAAATCAATCAATCAATCAATCAATCGGTCACTGTACCCATTCTGCAATCTGTTAATAAAGTTTTCAATCAATCAATCAATCAATCAATCAATCAATCGGTCAGGTCACGTGTACCCATTCTACAATCTGTTAATAAAGTTTTCAATCAATCAATCAGGGCCTGTGGTCACGTGTACCCATTCGGCAATCTGTTAATAAAGTTTTCAATCAATCAATCAATCTGTTAATAAAGTTTTCAATCAATCAATCAATCAATCAATGAATCAATGAATCAATCAATCAATCAATCAATCAATCCCGCAGTGCAACGTGACCCAAATCATACGGCAATCTGTTAATAAAGTTTTCAATCAATCAATCAATCAATCCCGCAGTGCAACGTGCAACGTGACCCAAAATCACGTGACCAAAATCAGCCAATGGAAGCGAGGGGTTGCTATGTGCGGGCTTGTATGTGCGGGGCTTGTAAGCGCTGGTCTGAACGGCTGCAGCTGCATACTATTGGAGAGAGATGATCTGACTGTGGGGGGTAAGTGCGCAGCAACCAGGAAGGGGATTGGGAATTGGCATAACGACTAACATTGGGATGGGAGAAAATCGGAGGAAAAAGGAAAAGATCAATTTTTTTTTTTTTTTTAAAGATAACGAGTTACTCACGAAAAGGGGATACATCTAATGTCCAACCTTAAACCTATAGCTTTTAGCTAGTGATAACCTCAGAGACGTCTGAACCGAACCAAATGTGTTGATCCAATCAACCTAGAACCTGATATCGAACTAACCCTCCTGAAAGAAGGAGTGGTTAGAGAAATAACGTAAAAAGGGATACTTCACACTACTTCACGTTTGTATGTATTGCAATTGTCTAGCTAGCACGCTGTTTGAGAATAAAATACCGGTCATTGTTATAACCTTGTCTCTGGTCTGCCCTTTAACTGTGTATATTACTCCTCTCCTCATTCAAATCTAGAACTGGTCCGTGGCGAACAGCTGTTACTGTGACACAGGTGCTACACTTGGGTAAAAGTTAAGCAGTGTTATCATTATTAGAAGAGAGGCTGAATATTGGTGCTCATCTCGATTCCCGTTTTTTAAAGTTCAAAAGCCTAAAGGCATGCATGTTAGGTTTCTTGGCATCACAACTGGATTTGGTCCCCGGGCACTGAACTATGTGTACTGTAGCTCCCCACTGCTCCTAAATAGTTAGAATGGGTCAAATGCAGAGGATGAATTTCCACAAGGGGATTAATAAAGGTTAAATTTAATTTAACTTAACAACCAAGTTAGAAATATTGGTGTTATTATTGACTCGGATCTAAACACCCACGTCAAGTTAAATAAATTATTGACCTAATATTATCATCTTGAAAATATAGCAAGAATTCGAGGAAACATGTCCAGACAAAACCTAGAGAAACTAGAAAAACAAATTCACTCTTTTTACAGTATAGGTTTGACTACTGTAATATAATCTTTTCATCTCCAGTAGGTTAGACTAATGTAATAGTCTATTTTATTCTCCAGTAGGTTAGACTTCTGTAATAGTCTCTTTTAATATCCAGTAGGTTAGACTACTGTAATAGTCTCTTTTCATCTCCAGTAGGTTAGACTACTGTACTGTCTGTTTTGTTGTGGCCAATGTGAAGCAGTGACAACTAAAATATGGCAATGTGAATTGAAAATGGGGGACCCTGATGTAAACAAGACAAACGTCTTTCTCTGGTCTGCATCCCCTTAACAATTGTGTGTATTGAGCCGTACTGTATTGTACCCATTCTACAATCTGTTAAATAAAGTTTTCATTCATTCATTCATTCAGACCATCTTGTACGCATCCGGTTCAACTCAAAACAGACAAGTCGACCATACCAGCAACAGATGGCAAGGCCAAAGAATCCAGAGCTGGGGCAGAGAAAATGGGAGGGTTTCAGTTTCACCAAAAGGGCTGATCATTCCTGTAAATAGGCCTTTTATTCATTTAGAATTAATTGTGAGTTTATGTTCGTTTGGTTTGTTGGAAGCCGGGGACAGATGAAGCTGATTCAGATGAGTTTCAGTTGATTCACATAATATTGGTAATTTACACAAGTCTCAGCTGATTCACATAGTAATATGGGTTATAGGTTAGACTTCTGTAATAGTCTCTTTTCATCCTCAGTAGGTTAGACTATAGTCTCTTCATATCAAGTAGGCTACACTATTTTAATAGTGTTAAGGAAATTGAAGTCGTCTCTATCTGTTGATGCACAGAAATAAAACTACTGTTTGGAGAACAGTCTCAAAATCAAAGGTTTTATTCTGCAGAGATACATTGTCTCACAAAGTACTTAAAAAAATTGTGGGAGGAGGTACTGTACAATTCTTTCAGAGGCTTACACGCCTTAAATAGGATATGAAAGGAATCATCCTGTAAATAGTTAACAATTAACATCTGGTGATTCCAGAGACAAGCAGGGATACGTAAACAGAAGGTATTGTGTGGATAACCTTGCCTTGTTGATTCTTTGTTACTAAAACGGTCATCTGACTGTACCTTGTACTTGTGAACGCCACGTCTACAGATTTCACAGGCCTATGTTCTCAGATAACTGGGTTTTAGGTTTTTAAGTAGAGTATATGATACATATATATATTTAAGTAGAGTATATGATACATATATACTTTCCCATTACAATAGTCTCTTATCTCCAGTATTTGACTATTGTAATAGTCTCTTCCTATCTCCAGTAGGTTTGACTACTTTAATAGTCTCTTCATATACAGTGTAGGTTAGACTACTGGAATAGTATTTTCATATACAGTAGGTTAGACTATTGTAATAGTCTTTTCATATCAAGTAGGTTAGACTACTGTAACAGTATCTTCATCTCCAGTAGGTTAGACTACTGTAATAGTATCTTTTAATCTCCAATAGGTTAGACCACTGTAATAGTATCTTTTAATATCCAATAGGTTAGACAGTTGGGCTGTTTTGGATACAGTCCGTTAAACAATTCTGTTCTAGTCAAGTCTCGTCTCAACTGTGACTGTTCCTAAATGGGATTTAGACAGTTTTCAAGTCAAGACACTTTGTGTGGAAGTTTGTGGACTTGTCAATGAACTGAAATGAATGAGACCTTCTGATGTTTAAAGAATGAAGAAAAAAGAGGAGGATGAATGAACCTCACTTTCTGTCTGTCTAATATGAATGGGGAGATGTAGATTAAGTGGTATCATTGGTGCCTTGCTATGAACCCTGGCTGGTAGACTCAACCTCTCAATTGTATGAGGTTGGGAGATAATACCAAAGGCCAGAAAACAAACGCTCACCAATCGGGCATGACTCAATATAAAGACATAAAATGACTTTGTTGTCTTTGTTATTACACTACCTTGGTCGTGCCGATGCCAGGAAGTTGCAATATTCAGTTGATTGTTTCTAAAGTGCAAAGTTTCTAAACCCACCTGCCAGGTATTTTGGTATAGCAAGTCACCTGCAAATGCAGTCGCATGTAGCATTTGTTTTCTGGCCTATAGAGGTGTTTCTCATCCACGTCCGACTCAATATATTCAATGCCAGCACTAGATGTGTAATATGTGAAAAGCTGATTTGACATCTAGCCATTTTCATTTGAAACAACATTTAGTCAGGAGAGTGCCATGGCAGGGGGCAACTCAGTCACGTGATTGAGCAGGTATTTTTGAATATAGTATATAGATATAATAGTGCTGTCAGGCGATTAAAAACATTATTTGTAATTAATTAATCTAATTAATCACATTTTAATCTCATAACCATTTTCATAACGCGATGATTTGCTGTGTAATTAATTAATCTAATTAACGCGATAAACTGACAGCCCTAAGATATAGATATTAGTCTTACTAGGCTTCAGACCAAGAGAGATATTAGACTTACTAGGCTTCAGACCAAGAGAGATATTAAACTTACTAGGCTTCAGACCAAGAGAGATATTAAACTTACTAGGCTTCAGACCAAGAGAGATATTACACTTACTATAGGTTTCATGCATGCGTTTGTGTGTGTGTGTGTGTGTGTGTGTGTGTGTGTGTGTGTGTGTGTGTGTGTGTGTGTGTGTGTCTTACCCTCTCTAAGTTTCCAGCTGAGGTAGACCGTTATTAGCAGCAGCAGCAGTGAGACAGAAAGTCCCAGGCCGAGCAGACACACACCTAGTAGGAACCCGTCTGTCTCTCTGAGTATCTCTCTGAAGAAGGGGACCAGATTGGCCCAGGGAGCTCCAAGCACCTCCATAGAGGCTCCTGCACCTTCATATGACACATTTTACACAGACATTTTTTTCCTCAACATTTGTCTTTAAAGGGGAATGTAAAGATACAAAATTAAGTCATATTTTCAGTTTTATATACAAGTAGCCTAATTTGAAGCTATATGTCTTGTGGTGGCTGCCATGTTTTTGTTGTCATGAATATGTGATGTCACTGGTTGGATAACTTCTTAACGCTACATACTTATGGTGCGTTCCATTGATGTGGGTACTAGAAAAAATCTTGTGATAACCTTTTTATATTGTAATAGGCTTACAATTAATGTTGTCCACCACTAGCCAAGCCTGGTCCTGGTATCCTGTTGTCCTCCACTAGCCAAGCCTGGTCTTGGTATCCGGTTGTCCTCCACTAGCCAAGCCTGGTCCTGGTATCCGGTTGTCCACCGCTAGCCAAGCCTGGTCCTGGTATCCGGTTGTCCTCCACTAGCCAAGCCTGGTCCTGGTATCCGGTTGTCCACCGCTAGCCAAGCCTGGTCCTGGTATCCGGTTGTCCTCCACTAGCCAAGCCTGGTCCTGGTATCCGGTTGTCCTCCACTAGCCAAGCCTGGTCCTGGTATCCGGTTGTCCTCCACTAGCCAAGCCTGGTCCTGGTATCCGGTTGTCCTCCACTAGCCAAGCCTGGGCAGCTGTGCTGGTTTTCAGCCCAGTGTTTGATGTCTCTGCTTGTCTCTCTCTCTCTCTGTGCATGTGTGTCTCTCTCTCTCTGTGCATGTGTGTCTGTCTCTCTCTGTGCATGTGTGTCTGTCTCTCTCTCTCTCTCTCTCTCTCTCTCTCTCTCTCTCTCTCTCTCTCTCTCTCTCTCTCTCTCTCTCTCTCTCTCTCTCTCTCTCACTGTAGAAATACTATCGTAGTTGCTAAAGCTGAACTTTGCTCTCTTTAGTCAACCCTTGTGATTTGTAAGAAGATAAGCTGCTGCCGTTTGGAGCGTGTGTGTGTCTTTTTATAAGGCAAAAGATAAGTTTGGGGGTTGGTAAGGGTTAAGATAATTGTTTACCTGATGTTTCTAGTCACAAGAATGCTGCCAGCATCTGGTATGACAGGGAGGACAACAATATAAGGTCCAACAAGTCCAGTCTGGTATGGTGAACATTACCCCCCCCCCCCCCCCCCACACACACACACACACAGGTTTTGATCACCAGCATTGATCTCTGAGAAAATCTGAGTTCATATTTGATGGAGAACATTCCACTGTTAAAGTTAAAGGTAGACTCTGTAATGCTGGTCAGACTGTGAACTCAAGGCAAAAGAGCCCCAGCCTTGAACCAAGAAGACTGGCCTTCCTCGTATACACATTGATTTCCAAAAATTGCAATACAACCAGAGCGGGAGAGACCAGAGAGGGAGAGACCAAATGTCCCCATGGAGCCTGCATACCCAGCATGCCTTATGGTTTGATGAAGACTAAGCACCCATTGGGATGCTTTTAACACATGTGTACTATGGTCATAGGCCATATAAAACAATATAAGTAACAGTATACATATTGTTAGATCCTGGGGATCTATTGTTCTTCAGTTATGGTGGACCTCTGAGAAGGAAGGTAGGAGGTCAAGGCTCTGGACAGTCGGGAGTGTTGGGAGCTCTTCCAGAACTGAAGTCAACTGTGGCTGGCTGGTTTAAAAAAAAAAGCTTCACTTCATCTCTGGACAATCCAGGCTTGGTCCTTAATGAGGGAGGATTCATCTGCAGGTCTGAGGGATCAGGCAGTTCTTGGACCATGAGTGACCTTTACTGTCATAAAAGTTATGCTTGTATTTCCTGTGTATTGGACGCCCACTGTCTGACACCTCTCTCCTTTTTTTGTATTTTATTTTTTTATTATTTTTTAAACAAACACATAAACAAACATGACAACATAAAATTAGATATACAAGCATTAATTAACAGTGCACATCCAATGAAATCACCATTTAAATAAATGTCTTATACAAGATATACACCTAATACCTGCTATCTAGTAATACCCTACACACATATGCTCTCGCTCGCTCCCCCCCCCGGACCCCCCCTTGGATAATCCATCCATTATCATTCGCTCCTAACCAGGCACTACAATTATATGCTAGCTTTTATTCTCTCCACCACTTCTAACCACATTGTAATTTTGTATTCACTGAGACCCAAAATTCTTGCTGTAGATATTTCTAGATAAATCACATCGAGATATGTAAGAATCCAGACCTTCCGGCACATTTTTTCCGGTTGAAACCATCGTGATGCTATCAGCTTTTTAGCCGCTGTGATACCAGATAAAACCAATCTCTTTAGCTGTATAGGTACTGCACACTCAAAAACATCATTCAACAGTAATACAGAGGGGTGTACAGGTATATTCAGAGTTAAGAGATTTGATAATTGCTGGGTCACTTCTTTCCAGAATATCTTAACTGGTGGGCAGTCCCAGTACATATGCATAAATGTACCCTCATCCCCATTTGTACATAAGGAGCATTTGGAGTCTTGTTTAAGACCCATTCTGTTCAGTCTTATAGGAGTCAAGTATGTCCTATGAATATAGTTAAGATTGATTTGTTGATGGTCCGGGTTCCGTGACGCAAGTCGAACATTTGCCCAGGCTTCTTGCCAATCAAAATTTATTTCCAGGTCTGGTATATCCCTCCTCCAGACTGAGTCTAGGTGGAGGATTTCATACGAGGACATTAGTAATTGATGATAAAAATCTGATACAAAACCTCTCGATGTCTCTCTTTCATAGAAGAATTTGTGGTATCTGTGGTGTACAATTGGTATCCTTAATGGGACACCGTGAGCCTTCAAACATAACAATAACTGTGCGTAAAAATAATATGTGGAACTGGTGAGATTAAATTTTGTGTATTTCCTCATAACTACAAAAACCCTGTTTGTTGAAAACATCTCCTAATGTGTGTATGCCCTGCTTTTCCCATCTAGGGAATCTTATAGGTCGTTTTCCAATCAGGAGTGCATTGTTATTGAATAAGGGAGTATGATTATGCCATTTATGTGGGTTAGAATATTTTTTTTGTGTTTCACGCCATATCCGGATCGCATGAGTAATAATGGGGCCAAATTTCAGTTCGCATTGCTTAATTGATAATTTGGTGTATACTATGTCCTGCAGTCTATGTGGTGCTACTATATTTACTTCAAAATTTCTCCAGGATACTGATGCTTGGGGATCAAACCTGTGAGGTTTTGTCCTTTGCTCACCTACTCGCTCTGTTCCTTTAAGCCTACTCGCTCTGTTCCTTTAGTTTTCTGTTAATCAATTGCATTCTCCTCACCTCACTAGCCCCCACCCTCACGTTCGTTTGCTCTCAGCAGCCACACCCTTGGACTACCTGTCATTATGTGTTTGATTGGTCTGGTGCCGAACACACACTTCTAGTTCGATTATCAATTACCTCCCGCACCTGATGTGTATTCTAATTAGCACCCCTGTGGGCTTTAAGTACCTCGCTCTTCCCCTCTAGCCTTGTCGGGTCGTTCCGTATCATATCTCTATCACCTAACTCCTTCGGGAGGTTCTCTGTCTGTTATGCTGTTTTCATCTCCGGCGTGAGATGCGCTCTAGCCTTCGCCTCCTGTCGCCGTTTGCCTGGAAGGAGACACTGGACTGCGCTCTCTAAACTTCCACGGGAGGTATTCCAGTGTTCCACTTCAGACCTCCGCGCAGCAGACGTCCAGACGCGCATCCAGACCTCCGCGCAGACGCGCTCTTCACTCCAGACGCGCATCGCTTCCTAATACTCTACGGGAGGATGCGTCTCTCCGAGCCGGCGCGCTCTTCCGCGCAGACGCGCTCTTCACTCCAGACGCGCATTCAGACGCACTCCAGATGCGTCCTCCGTACCGGCGCGTACTCCAAGCAGACGCGCACCCCTCAGACCTCCGCGCCAGATGCGCCCTCCGTACCGGCGCGAACTCCAAGCAGTCGCGAACCACTCAGACCTCCGCGCCAGATGCGCCCTCCGTACCGGCGCGTACTCCAAGCAGTCGCGCACCACTCAGACCTCCGCTTGGACAACCCGTTCCCCGTGGCGACGCGCTCGCCCTGTTGATCCTGCTCTCTTTACGCACAGCGCCTGGGTGAGTTTTGCAAGACTGTCTTTGACCCTATTCGTTTTTCGTGTGTTTAAGACACTGAAGATATCCTGCTTTTTGTCAGACTGTCACTCACCCAGTGTCAGCTTTTTGGATTGTTCATTGGGATAAATTTTGCTTTAACATCGCTCACTGTGTGTATTCACACCGAAGATATTATCACTTGGATTAGTATTGGGACTTCGCTCACAGTGTGTATAGCACCGAAGATTCATCACGTGGATTGTTGTTGGGACTTTACTCGCAGTGTGTATTTACACCGAAGATTCAGTCACTTGGATTACTCTGTTTTTGGGACAAGTCACTTCTCCTGTCACCTGCTCTGTCCCCAACTGTACTCCGAGCTAACCCGCTCTCTCTCTCCCTCTCTGTCCCGTTTCCACCTCGGAGAGCTGCCGAGAGGATTCTGCAGAGCGGCTCTGAAGTCACCGTCTGCTTCCTCAGACGAACCATCCCGGGAGAAGCTGCAGAGCAGCAACATTCTCCTAATGCTTGTATCCCAGGCCTTGTCTGTTTTCTCTGTCCCTGTAAGCAGCTCCAGCCCTCGCCCTGTTCCTAGGCCTTACCCTGTTCTCCTAGTCCTCCCTGTCTAGTCCTTCCAGTCCTCCCTGTCCCCAAGCCCGCCTCCGCGGGCCTCTGTCCCTGTTTCCCCACCCTAGTCATCCTAGTCCTCCCTCTCTAGTCCTCCTAGTCCTCCCTGTCCCCAGCCCGCCTCCGCGGGCCTCTGTCCCTGTTTCCCCTCTCTAGTCCTCCTAGTCCTCCCTGTCCAGTCCTCCTTCCTCCCTGTTCCTGCCTTGTCCCTTGCCCCGGCCCTGTTTCCGTTAGCCTTCCCTTAGCCTTCCCCTTAGCCAGCTCGCCTCTTAAAGGCACTGGGCCTTTTCCCTTTTCTTGTTATCCATTATTTGTGTTCTCCCTTAAAGGGACAGTGCCGTTTTCTGTGTGTTTCAATAAATGCCCAGTTCTTGGCTTACTCTCATACCTGTCTTGTGTTGTGCGATTGGGGTCGGTTACAAACCATAACAAAACCAGGTTGTCAGTGGTCTTAAAGTGTACCCCTTAAAATTGTGGAAAAAATCTGGAAATGCCATACCTCCGTCGGCTTTGTTTCTCTGTGCGGTGGATCTTTTTATACGTGGTGGTTTGTTATTCCAGATAAATTTGTATGCGGAAGAGTGTAATTTTTTCCAGTAACCATCTGGAGGGGGTAACGGTAGCATTGAGCTGATGAAGTTGATTCTAGGTAGGACGTCCATCTTAACTATTGATACCCGTGCCTGTACTGAGTTTTTAAGTTTTGACCACCTGTCAAAGTCGTATTTGATTTTATTTTGGATTTTTATGTAATTGTGCTTCACCGTTTGGCTTATGGTAGGGCAGGGGTCAGCAACCTTTTTGACATGGAGTGCCTGTTTGAAATATAGTTGTAACTAGTGTGCCTCAACAATATTCCATGCATCGTAATCTTTTTCTTCTCATAATCAGGTCTTTTTAATGAGAATTTTATTATTAACAATATTATTATGATGGTTGTATCAACCCTAAATCTGAGTTGGGGGGGGGGAATGCAATGCAGACAAACAGCTGCATACAGTGCGACCATTTCACTCACATTTGCCCATTCATTTTTGGACACAACACACACCATCGGTGTGTGTACTGTACGTGTGCTGTCATAGCTCCACCTACATGCCTAATGGAGAACACCAGGATGTGAATGTGAGGTATATCGTGTAAATACGTTTTGATTGATCGCAAGACTACACTGTAAAAAAAAAAAATAATAATAAGTTACCAGAACTTAACTCAATCCATAATAAGTTAACAGAAAAATAAGTACACAACCACATTATTTCAACCTAATAAAACTATGTTTATTGTCATTGTTTTAAGAACACAAGTTGACTTGGTAATACTCACATTTTGAGTAAAAAAAATGGCTTTTAACAACATAGCAATGTTCAATGAAATAGAAAAATAAATAATACAATTTGTTAATCCCACTGGTCACAATGGTGACCGTAATAATGTTTTTGTTATAAGGCTCTGCAAATGTTACTGAAAGATGTAGCAATGTATTTCCAGCTAAATTGAAATAATAAACAAATAAAGGGTCTCAATTAAATATGTAGTAGTAAAAAGAACCTGTGGGAGGATTTCAACAAGATAAATGCGACAACAGTGCAAAATATTTCACTATAATATTTCAAAGCAAAAAAATATATATATAATTTTTTTTAATGCTGCCCACTGTGCCTATGAAAATGCCCCAGCGCGCGCGTGCCTAGGGTTGCCTACCCCTGTGGTAGGGAATACTTCAACTCCCAAACATCTAAAGTGTTTAACCATTGGTATCTCTTCTGGAAGGAGTATATATATTTTTTGAAGGGGCGTTAAGTGGAAGGAAAGCCGACTTCGGCCAATTTATCTTAAATCCCGATAGATCGCCAAAGTCATCAATCAACTTGAGAAGATGAGGCATTGCGGTGTTGGGGTTTTGCATGAACAGTATTACGTCGTCCGCATATAAACACATTTTATGTTGTGTGCCCTTGATTACGATTGGTTCTATGGATTGGGATTGTCTTATATATTGTGCTAAAGGCTCTAATGATAAATCGAATAGTCCGGGACTAAGAAGGCAACCCTGTCTAGAAGAGCGTGATACCGGAAAGATTTCGGGGGTGATTATACCTGTTGTAATCATGGCCGATGGGTCTTTGTATAATACTTTAATCATATCAATGAATCCTTTTCCTAACCCCATCCTTTCTAATACTGCCCATAGATACGACCATTCCAACCTATCAAAAGCTTTCATTGCATCCAGGGACAGCATCGCCTTAGGTGTGGTGTCGTCCTTGCTGGCATCTAGTACGTGTAGTAATCGTCTTATGTTATCAGTGATCAAGCGGCCTCTTATGAAGCCAGTTTGATCCGGATGAACTAAAGACGTCATATGCTTTTGAAGTCTGATGGCTAATACCTTAGAGCAGGGGTGCCCAACCTTTTTTGAACCAAGATCTACTTTTTTATTTACCACCTAGCCCGAGAGCTACCAGCCAAAATTGTATATTGTAAGCCGTCATTTGAGGCTTTATAAAAGCAGCATAATGAACACAAATCTGTCAGTGCCGAGTCCGACCTCATCTTAAATAACAAACAGCATTGCTTGTTGTAGTTAACAAGGAGAGCCCACGTGACTGAACTCAAACTAGAAAGAAACAGACTAAGAAACGACGTAAACTCCATGATCAAAACTGCAAAAAAGAATTTCATCAATGACAAAACTGAGGAAAACAAAAACAAACCACGTGAACTTTGGAAATTACTCAATAATCAACTAGGATGCAGTAAAAAACTTAAAACCAGATTCTCAAACATAAACATAAAAACGGACAACACGCTCATCACAGACAAGCTGGATGTAGCCAATTACTTAAACATTTTCTTCACAAACATAGCCACAACACTGGTAAACAAACTACCCTCCCACTCAGGGCTTTATGGGGTAGAACACATAGTAGCTTACTACAAAAACCTAGGGGTCCGCAAGGACGACTTCAAGCTGGAAATGGTAACAACAGATGAGGTACTCAATAAACTGAGCGCCCTCCAACCTAACAAGGCCACTGGCCATGACAACATCCCCTCCAAATTCCTCAGAGACTCAGCAGCCGCCATCACACCAATCATCACACACATAATAAACCTCTCCATAAAACAGGGACACGTCCCCAAGGACTTCAAAATTGCGAGGGTGACCCCTCTGCACAAAAAGGGCAGCAAATTAGACCCAGGCAACTACCGCCCTGTTTCTATTCTCACCTCCATCTCGAAAGTCATGGAAAAAATAGTCTACGAACAGGTCGAAAAGTACCTAGCGGAAAAAAATCTAATCTACGAATTCCAATCTGGCTTCAGAACATCCCACTCCACTGACACATGCCTTCTCTATTTGAATGACCACATCAAACAAGAGGTGGACGCAGGCAAATACTGCGGCATGGTCATGCTGGACCTACAAAAGGCCTTTGACACGGTCAATCACTCCATTCTGATTGACAAGCTAAAAGCAATTGGTTTTGATAGTCTATCAGTGAGCTGGATGCAATCCTACCTTGAGGGGAGGGAACAGATGGTGGAGGTAAACGGTACCCTATCCCCCCCCCTCACAGTGAGCTGTGGTGTTCCACAAGGAAGCATACTAGGACCGCTACTGTTCCTAATTTATGCAAATGACATGTCGTCAGCTTGTGACTGCAACTTGTTCCTGTTTGCGGACGACTCAGCCCTGCTGGTCTCTGACAAGAACAAGTTACAGGTTGAAAAAACCCTCAGCTCGGAACTAGGCAGAATCTGCATATGGCTCGCTGATAACAAACTATCATTACACATGGGCAAAACAGAGTCCATTCTCTTCGGTTCAAATAACAAACTCAGCAAGACCGACGGCTTCTCAGTTACAGTGGGTGACAATATTGTCACAAGGAAAGATGAAATTACCTACCTGGGTTCCATCCTAGAGGCTAATCTCTCCTGTGACAAAATGGCATCCAATGTAATAAAAAAAGTCAACCAACGAACTCGATTCTTGTACCGGATCTCCTCTCTGGTAAACAAGAACACCCTGAAGACTCTGGCAGGAGCACTCATTCAGGGGTACTACGACTATGCTTGCACCTCATGGTACCAAAGCACCTCAAAGGCGCTAAAAACAAAATTACAAACATCTCAAAACAAACTGGTCAGACTACTGCTTGACCTTACTCCTAGAACCCACCTCACCCCTGCCCACTTTGACAACCTAGGATGGCTTAGAGTAGACGACAGAGTACAACAACACGACCAAGGTACCCATGTACATGTCAAAATACTTCCCAAAGGTCAGTGAATACCACGATCACAACACCAGAGGGAGCTCCACAAATCATGTTAAACCCAGATTCGGCTCAAATAAGGGACTAAACACGTTTCGCAATTATGCCACATCAATGTGGAACGCCCTACCCAAAGCTGTAAAGGAATGTGGATCACTACCCACTTTCAAAACCTCTCTCAAGGGACACCTACGGGAGACTGCAATTCAACACTGGCCCCTGTAAATATCCTAACCCAACCCCCTCCAATGTACAGTCATTTACCTAGTATGGTTTTGTCAATAGTTCAATGTACAATTGTGTTTGTTTGTACAGTGTCTCCTCCCCCCCCCCCCCTCAATGTACAGTGTTACTTGTTTATACAGTGTGCCCCCCGGCCCCCCCCCCCCCCCAACCACCTCCAATGTAAATTACCCAGTATGGTTGTCAATATCCCAATGTACCCAACCCCCCCCACCCAACCTCCTCCAATGTACAGTTTCTACGTCAAATGTATATACTCCCTTTTCTTGACTCCTTCTGTATCACAAACAGTACTGTATTTGCAAATCTGGTATGTCATAAATGTATAGATGTAGCAGTACTGACTATCTGTATGTCATGTATGTCATATATGTCTATATGAATTGAAAATGGGGGACCCTGATGGAAACAAGACAAACGTCTTTCTCAGGTCTGCATCCCCTTAACAATTGTATGTATTGAGCCGTACTGTATTGTACCCATTCTGCAATCTGTTAAATAAAGTTTTCATTCATTCATTAATTTCATTCATTCAAGAGTTGATTTAGCAAAAAAAATATGTTTTTTTTTCTTTTTTTTTTTATCGAAATTTTATTAATCAAGATCTACTTGAAATCAGCCCGCGATCTACCTGTCGATCGCGATCGACTGGTTGGGCACCACTGCCTTAGAGTATAGTTTGATATCGGTTGCGAGGAGGCTTAAGGGTCTATAACTACCGCACTCGGTGGGGTATTTGTCTTTTTTAAGGAGGACTGTTATGAGTGCAATATTGTCGTTCTTATGGAAGTTCCCCTCCTTGACTGAGTATAAAATCATATTAAGTAATAGGGGTCCAATTATGTCCCAACATGAGAGGTACATTTCTGGTGGGATACCGTCTCTTCCAGGAGCCCTACCACTTTGCATTGCGGATATGGCCTTCCTGAGTTCCTCTAGTGTGATAGGTGTTTCTAACTGTTTAGCGTCATCCTCTGAAAGTTTGGGGAGGTTAATTTGATTAAGATATGTGTCCATTTTGTTTTGATCGAAGGTCGTTTCTGATTTATACAAGTTGGAGTAGAACTCTTTGAATGTCGCGTTTATTTTTTTAGTCTGTAACAAGTCCTTGTTGTGCTTTAATGGTAGTTATATCTGCAAATTTTGCGTTAACTCTTAATCGCATAGCTAGTAGGTGACTTGGTTTAGAACCTTGAGAGTAATGCTGTTGTCTTGTGCTACGTATTTGTACTTCAGATTGTTGTTTATAAATGGCGTTAATCTCTTTTTTTAGTACATTAACTTGAGTTTCCAGTCGGACCGAGTCGTTGTATTGTAAAGAAGTAAATAACGTAGAGTAAAGCGTTTTCCAGTTCCGCCAGCATCGATTCTTGCGTATTTTGGAGGAAAAGCTATCGGTGAAATCCTTGATCATTCCCTTTACCGACATCCATAACATTCTGGGGTCCTGCACCGAATTCGCATTCTCCAGTAAGAATACAGAGAGAGCTTCTTTGAGTTGTGTGATGAATTCCTTGTTATTAAGCAGCATCGAGTTAAATCGCCATCTTGGGGCTCGGAATGACAGTATACCAAATGATCCTTTTAGGAGTAAATAACAGTGATCTGATAATGCATTGGGTACCATTTCCACATCATAGTTATCAAATAGTCTCGGGATGCAAAAACATAATCTATTCTGGATAAGTGTGTTATGTCTTGCAGATCGACAAGAGTACTTTCGGGTCGTGGGGTTGAGTGATCGCCATAGATCATTTACACCTGTATTCTTCGATCAATCCTTTAACGCAGTGTTTCTCAAAGTGGGGGGCGCGCCCCCCAGGGGGGGGCGCAGAGGCATGACAGGGGGGGCCTTGAGATTTATAAAAAAAAAATAAAAAAAATTTGATTACAGAAAATTGTCACTAAAGTGCTATCTGTTGCAGCTGCACTGTTCTCCATGAAAATACCATTTCTCATTATTTAATAAAACACAGAAAAGGATCACCAAGTTACTCTGGATAAAAAAAACCTTTACAGACAACATTGAGACAAAGCTTCCTGACACATCTCCATCCAAACTCTTGGAAGAACTCTTTGAAATCTCATCTGATACCACCTGGAGAGCTAGTTTCAGAGTGTGGTGCTGAGTACCAAGTATCTCATGATGCAGCAGTTAAGCTGTTGATACCATTCAGCACCACATACAGTATCTGTGTGAAGCTGGCTTTTCATCCATGACAGCTCTGAAAACAAAATATAGGGCCAAGTTGAGCCTTGAGGATGACATGCGTGTTGCCTTAACAGCAATAAAGACTGTTTGCTTATTTCCTATGTTCGCTTTGTAAATTCCCAGTCACTGAGTGAAGATCTGCTGTTTTGCAAATATGTCAAAAACAGAGCGACAGCTGATGAGCTCTTCAAAATGATTGACAGTTACCTGACAGAACATGGACTGAAATGGGAGAACTGTGGGCTTTTGCTCTGACGGTGCGCAGGCCATGGCAGGGAAAAGGAAGGGGCTACAGGCGCACATCAAGGGGGTCTCGCCAAACGCGCAATGGACGCTCAGACATTGAGTGCATTCTGGCTTGGTGTGGAGAGGGAGCATCCACTCATAGGGCAGAGGGCTGTGGGCATCCTTCTTCCCTTCGCCACATCCTATCTCTGTGAGATTGGATTTTCAGCTGTTGCTTCGCTGAAGACAAAGCACAAGTCTAAGCTCAACATTGAGCATGACTTGAGAGTGGCAGTATCAAGCCTGCAACCTCGTTTGAAAAGATGTGCAGTGCAAAACAGACTCATTGCAGCCACTAATGCTGTGATGACTCACATAATTTACTTACATTTTCTCTTTTTTTGCACAAATTGCAAAGTTCTTTCACAAGTTTTCACACGTTTTTCACAAAGTTTTCTATCTATTTTTTTTTAAAGCAGTGTCCTTGAATTGTATTGCAATGTTACAAGATGTCTCTATTTTTGAAAAAGCAGTCTTGAGTGTCCATTGAATTGTATTGCAATGTTACAAGATGTCTCTATTTTTTAAAAAGCACAGTCTTTGAGTGTATTGGACTGTATTGTTATGTTGTTGCACAATTGCACAGTTGTAAAGTGGTTGCACAATTTGAAAGGTCACGATATTGGTGTTATTTCAATAAATTTAAACATGGCCCATTTCATGACTATTTTGTTGGGGCGAGGGGGGGGGGGGGCCCAAAATATTTTGGTCCGCCAAAGGGGGGCCTGACAGAAAAAGTTTGAGAAGCACTGCTTTAACGCATTAGATGAATTTTTCTGTTCGTTGGAAAAGGAGGGATAAGATTTATCCATCCCTGGATCCCAAATGGCATTAAAATCCGCACCAATATAAATGAGTATTCAGGAAGGTCTAACATTGTTCTGGTAAGTGTAGTGAAGAAATTAGCTTCGTACAAATTTGGGGCGTATACCGCTACCAACGCTATTTTCCTGTTCTTGTGTACAATCTTAGCTATAGTTATCCGACCATCTGCATCAGACCATACTCCCTTCAATTCAATATTCAACTTCCGTTTAACGACTATGGCAACTCCACGGGTTCTCGTTCCAAAGGAAGAGTGACTAATGTTATGGTATATGTTGTCCGCTAACATGGCTATGTCTTCCCCTAAAATGTGCGTTTCGCTTAGCAGAGCCACGTCAACCTGTTTGTTTTTCATCAGTGTGAGCACGCTTTTGCGTTTGTGTTGATTATTTATTCCCCCAGTATTCCAGATTATTATATTCAAACTAGCCATAATCTATACATGTTGTTGTGTAGTTGTTGGTAATGCATCTGGAGTGCGAATCTACAATAGATATACATCCAACTATTGAGGTCCCGTTGAGACCCGAGCTTAAAAACATATATATATACAAATCATAATCCCCTAAGTCCCCCTCCCTCTGAGAGTCGTACAGGACTGTGTTCCATAGACACATCCTACGCGTATGACTCCCTCCCTTAAGCCACCGGGTTGCCCAAAATGAGCCTTCTAACCCTAACCTTCCTATGCTAAATGCCATAGGATCTAAAACTTTCATTCTAATTTAATAGAATGTCACTTTTGGTCTTGCGCCTTCCCATTAATGTAATAAAAATAGTGTTAAAAATGAAAAATATACCTCCATTGATATATTTATTTGAACCTTCTACTAACTTGTATATGTTGGAACCTTCAGAAAAAAGGAGAAAAAGAAAAGAGAGAAGAAAAAACTAAAAAGAATAAGAAATAAAATAAAACTCAACAAAAAAAAGAGATTTTTAGAACTAAATTATGCAAATCCCTAAAGCAGTGGAGCAATTGCTTAAAATATTAGAATAACCTTGTCATGCTTATACCTTTAGATGAGGATGATGTTTTTAAAACCTTATAGAACTTCCATCTCTGGTTCATATGCATATACATACCAGATGTTATTGTTACAGGCCTTCATTGTGGGAGTACAGAGTATTCTAGAAAGTTGTAGAATACCCTTGTAAATTTGTAAACACTGATGTTATGTTCCAGAATGTTCTTATTGTCCAAGAGTTATGACCTTCTAGTGTTTTCCAGTATATTCCAGTGTGTCCCTGAACGGTCGAGAGAAGAATCCAGAATATTCCAGAGTGTTCCCAATGTCACTGTTGGATTATTGCCTGCCCAAAAACCAGAAATCTATAAATATAGTGCCTATCGTTTCGTATTAAACACTTTGTGCCTCAGTGTTGCGTGGCAAAGTCATTCTAATAAAAATAAGAAAAAGTAAGAAAAAGAGAGAGATGAATAGGCTTGTCTTCTGATACGGGCCTATGGTGCGACCGGCTCCCGGGGGCCGATATCAAGTTGCCTCATGTATTCATCGGCGTCTTTAGGCAAGCGTAACCTGAATCTTTTACCATCTTTCCCCAAGATGGAGAGAGAAGCTGGGTAGCGAAGGCTGGGTTTAAGTTTTCTCCTGTAGGGCTTCTGCAGCACCTCTTTGTAAGGGACACGTAGGGAAATGGCCTCCCTGCATAAATCCTCGTAGAAAGACACTGGTTTGTCATTATATTTCAGTCTCCCCCATTGATTGCGTGCCTCTCTGATGATCGCGTCTCTTATTTCTGTTTTGCGCAGAGTATCAATGATAACCCTCGTCTTGTTGCCTTTGGGGTCCCGTGTACCGATTCTATAACAATGGTCCACTAACGTCACTGTGGAGAGGATCTGTTTACCTAGAATTCCAGCTAACACTGTTGGAAATGTGTCGTCTGTGCAATTGACTGATTCATCCAATCCCACAATACGGACATTATATCTACGGTAGTGACGTTCGGTCTCGAGCCGCCTCTCCATTGCTTCCTCTTCGATGTCTTGTATTTTCTTCTGAAGCGCTTTGTCCACCTGTTGTATCTCCGCCGCTATCTCCGTGAATCCATCGTGAACAGTCTTCTTGTTCTCCTCGACTTTCAATGTGATTTCGAGCACAGTGTTCTCCACTGCAGTAATACGCTTGGTTTGAATTGCGGCCGCTATTTTAACCTCTTCGAATTTAGCATCGATGTGTAATTTGAAGTCGTCCATCCGATCCTTTATCAGGATAGTCAGAGACCTGAAATCAGGTGGTGTATCCTCCCTGCCTGTATCAGTTGAGGTTGTAGGAGCGTTGGGAGTCACGGCTGAGTTGTCGGATATTTTCTTCTCAAATTCCACTGCTTTCTCTCTCACGGTGCTCGTCCCCGCCGGTGTCGTTATATTGTCGTCTGCTGTCTCCCTCTCGGGGCAAGTCGTCATCGGGCCCGTTATATTATCAGCTACTGTCTCCCCAACGGGGCAAGTCAACATCGGTGTTGTTGTATTGGCGGCTGCTGTAACCCTCAATGAGCGTGTCACAGCTTGCTCCGTTGTACTGTCTACTCCGTGTTTCTTTCCAGTCTCTTTCTTTTCCTTAGGTCCCATGTTGAATCTTTATTTCTTTTGATATAGTTAGTAGAAGGTCTTATTTAATATATACGATGAGGTTTAAACTTATTAGTGTTGTGCAAATAAGGTTTTTAAGCGAAATTAACGTTGACGGGAGCGGAGCTTTGACCAAACGTGTCTGCTATATGTTGTTCTCAAACACCGCTCTCCTTTTGATTATTTCTTTTTCTAGGAATAGACCTATTATCCCCTGATTGATCAAATAAACAACAGAGCCAAGCAATTATATTTATTCTGATGACATCATCACTCAATAACACAGCTCTCCTGAGCCCCCATCCCTCCTTCTCCACTCCCTCCTCGTCTCCTTCCTCCTTCTTACTAGGAGGTCAGTCTGTCAGGTTATTCTCTCAGAATTGTATCAATGTTTTGCCAATTGATAATTTTCTCTGGCAAGTTGAGTGTAATGCTTTGTTGAAATCAACAACCATCCCCGTGCTCGCAAGGGTTTCCCCTCCCGATAAGATAAAACCCAATGGAAAAACATGCACAACAGATCGCTAACGCTGTCGCGTCCCTGACGAAGACGGACAGGAGCACTTGGATTGGTCCCCGGGCCGCAGCCCATGTCTGCTCCTGGCTGCCCTTGGGGGGAAGGACGACGGGATGCCTAAATATTAAAGGCAACCAACTTGTGTCTAGCCACGCCCAAGTTGCGTCTAGCCACGCCCCCGCGGCGACGCGGCAGCAGCGGAGCTCCGTCGCGGCAGCATTATGTAGCAGTAATCCCCCCTTTTTTAGTATCCAGAACTAGCTCAATTTGCAGCGCTGCATTGCTGTGGATCCTACGGCCCGTTGCTGGCAAGTTCGATTCCCTTCAATTTTTCTTTTTTTCTTTTTTTTTAACGTGCATTCGCATTCTTTCGCCGTTAAGTTTAGGCATAACTTTAAGCATTGTTTCGGAGTTGGTTAAGGTTAGGCATTGTTTCGGAGTTGCTTATGGTTAGAAGGGTTAAGTTTAGGCGCTGTTAAGGAGCTGGTTAAGATTAGAGTTTGTCTTAGAGAATGGCAATGTTTCGGAGTTGCTTATGGTTAGAAGGGTTAAGTTTAGGCGCTGTTAAGGAGCTGGTTAAGGTTAGAGTTTGTCTTAGAGAATGGCAATGTTTCGGAGTTGCTTATGGTTAGCAGTGGCGTCGCGTGGGTAAAATAACAGGGGAAGCCAAAAAAATTTATAAAAAAAAAATTATTCAATATTTTTATTAATAATTTTTTTTTTTTTTTTTTTTTTTAAGTCGAGCAGTACAGTACAGTATGGCTCGGCGGCCAGTCAAACGTTATTTTTATTTATTTAACAGATTGCAGAATGGGTACAATACAGTACGGCTCAATACACATTTACGATGAATTGAAAATGGGGGACCCTGATGTAAACAAGACGAAAGTCTTTCTCTGGTCTGCATCCCCTTAACAATTGTATGTATTGAGCTGTACTGTACTGTACCCATTCTGCAATCTGTTAATAAAGTTTTCATTCATTCATTCATTCACACACAATTGTATAAGGGGATGCAGACCAGAGAAAGACGTTTGTCTTGTTTACATCAGGGTCATTAATACTGCTGGAGCATTGGTTAATTTTTGGTCCGATTTTTCCTTGCGCGATTTTGCGCGCCGCGTGGGAGCAAATTCGAGACACATATTCGGTTGCAAAAAGGTGTCCCACGGTCTCCTCTATGGCCGTGAATATTTTCACGCGGATCGGAATCACGGCGCGCCCGTGGGACACTTTTCCGTTTCGGCGAGTTTATTCCACGCTTTCTGTTTTCCTTTTCTAAGCATTTTAGGGGCTACATGTGAATCAGTAAAAGTTGCGGGACGCCCAGATGTTTCCACGATAGAAAGCTCGCGTGGATCCCATAATAGGCTCACTTAATACAGCGTTTTTAAAATCACGCGACATTTTCAGGGTCGCGAGCCGACCTTTTCCCCTCGTTTTCGATGATGGAAGTGATTTAGGAAAAGCTTCGGCACGCCGAGAGGTCCCCGTGGATTTAATCTCGCGAGGATCGGGGCAATATTCGGCCCGTGGGAACAGTTACGGGTTAATACAATGTTCAGAGTGCAGAGGGGAAAATATGGCACCTGCCCCGCCTCCAGGTGGAATATTATGCTGAACGTCTTCCTCCCAGCTCCGTTTTAAACTTTTAGGGTGTGGCAAAGTGGCAGTCAGCTCGAATCTGATTGGCTAGGATCGGATTTGGAGTTTGGACTCACTCTATAATGCTGGAAGCCTGGAGAAAGAGACCTACCCACTGCTTCTCTCCTATACTAGCTGCAGTAGTGAGCACAGTCTGACAGTGTGTTAGAGGGAGTGAGAAAGAGAAGAGGGAGACATTAAAAAAAAAAAAAAAATGATGAATGAATGTAAACTATATTAAAAAAAAATTATATTTTAATTTTTTTTTTTTTTTCATATTTCATATTTCATAATTTGATATGAAATGTATAGGGAGGCATGGCTTCCGTTGGCTTCCACAAGGATTCGCCACTGATGGTTAGAAGGGTTACGTTTAGGCGCTGTTAAGGAGCTGGTTAAGGTTAGAGTTTGTCTTAGAGAATGGCAATAGACAGCCTATTTCCGCGCTGCAGCGCGAGGCAATAGACAGCCTATTTCCGCGCTGCAGCTCTCTCGCGCTGCAGCGGTCACATGGGCGTAGTGGCCAATCAGAGAAACGCTAAACACAAGTTGGTTGCCGAAAATATTCACGCCGACGGGATGGGTCAAACACAGAGAGGAAAATTTCATTGGCAACCCCCCAAAAAAATTTAATAATTGCATGTGTGTATCTGCATGACGACATTGTCAATGTGTGCATTGAATCAAAACTTCTTCAAAGTCCAGATGAATGAATTTAATTAATTCATATAAATATATAAGATAAGATATTCCTTTATTGATCCCCTTGGGGAAATTCATATATTTCCCGTGGGGAAATATATATTTATATATACAGTATTAGGGCTGGCAAGCTATTTCAATAATAATCAAATTAATGACATGCTTTGTAAATCATTAATCTAAATTAACATCATATCAATATTTGCTGAGAAGCACAAAAGGACGATTTTCTTAAATTCAGTTTTATTCTCAAATTATCTCTGTTTTTACCATGTTGTTTTTTTCTGGATGCATTTTTTATACCCATTGTGTTTAACCTTATCTTTTACCTCATCTTTACCACCCAAAATAGATTTTGACTTGACATGTTGCTGATGGAATGACTGTGAACCTGGGTCTAACGGGGACTGCTTCCAGGTACAGCCTACTAACACTACTTGGTCATCTGTTGTAACTGCTGCTTCCAGGTACAGCCTACTAACACTACTTGGTCATCTGTTGTAACTGCTGCTTCCAGGTACAGCCTACTTGGTCATCTGTTGTAACTGCTGCTTCCAGGTACAGCCTACTTGGTCATCTGTTGTAACTGCTGCTTCCAGGTACAGCCTACTTGGTCATATGTTGTAACTTTCAAGATTTTAAACGTTTCCTCCCTTGTACACGAATCACTTGAACATGGCTTCATCATCTCATAAGAAGCCACATGGATTACTGGCAGACAATCCTGCTGAGAATGAACGCACACATCAACAGACATAATTTATACACACAAACATAACTTATACACACACAAAGCATCCAAGTGACACCTGAATCTTATTGCCTTGGTGTAGAATTATATTGTATGTCATCGAGCACCATTAACCTGTGTTAATTTTGTACAAACATTTTCTATAATTAATTAATCAAAATTAACATAATTTTGACAACCCGATTATATGCATTTCTCAATCAGTTTTATAATTGTATATATATACAGTATATATATATAATCTAAGAAAATATATAATTATACATATCTCAATCGTTTTTTTATGATTATATATACCCATATATGTGAATCTTTTTGATCTCAATAATTTTTGTCCATGGATCAGTCTAGTCTGAATGGTCTAAGTCTGTTGGTCTAGTCATAATGGTATAATTTTAGACTGTATCAGCAGCACAAAAAAAAGTGGTATCATGCATCTGTGTGTGTATGTGTAAGAGAGAGAGAGAGAGAGAGCGTGAGCGCGCCTTGAGACTCCTGCTGTTCTTGTTGTCCATCATGTTGCCATAGCAACCTTTCAGCGCAAAGGGTCATTGATGGCGGTGGTTGCCACAGCAACGGGGGTCCCGTTATTAATGAGGTTCCATCATTAAGCGTGTTTTCATGTACTGTAGGTGGTGTGACATTTTACCTGCACTCACAAACACAGTGTCAGTGTTTTTCTATTCTGTGTTGTTTTGTGTTCTGTTTTATTCTGTTCTTTAGAATATTTAGGAACTGTGGTGGTCGGTGTTCCTTGAGAGAGAGAGATGGTTCATCAAAAAAAAAACATTATTCATTATAATTTGATAGCTTGTTAAATACATTTCTCCAAAATGGAACAGTTGTTAAAACATTGATGACTAGAATGGGTGCTAATTGCAGAACATACTGAATGTCATACATGCTATAGTCTCAGCAATACTCTCTTGGACTTTAACATACTGCATGTCCTACATGCTATACTCTCAGCAATACTCTCTTGGACTCTGGTAAAAGAGTCATCATCTCAGGTCCCCTCCCCTCTCCCTGCTTCAGGGTTGTTTCGCAGGATATGCAGCCTCCACATCTGGCTGAAGGGTTACTGCTGCTCATCAGGAATCCGTTACGTGGACCACTTTTCACTGTTCTAGGGCAGGGATGACCTCTTCGCCACGGACGGTCTGCAAATAAACCGGACTGGCTCCCGCTTCCTGTCCTTCAATATATGGACCTTGCCCTCAGGTCGTCCAGTTTGTTCTGTGCCTGAAGCGGAGGTGAGTTAGATCCGTTGTGATGGCTGAGGCACTACAGGTCCTATAAATCGGACCCTAAATGTGTCGTTGCTAATAAACTATAGTGGAGTGGTCGTATATGCCAAAGCAAGTATGCCTGTATCCATTTTAGATTCAGTCTATCAAAGCAGGGTAGCCGGACCAGCACTCACAGGTTCAATGTTTTTTAATGGCAGCCTGAATCAAAAGCAGACATGTTTCGGACAATGTCCTTCTTCAGTGGTATGGCTAGCCTCCATACCAAAGACATTTTAATTTATTGCTCTAAAGATCCAGTTGGGGCCCTCTTCAAAGGTTGTAATAGGTGTGTATAGACCCCCAGCTCAGAAACTATAGACATTCTAGCTAACCTAATTTCTTGTTTTTCTAATTATGAATTATTGGTGGTGGGATATTTTAACTTGAACTGGCTAAATAGGAACTCGGATCACCTAAAGGAAGTCAGTGGTAACCTAAACCTAACTTGTGGCCACTGGTGTTTTTGATCTAGGTAATAGTGATCACTGTCCTACTGCATGTGTGAGGAGTACAAAAATGGAAAAAACTAGGTCACATACGGTCATGTAAAGGAATTTAACATTGACCTCTTCACAAATTATTATTTCTCTGATCAATAAACATGCTCCTCTCAAGTTACTCAGAATTAAAGGTAGAATAGCACCCTGGTTCTCGCATTAATTGTCAACTCTGCTTAATGACAGGAATAAGGCCTGGTGACGTGCTAGATGCTCAAGTGATTGACAACACTGGCTTGCCTTTAACCCTTTCACTGCCACACTACAGGAGGTTAAACCTTTACTATCACACTAACCGTCGGTAGTGTGATAGTAAAGGGTTAACCTTCTGTAGTGTGGCAGTGAAAGGGTTAACCTGCTGTCGTGTGGCAGTGAAAGGGTTAACCTTCTGTGTATTGTTGCAGTGAAAGGGTTAACCGTTTGGTAGTGCGACAGTGAAAGGGTTAAACAGCTCAGAAACAGATGTACCACAGCTATGAGAGTCAAAATCGGATTACTACTTAGATTTAATTACAAGTTCCTACACAAACCCGGCTCAGTTTTGAAAGGCAGTTAACTTAAAAAACAAGACCTCCAATTCACTACCCGCTCATATTAGTGTTGACGATTGTCTTATTTCCAGCCAAAACAAGATTTGTCCTGCATTTAATAAGCACTTTGCAGTTGCTGGGAACCGGTTTGATAGAGAATATATTGGACTTCTCCCTGATCTTAATGTTGATATACATTTACATTTACATTTTATCATTTAGCTGACGCTTTTATCCAAAGTGACTTACAAGTTTTGTACAACAAGACAGTGGACACTGATTGTGTGAGTTCCGTGGATCACACCCCTCAATTCTCCCTTAGTCCCTTTTCACACGATTATTAGACACTCTCCAATGCATAGATCCAAGGACCTCTACTGGTGAGGATAATTGTGACTTTTTTTCCTAAAACTAAATATTAATTACAGAGCAATTGACGCATATTTTTTATCTTTCTATCTCAACAGGAAGATTTCCTAGTGTCTGGAAATCTGCCATGTGACTACATAAAGGTGGTGTTAGAGATGATAAAGTAAGTGTGCGGGAGCTTAGAGGACTGTATATAAATTTCACCTTAGGGGGTTTGGTCGGATGCCTTAAACTGCTAAACTAATTGTACCAAATTACACAACTGAGTAAACAACTTAAAAATGGAGTCACCTAGACTAGAAAGAGCGAGGAAACTGTTTGAATCATAATGCCATTTTTATATAAGCAAAAGGGGAAAAACATACATACAAATATTATTATCACGTTACACAATTCCTAATTAAATATTATAGCTAAATTTAGATGGGCGCCCAAATGGTTCTATTAAAGTGTTCTGGCCAACGTTGCCGCGGTTTACCAATGCAGCAGAGGAACAATTCCCTCTGCAGTACGAGAGAGGTGGAGAGAGTTAGTAATCCTAGTAATCCATCTGGTGGTAACTCTTGATGAGTTCAGCTTCTCCTCCCTTGAAGTTCGTTCCGTGATCAGACCATAGGGTATGGGGTCGCCCTCTCCTTCCAGTAAATCAACGGAATGACTGGAGGAAGCTGTCTGTTGTCATTTCAGCCAGCACCTCGAGATGGATGGCTCTCGTGGTGAGGCACTTGAAGATGATTCCCCATCTCTTAGCAGTTGCTCTCCCGATCTCCGCCTTGATGGTGAAGGGCCCGAAGCAGTCCATGCCCGTGTTGTGGGAGGGCGCTTCTTGGAGACGGAGGCGGCAGGATGGGAGGTCAGCCATTCGTGGCATGATGGGTTGGGCTCTGAGCTTCTGGCAGGCTGTGCATGACCGTTGGTAACGCCGCACAGCCTCCCGGCCGCGAAGTATCCAGAACCTTCTCCTCAGCTCGGCGAAGAGCCGCTCCGCTCCAGGGTGATACAATTTGGTGTCATAGTGACGAATCACCAAGTTAGTCACCGGATGCTTCGAGGGGAGTAGGATGGGGTGTTTGCTCTCCTCGGTGAGGCCCTGAGCCCGTCGTAGGCGGCCTCCGACACGTATGAGGTCTTTCTCGTCCAGTTCGGGGGCCAGTAGCCTCAGCTTGCTGTTTCTTGGTAGCTCCATCTTCCGTCCCAAGCACGCCATCTCGATCTGGAAGACCTCCCGCTGCACCCTCTGCAGCAACATGATCTCAGCTGCGGCGTAGTCGTCGGCACTGAGGGGGGTCGGGTCTCCGGGACCGGGGTTCCGGTGGTGGAAGGTACGTACTTGGAGCTCTTCTAGGGTCTGGCAATCCTCAACCTGGGGCCGTCGGTGGTTGAAGGGTCTTGGAGTCCGGTGAGGCCGCAGAAGATGGACTTCTTAAGTTCCACCTCCACCTCTGCGTTCTCCAAGCTCGGAGGAGAAGGCCACTCTTCTTCTGGCTTGCGTAGGTATTCGGGTCCTCGGTGGTAGAGGTTGGGACGTGCCAATTCCTCGAGGGTCGCACCTCTGGTGATCACGTCCGCCGGGTTGACATCTGTCGAAAGGTATCGCCAGCAGCTGATCCCCACAAGCTCTTGGATCTCTGTCACCCTTGTTCCCACGAAGACTTTATATCTGCACGAAGTCGACTGGATCCACTGGATGACTGTTGTGGAGTCAGACCACATCGACACCGCGTAAAGGGGGAGGCGCAGCTCTTCCTTCAGCATCTTTCCCAACTGGGCTCCACTTAGAGCAGCACAGAGCTCCAGCCGGGGAATGGATTGCTGCTTCTTCGGTGCAACTCTTGAGCGTGCAAGAATGAAGGACACGTGGACTGTGTCGTCGGGCTCTACCGCACGCAGGTACGCTACTGCACCATATGCCTTCTCAGACGCGTCACAGAATACATGAAGGGAGAGCTGGCTGCCGGTCAGACTGACGCTCGAGGGAAAGTAGCTCCTGGGGAAATCGATCCGTTGGAGGGTGGGGAGCTCTTCCCACTTCTTCCACTTCGCCCCGAGTGTCTCTGGTAGGGGGTCATCCCATCCCTTCGCCTCAGTCCACAGCTAGCTGACCAGAGCCTTGGCACGAGTCGTGTAGGGGTTGATGTAACCCAACGGGTCATATTGACTCGCCAGAGTACTGTAGATCGACCTCCTGGTTACGTAATGGCGAGTTTCGATCTTCTTTTGCCGGTAACACAGGGTGTCAGACTTAAAACGCCAGAGGAGACCCAGAGTCATTTCCTGGGCGTCCTCACTTGACTGGGAGAGCCAGGTCTCGCTGCTGTCAGCCTTCGCTTCGTCTGGGAGATCTCGGACGACCTCAGGGTCGTTGGTGGCCCATTGGCGGACATCAAAGCCAGCGGTGGCCAGGAAGGTGCGTATATCATGCACCAGCTTGTAGGCCTCTTCCGCGGTCTCCACGCTGTGGAGGCAGTTGTCCACATAAAAACTGTGGTGGACAGCATCGGAGACTCCGGGGGGTTGCGGCACCGCCGTCGACATGACGCTGCAGGGCGTAGGTGGCGCAACACAGGCTGCAGGTCGTCCCGAAGGGCAGCACCTCCCACTGATAGATGGACGGTTCCGGGTCGGCTGGGTTTTCTCTCCACAAGAACCTCATGAGTGGCTTATCTTCGTCGAGCAAACACACCTGGTGGAACATGCGTTTTATGTCGCCACTGATGGAGGGCTCATCACGGACTTCCGCAACGTCAGGCTTAGCCTTGTCGTCTCTATTGTTGAGGTCGTGGAGGGCCGTGAGGTGGATCTTCCCGCACCCGCTCTGTCTGCAGGGTCCCTTGAGGGTGCAGTCTCTGTGCTCACGGGCGCACTTCCAGCACCGCTTATTCTCTATTATCCACTGTTTCTTTTCTTCTGTATTCTTCTCCTTGAACACGGGACAGTTGTCTAGCCAGTGGACCTCTGTGCAGCACTGGCATGGCGGCGGAGTCTTCTTCTCTCCTTTCTTCTGGGAGGAGAAGCCTCGTTGGCCTTTCGGGGGCCCTTGGTGCTCCTTTGATGTGGTTTCATGTACGGTGGTCAGCACCCTAACGGGCCGCCCCGTTCGGTCGGACTTGTCTCGTCCACTGCGTCCATTGCCTCTCGGCTCTTCCCGCTTGGGGAGGCGGATGTGCCTCATCTCCGACTTCAGGAACTCTGAGAGCTCCATCAGGGTAGTGGTTGTTGGGGGTGGAGACGCTTGTGTTCCCGTCGGAACCTCTCTTCCATTTCCTTTGGAAGCTTCCTGAAGAAGCGTTCTACGTTGGAGCCTGCATAGAGCTCAGTGCGGCCGGCGGCTCCTTGAAACGTCAGCAGGCTCACCAGAGCCTGTACCTTCAATGAGTATGCGTCCAGGGCCTGGTCGTCCTTTATGTCTGCCATTTCTCCCAGCTCGTGGATCTCATCCAATATGTGGTCCCACGGGCGTCCCCAGCGCTCGTCCAGGGTCTGGATAGACTAAGTATAGGGGGTGGGGGAGTATGCGTTGGCCGTGCATATGAGCTTGGCCGCAGGCAGCCTACAGTGTATAGACAGCTCGATGAACTTCTGTTGCTCGCTGTGGTTGGCGCCGCCCAGGAGGAACTCCAGACACATCCTCATGTCATGGTACTGGCTTCTAGAATTATCTTTGAAGAATGGGATGGCGCTCCCTGGTGGGCACTGTGGGAGCGGGTCGTACCTAGGGGCCGGTGTAGTTTCTGGCCAATGTTGATGGGATCTGGAGGTTGCTCTGTGTGTTGCGGGTAGCCGCTCACGTTGAGAGGGGGGTGGCACCTCTCCTGGTGCCATATATTCCTCCGGCAGACGAGCCAGTCGCCTTTCCAGGTCTTCGGAGTCGGCCTTGTCCCTTCTTCGGGGTCGGGGATACGTAGCCGGGTGCTCCTCCCTTTCAGGCTGGCGGCCCTGGGGTGAGTTATTCCTAGTGGATGCTCTTGATGCTTGCCTCAAGGCAGAGGTCGATTGCAGTTGGGCGGTAGCGAGCCGGGTGTACTCCAAGGCCTGGGCTGCCGCTCTATCGTGCTCCCGCTCCAGTGCTTCCGCGGCTCTTCTCTCTCTGTCGAGCGCATCTTGGCGTTGTTGTTGCATGCATTGGAACATGAGTTCTGTTTGGCTTGTAATGCTTCCTCTGCTCCGTGATCTGCTGGGGGGCCTACCAGTTCTGCGAGTGTCTAGGAAGAACTCTCCCGGTTGGAAGTGATTGAAGTCCTGCCCGCCGCGTGGCTCCACTCTGTCTGGGGGATTGATATCCTTTCCAGGTTGCGAGTCGGTTTCAGCGGAGTCACGCTCCTCTTCTTCTTCAGACTCATTTTCATCAGACTCATCTTGGTTGGCGGTATTCAGTGGCGAGAAGGTACTTATGTCTTTACTACACGGGACTGCCACCTGGTGTCTCTTCTTTTCTTCAGGCCGCTGGGGGGTGTCAGTTGGGTCTGACTCTGTTCTGAGAGTCTGATCTAACTGCGGTGTGGCAGCAGCACCCTCTACTGGCTGGGGTGTGCCTGCCGTCTGATCTAACTGCGGTGTGGCAGCAGCACCCTCTACTGGCTGGGGTGTGCCTGCCTTCTGGGTTGTAAAGTCCCCTACTGTCCGGTCAGCTGATGTGTTTAGCACATGCTGATTGCTCTCCGAACTAGGGCTACTGGGTGTACCCAGGACACAGTCATCTAGTCGGGAGGGTAATATACGCTCTCTAGGAGCACGTGTCTTCCCTTCAGGGAGGGGTGGGGGGGGAAACCTCCTGAACCTGCCTCGCTCTTTCGTGACATCCTATCTGGTTTGCTCCGGCTCGAAGGACCAAATTGTGCGGGAGCTTAGAGGACTGTATATAAATTTCACCTTAGGGGGTTTGGTCGGATGCCTTAAACTGCTAAACTAATTGTACCAAATTACACAACTGAGTAAACAACTTAAAAATGGAGTCACCTAGACTAGAAAGAGCGAGGAAACTGTTTGAATCATAATGCCATTTTTATATAAGCAAAAGGGGAAAAACATACATACAAATATTATTATCACGTTACACAATTCCTAATTAAATATTATAGCTAAATTTAGATGGGCGCCCAAATGGTTCTATTAAAGTGTTCTGGCCAACGTTGCCGCAGTTTACCAATGCAGCAGAGGAACAATTCCCTCTGCAGTACGAGAGAGGTGGAGAGAGTTAGTAATCCTGGTGGTGAGAAAGAACCCGGATGGGTTCTGTAACGAGGAGTAGTCGACCGCTGCGTGGTGATGAGGGCGGGAAGACGCTGCCTGGTCCGATTGGCGCCACCCGTCTGCTCCTGCAGACCAGATGCTCCGCTGTGGTGGATCAGAGTGTCTCCCTCCGCTCCGTAGTGCTGCACGCCGACAGCCACTAAAGACACGCTGGTCGCTTCTGTTCAACTGGCTACTGCTAGTGGCTACTGTCCTAGCAAATGACTGGTTGTGTGCCTTTTACAGAGTCCCTTCGGCACAGACCCTATCTAAATGTCCTCCGGTCTGTGCTATATATCGTCTGATATGTCCAGTAGAGCAGCTAGCAACACATGAGCATCAGGCTATGTTAGATATTAGCTCCGAGCTAGTTGGCGTATGCTAACAATAAATGGGAAATACTATAGTTGGCTGTAATCCGCTAATCCCAGACGTTTACTGCACATCTAATTAGCTGATTACTAAAACTCACTCTCTCTTGGTGGAATAATGTCCGCTTGGTAAGCAATGTTACATCCTTGGTCAAACGATATGTGACTCTAACGCTGGATGCATTTCTCCCGTCTCGTTCTCTACAAGTCTGGGCAAGTTCAAGTTCCTGAGGTCAAAGTGTCCTATAGGAAGTGACGCACTTGCGCTAAAAACACTACCACCTCTGGCCCACTAGATGGCAGCACTGTCATATAACCTGAGATGCCAGCAGTAGGCAGACAGTGTAACATTATGTGGTACATAATAACTTAGCTCCCACATATTAAACAGGTTGGTGAACTTAAAGGGGGGTAATCTTAGGTCTATTTTTACCTAATTGCAGACCCTTCAGCACAGTAAGGTTATTCTATAACCCTAGTTATGAGTATAGCGAGCGCTCTGCTCTATTGGAACTATCCCTTTAATCCATTCTAATAATGAAAAAACGTTCACATGTACACACCCCTATTCATCTCCGCCTGGCCACACCCACATCCGCTCCTATATAAGCGGGGTCGTGGCCACACAATCAGCTCCTTCCCAAGTCTTTCACCACCGAAGGAGAAGACCGTGGGGTCCTCAGTGAGTCAGAGCAGAGTGCTCGCTATACTCATATAACTAGGGTTATAGAATAACCTTACGTTATAGATCGTATAGCTTTACGCTCTGCTCTATTGGAACACAGGAGCTGAGCAGAGCGAAAAGCTCGACAGATGTACCCGCTGAGACCCCCTACAACCATCAGAACCGGGGAGGATCCGAGCCCCCTGCCCCCCCCTAGTGGAGGACAGGAGGGAGATCAGATCCGACTGTGCGAAGAGGGTTTAGCACCTCAAATGCACAGGGTGAGCAGACCGTGGGACCACTCGAGCGCGCATCCCACATGCCACCAGGGAACGGACGTGAAGCAAAAAAAAACGGTCACAGCCCCCAACATCACGAGGTCAAAGGTCAAGAACCCAACCCCGTGGCAAGGCCGCAGCAGCGGAGCGCGGAGGAGGTCCCAGCCCTAGGACAAGGGCCTGGTGAGGCCAACGAGGCCGTGGCATCGAGACCCCACCAGACGGTCACTGGTGACACCACCCCCCACATCACCAGCGTATCGGACAGGGCCCAAATCAAGTGAAGGCCCTTCCCCCCTTGGCACGCCACTCTGAAGCACTCTCCTCAGGAGGCTATCCCCCCACAACACTGCGGGGCCAGTCGGCGTGCCGGGGAGACAACCCTCCAAGGAGGTTGATCCCTCAATCCAGGCAACAGGCCCCAAGAGCAGAACTCGACCTGTGCCCGGAGCACTGCGGACTAGACAGGTGCTTAAAGGGTCTACTGCAAGAACAGTATCCCGGCGGAAGGGGTGTTCGGTATGCTGTGCACCATGTCACAAACCCGACCTGCCAACTCCAGCGGGTTCGAGGTTCAAAGAAGAGGCTGACACAATTGGCAGACGTCATGAAAGATGCGGGGGCATACTCTCGGGCAGACGGGGTCAGGCCCAGCCTCAACCCGAGAGTCGACTCTGCTACCAACACATCGGGGAACCAACCACCCCCCTATGTTTAGTTTAACAGTAGGCGGTTGTTCCCTTAGCCCACAAAGAAAACTCAGAAACATAACTGCGCGTATACACAGGCTATACAAGCAGTACAAGTGTTTCAGTTTTCAAAGGGTTACCCCAGGCCAACAGGTCGACGAGAACGAGTTCGGACCTGGGCCCGGCGGACCGGGACCTACACAGGGATGCCTAGATGAGTTGACAGCAACCTCCCCGACAGCCCCCTCCCATCCCCGTCCTAGCAGGGAGGGAGGGGTGAAACAAATGGAGAAGGACCAAGCCCCCTAACACAGCGCAGGTACAACACAGTATGGACCAAGCACCTCACTGTTAAGGGCAACTCGTGGTGGCATACACATGACACACACATCCACGACATCAATCCCTGTGACGCCCGGCCCGACCCGGCATTTCCCCGCCGGAAATGCCGGGTCGGAAACCTTACTGTAAACTGTACCTAAATTGTACCTCATCCCATTTCTGCTTTGCACTATATAGTATATTGTATATTAGTATATTGTATAGTATATTGTATGGTAACTCAGTTACTTCTACTCTGCATTGAACATTGTACATGTAACTGAGGGGTTACAAAACCCTGATGTATTAAAGATTGTGATAGATTAAACCACTGCTAGGTATGTACTTTAATTACTGGCCAGACAGTACATCGAATATATGGTGGACACTCATAATAACACAGCATTGACAAAGAAATAGTATTTGAGGGTATTTATTATTATGCAACAATAGGTTACAGAATGAGAATTAGGGTCGCGCTTGTATGGCGAAGAATAAGCATAAAGTCAGTCAGTAGCATAAGTCACTGGGAATATAATGATTCCTACGATGGGTACTAGGCTGACGCCACCTGGCGTATAATAGCAATTATAGAGAGGGCAACGCTGGTACCGCCTGGAGACACTGGGTTCCTCCCAGAGTTGTAAGGTCTGGAGGATAGAGGAATGTTCGGATACTCAGTCTGATTCAATGAAGAATAAGGGGATTCACGTACAGAAGCCAGTCCTTGTAATCCAACGATCAGCAACAAAAGCAATAACTGTAATCCAATGCTCGATAGCAAACGATGATAGCCAGCTAGCCTCGGTCCATGAGGCCAGCCCGAATGTAAATCCTCACGAGGTTAAATCCCAAACGACAGTGGAGATTAATGATGCTCTTCTCCGGGTAACACGTTCCACAATCAATATAATCCAACCAGTAATGGTTCTGCAATCGCCGCCGCCGGTTCTCCTGTGTACATGTCCAGCAGGTTCTCCGACTAGGCCTCCTCGTGTGCTGGCACCAATGTATTTAGTCCACGCGCACTGGCTAAGGTCCACTAGCTAAAACGAACGAACCGCTGGGTAATGCTACACACGAACGAACTGTGGTTGGCACGATACACAATAAATTAACGACTAGTTACTTCACATTAAACTAAGTCGAACTTGACGTTACTGCATTAAACTGACACTTTACTATTCAATTCGCACATGGTTCTCAACGCTCTATTAGACGCACTGCTGCTCACTTCACTACACATTGACTCGGGATGAACTTGATGAACAGCTACTGTTCGCACCTGCCGCAGCATATATACTTAAGTGGTTTTCTAGTGCCAAAACTAACCACTTGCCCGGAATCAATGCGCTGCCAAGGGCATGTCCTGACTAGCCCAGACTCGCCCTTGAACCTGTCTGAGTGCGAGACTGCCTGGCGCTGCCGTCAGGGGGCATTATCCATAAGGAAAGTGAATATTACTGGGATTTACACGCAGGCTTAAAGGGATATACCGTGTATATATAAATAATATACAATGTATATAAAACAATAAATGTAGATTCTCAGCTTTAATCTGGCCCTTCACAACAGCCGCCTCCTAATTAGTCCGCACCTAATTAGTTAAGGGAGACAGATTAATAGTCCAGTCAACTGCTCAATATCTGTTGTGAGGAGTAGGTCAATCTACAAAGTCAGTGGGTCATGGTCGTCATTAGGGGGGTCAGGGAGCTCTGGCAACTCTATCAGCTTCGCCAAGGGCCGGGTGTAGGTCCGCCCTTGGACTATGACTTCTGCCGCTCTGACCTTCCCATCGGCACCAGTGATCACCTTGCTTACGCGGCCAGCCGGCCACGTAGCTCGGGGTAGTGACTGGTCTCTGATCATAACGACTGTGTCCACCTTCAGGTTGTCCCTGTCCTTTACCCACTTCTGACGGGCTGGACGGGATGGTAGGTAGCTTGGGAGGAAGCAGGCCCAAGACTTGTCGATCGGTGCTTGGTTGTGTCTCCACCTCCTCCGTCCGTTCCTCTTGTTCTGTCTGTACGACGTCTTAGGAGGGGCCGGTTCCGGCCGCCCCATCGAGAGGTAGTTTGGGTTGCTGGGTTCGAGGTCAGCTACGTCTCTTGGCGTGCAGCTGAGGGGGGTGGAGTTCGGAACTCCTTCTTCTTGAGCCCACTGTTCTCTCACAGGCCTCTCGTCTAATGTCAATAGCCTCTCAACGGGCTGTACGAGAGAGTGGCCTGTGTCGCTCACCTTTGTGTACAGGCAGCGTGTAGACGTGGGTTGGCTGGCAAGTCCGTAGAGGGGGCCCTGGAGCGTCCACCCCAGTCGGGTCTGAACCACGACTGGGCATCCTTTGGGTCCAATGTGGGCCGCCTCGATAGGGACAATGAGGTCCGCGTGGTCGGAGCCTATGAGCAGGGTCGGTGTGGCGCCGTCGATGAGCGGTATAGGCAGTCTGCGTAGGTGCGCGTACTTCGCCATCAGCTGTAGGATGGGGTAGTTGTAGCTTGACAGACCTGTCATGGCCTGTAAATGCCTTAGTGATGCTGTACCGCTTCTCGGGCTGCCCGACCGCTGCTATTGTGAATGAGACGTTCTTGCCTTTTATGGTTTTTAGGTCTCGCTGAATAGTACGGATTGTCATTGTTTCTTTGGTACCCCGCAGGCCCAACTGGGCTGCGGCGGAAGCGAGGAGGAGAGTCTTTTCAGACCCATCGTCGAGGACGGCGTAAGTGTCCAGGACCTTGTCCTCGTAGCTCAGGAGCACTCTGACCACTTTGATGAGCACTCGGGGGCTCCCGTTAGACTTGGGGTCTATGTGGAGCACTCCTGTTGGTCGGTTGCCTTGTCGGGCAAGTCTTCGCTTTTGGGCCCCGCACAGTGATGCGCGGTGAGCGGCGCCCGCCGTGTACGCCTCACGCCACTGATCAATGTCGGCGGGGTTCAGTGTTTTGTATTCGTCGCACTGTGCCAGCCAGTGTCCGCCGTCGCAGTAGGTACATGCGATCTCCCATTCCTTTCTGGCGGGGGAGTTGTAACTCGGCGGTGGTGGCGCCGACTCGTGGTAGTACGGGTGGGGCCGTGGGTCCCCGTGTCTGCTGCAACAGTCGGGACACCAGGGGGTGGTTTCAGGACGGGTTTGTGGTGACACCGCCTCGGCCTGGTACATCACCGTGACAGGCCTACTTTGGATTCCTGGTGAACGCTTGTTGCTCTCATGCAGGACTTCTAGATGGGCGCCGTCACACTTGCCGCATCTTTTCTTCAGGCGGCACTCGGCTGCCATGTGGCCGCGCGCGCAGCGGAAGCAGCGGTGTTTGTCCTTAAGCCACTGACCTATTTCGGCGGTGGTTAGGTCTTTGAAGGCGTCGCACTGTGACAGCTGGTGTTCACTGTCACAGTACTGACAGACAGCCTTCCACTTCTCCTTGACGTGGGTGTTGTGGCTCGTCTGCCGTGACTCAGCCTCGGCTTGGTGCATAACTGTCACGGACCGGCGGTTGTCATTGAACCTCTGCGGTCCATCTCTAGGGCTAGAGTCACTCCACACGAATGTGTCCAATCGTAGACTGCTGACCTCCCTGGCGAGGAAATCAGCCAGGTCTAGGAGGGATGGTTCTGGGCCGTTGGGGTCACGGTTGTCTCTCTGCCGCCGAAAACGCTCTTGACGGGCTGGAGGGAGCTTCTCCAGTATCCGCTCCACGTTAGAATTTGCATACAGTTCATATCTCCCCTTCTCCTTTTGTGACCCCAGCATCCCCACGAGGGATTGTACCTTGATAGAAAGGTCATCGAGTGCTCTATTGTCTTTGGCTGGGGGGAGGCGGTCGATATCTCATATTTCTTGGATCACGTAATCCCATATGCGTCCATAGCGCGCGTCGAGGGCCACCAGAGCATCTGAGTAGGGGGTTCTTGAGTTCGAATATGCCAGCGCTATGTTATGCGCTCTGGGCACCTTGAGATGCTTGAGGAGGATGGCATATTTATAAGACTCGTCGTGGACATCGGACATTATAGTCTCTAAACACATGCGTAATTCTGTGTACTGTGCTCTGTCCTCGCGCGTAAAGTCTGGGAACGTCGGTGTTCCAAGGTAAGACGCCATGGATGGCTGGGACACCGATGAGCGTAGGGGGAGGGGCCTCCTGGGCGAGTCTCCCCGTACGGGTGGTCGTGGGTTAGTGCTGGGTGGGTACCAGAGGCCGGGCCCCCAGGTGCTGCTCCTCGGTGCTGACTGTGTATTAAACTCACCCATGGGTTGGATCGGGGGTTTGTAACGCAGTGGCTCGGGGCTGAGGTCGGGGCTGTACTGGGCCTCCTGGTCCAAAATAGGTTTGTGCTGGTGGGCTGGATGTCCTCCGTCGTCCTCCGCTAGGTGCTGGAGTCTCCTAGTTAGTTTCTCGGCGACGTAGGCGGGATCTTCCCGTTGGCTGGGTCCCGTATAGACCGGTCGGGGAGGGGGCTCGGCGACGTAAGCAGGTTCTTCCTGCTGGCTGGGTCCCGTGTAGATTTGTCGGGTAGGGGAAGGTGCCCTCGACCCGTGTCGTGATGATCTCCGGGAGCTCCGTGTGGAGGAGTGGGGGGTCGCCCTCTGGATCAATTGTTCTATCATCTGCGCCTGCAGACGGTCTCTCTCCGCTTCGCGCTGTGCATTGGCGGCGTCGCGCTGTGCATCGCGTTGCGCGTTGGTGCGGTCTCGCTGAATGTTCTCTTCAACCTGGAGGCGACTCTCTTCCAGTTGGATGCGTTCTCTTTCGTTCTGTTGTTGCGCTTGGAGACGTTCGCGCTCCACTGCAGATTGTTCGCGCGCACTCTGTTGTTGCGCTTGGAGGCGCTCGCGTTCCGCTGCAGAGTGTTCGCGCTCACTAAGTGTCTGTGCTTGGAGGCGGTCTCTTTCGGTTGATGCTGTCAGTGTGGCAATCAAGGCTTGTGCTAGTCTCTGGTCAGCCTCGCTGGGGGATGACACTGATGGAGGTGATCGGGCGCTGACAGGGCTTGGAGGAGACCTGTTCTCTTGCCGCGCCCCGAGGTCCATCTCTTGAGCGCGGTACTCTTTTCTTGGTTGCGCGCCGAGGTCTGTCTCGGGTGCGCGCTCTTGGGTTGGTTGCGTTCCGGGGTCTATCCCTGTGGCGCTTTCTTTATCCTGGGGCGCTCCGGGGTCTATCCCGGTGGCGCTGTCTTGAGGTATAGTCACGTCATGTCCCGCTTGGTCCCCCCGTGAGCTAAGTCAGTTTCGTTTGAACCCACTGGGGTCTCTACTGGTGGGGCCGACAAGTCGATAGGATTGGGCATGCTTAAACTATCAGTTTTATCCGTACTTAACGTCTTTTTAGATAAGCTAGGGGGTAAAACGAAAGCGAAGTCCTCCAGGTATGGAGGTGGCTGACGTTTGCGCCGCGGGCGCTCTAATTTGGGAGAGCCGTCTGGAGAGTGTCCACCGCTGGCCATATCAATATTAATGATATTAAAGATTACTGATACCCTCCGGCTCGAAGGACCAATTGTAACTGAGGGGTTACAAAACCCTGACTGTATTAAAGATTGTGATAGATTAAACCACTGCTAGGTATGTACTTTAATTACTGGCCAGACAGTACATCGAATATATGGTGGACACTCATAATAACACGGCATTGACAAAGAAATAGTATTTGAGGGTATTTATTATTATGCAACAATAGGTTACAGAATGAGAATTAGGGTCACGCTTGTATGGCGAAGAATAAGCATAAAGTCAGTCAGTAGCATAAGTCACTGGGAATAGAATGATTCCTACGATTCAATTAAATTAAATTTCTTTAATGACCACCCAGCCAGGCTGGTGGAATTTGGTTTCAGTGCATAGCATAGCAGTTCCAACATAAAAACATAAAAAACATAGAACATATAACATCACTTACAGCGTACATAAAAGAAAACACAATTTCATAGATACAGTTCAGAGTTTGTCCATGTCCATGTCAGCAGAGGTAAGGGGGGTTGCGGGGGGTACTACAGGGAGGGGGGGGGGGGGGGGGTGTTACAGGGAGGGAGTTCAGTGTCCGTATGGCAGTGGGGAAGAAGCTGTGTGTGCTGATGGGTACTAGGCTGACGCCACCTGGCGTATAATAGCAATTATAGAGAGGGCAACGCTGGTACCGCCTGGAGACACTGGGTTCCTCCCAGAGTTGTAAGGTCTGGAGGATAGAGGAATGTTCGGATACTCAGTCTGATTCAATGAAGAATAAGGGGATTCACGTACAGAAGCCAGTCCTTGTAATCCAACGATCAGCAACAAAAGCAATAACTGTAATCCAATGCTCGATAGCAAACGATGATAGCCAGCTAGCCTCGGTCCATGAGGCCAGCCCGAATGTAAATCCTCACGAGGTTAAATCCCAAACGACAGTGGAGATTAACGATGCTCTTCTCCGGGTAACACGTTCCACAATCAATATAATCCAACCAGTAATGGTTCTGCAATCGCCGCCACCAGTTCTCCTGTGTACATGTCCAGCAGGTTCTCCGACTAGGCCTCCTCGTGTGCTGGCACCAATGTATTTAGTCCACGCGCACTGGCTAAGGTCCACTAGCTAAAACGAACGAACCGCTGGGTAATGCTACACACGAACGAACTGTGGTTGGCACGATACACAATAAATTAACGACTAGTTACTTCACATTAAACTAAGTCGAACTTGACGTTACTGCATTAAACTGACACTTTACTATTCAATTCGCACATGGTTCTCAACGCTCTATTAGACGCACTGCTGCTCACTTCACTACACGTTGACTCGGGAACTTGATGAACAGCTACTGTTCGCACCTGCCGCAGCATATATACTTAAGTGGTTTTCTAGTGCCAAAACTAACCACTTGCCCGGAATCAATGCGCTGCCAAGGGCATGTCCTGACTAGCCCAGACTCGCCCTTGAACCTGTCTGAGTGCGAGACTGCCTGGCGCTGCCGTCAGGGGGCATTATCCATAAGGAAAGTGAATATTACTGGGATTTACACGCAGGCTTAAAGGGATATACCGTGTATATATAAATAATATACAATGTATATAAAACAATAAATGTAGATTCTCAGCTTTAATCTGGCCCTTCACAACAGTACATATGTACATACTGAACAATTGTGTCCACGTACGTGACTTCTATTTTTTACTTGCTATACTTATTTTATTTTATACTTATCTATTTTTGTCTAGCACAGTCTCTGGAGCGTAACAGAAAGAAGCATTTTGTATAAAAGTATTCTGTACTTCTGTATGATAACTAATAAAGAAACTTGAACTTGAAGGTGCACAGTTGTCCCCTCACAACTGACACACCTGAGGCTCGCGTCGCAAAAACATCACCCGCCCAGGGAGACCGTCAGCTCTCACACAGCCGACCGCCTCCCGAGGCATAGTATCCAGCTGCAGAGCCGGAAACAATGCCGGCAGGGATTGCTCAGCGACGCGTGCCCCAATGCGAATCGACGGTGGAGGTCAGAATGATCATCATCTTCTAGACTCTCCGGTGGTGAATACATTATCGCTTTATCTTCTCGAAAAATAGTGAGAGAGAAAAAACAAAGATACAATGTCAACACAGCTCCTTTACTAACTAACTACTTTTAGCACTAAACTAAAATGGTGTATACACAAAACTTCTCTGTGGTGAAAGTAGGGAAGGAGCTGATTGTGTGGCCACGACCCCGCTTATATAAGAGCGGATGTGGGTGTGGCCAGGCGGAGGTGAATAGGGAAACATACGTTTTTTCATTATTAGAATGGATTAAAGGGATAGTTCCAATAGAGCAGAGCGTAAAGCTATATGATCTATAACGATAACCTAGTTATATGAATACTGGCTGAGCGTCTCGCTCTTCGCCATTATGAGATATCTTATCTCCTAGCACCTACTGTGCTCACGAACAAACAATTGCCCTCACATGCACTTGACCAGGCCATGCCCCCGTGTCCTGCTATATGACGCCGGACATGGTCACACTCTACCTTCCTCAGAAAAAGTTTCCAACACTGAAAACCCAACCAAGGGACCAACCAAGTCCCGTCCACCCGCCCGTCCTAAGGAAGGGGGGGAAGCAGTCAACTCCACTAAAGTGTGAAAAAGGGGGAACCAGAGACCCCTGAAAAACGCACAGCACAGGCGGGACCACGTGTGACACATCACTCCGTGGCACACACCTACACACCCCTGCTAGCCCACCAAAAGGTGGGATGCAGGAGAGGTCCCAGACCTCAGAACCGCCTGGGAGACAGAACCCCCAGTCATGTCCACGAGGTAAAACTTAACGAAGGGACCCAGGGAGGACCAGGAGGCCGCAGCACAAATGTCCTCCACGAGGCCCCCCCTAACAGGGCAGCATCCCGAGGGGGGACCTGTCCAGCCAATGTGCAGCAAAAGGCAACACCCCCGCAAAACCAATGTGACAGGTGCTGCTTGGACAGCGCCTCACCCGCGCAAGGGCCACCGTAACAAACAAACAGTTGAACGGAAGCCCAGAGAGCCCGAGTCCTGAGGTAAACCCCCAGTGCACAAACAGGACACGACAGGTGAAGGCCCGCCTCCAACTCACTAGCGTGAGGAGGCGGACGAACGCCTGAACCACAATATCCCTGGAGCGAAAAGAGCTCCGGATATTCTTTGGCACGAAGACTGGATTAGACCTCAGAGTCGCACCGCTATCGGCCGAATAGACAGGCACTCAGGCCGCACCGAGAGAGCACACAGCTCACCCACACGCTTAGCGGAAGTAATGGCCAAAAAGAATGCAGTCTTCAAAGACAGCTGATCCAATGGCGCCTGCTCAAGAGGCTCAAACGGGGCCACCAACAACCGACCCAGGACCAGTTGGAGGTCCCACTCGGAGACAGAGAACGTTCCACAGCCTTGAGACGCCGAGCGCCAAGCAGGAATGTTCCACGAGAGGGTGGCTGAACAATGTTCTGCCCCCACACTCGACCATACGCCACTCCCCAGCGTAAGCCGCAGTAGAGGATGGAGCGCGCGCGTACCGTATAGCGTTAACCACAGAATAGTCAAGACGGATTTCCACCAGATTCACCCTGTCAGCAGCCAAGCCTAGAGGCTGCCCCAGAACAGGAGGCAGAACAGAGTTCCACACGCCTGAGAGAGGGCCCGCGGTGACCACGGAACAGGCCACAGCGGGGCCACCAAGAGCTGAATCAAGGCTGGGGACCACACAGCTGAGCCCCGGCCCGGCGCCATCAGGACCAAGTCCCGCACTCCCGACGTCAGGTGTAAGGGGGGGAATGTGTACAGAATCCCGGACGGCCACGGAATCGGTCCCAGACCTGCCCGACTATGTCTGGACGTAGTCCCCACTCGTCAGGGTTAGGACTGCCCGCGACATCACACCTGCACCCACATTCACCCTGCCGGGTGAGAGCCCTCAGGCAGCGCAGATAGAGAACGCCCATAGCCAGAGCCCGACCGCCTCCCGGTGCAGACGGGGGGAGCACACTCCTCCATGTCTGACAATATACGACGCTGACGTCGTGTTGTCCGTCCACAAGGTGGCCGAGCCGTTTGAGGACCAGAAGGACAGCCTTCAATTCCAACACATTGAATGTAGCGCAGACCGGGCAGCATGGCTTGCCAGCTGCCCCCTACTGTGTTGGCCCGACATGTCCCCCCCCCATCCCATGAGGGAGGCGTTGGTGAAGACTGTGACGTGTGACAGCCTTCTGCCCACAGGGACCCCGCTGGTGAGGGCACCAGGCCCTCCCCAGAGGACGAGGTCCCCCAGTACTGACATGGGAACTGTAACTGACTGTATTAAAGATTGTGATAGATTAAACCACTGCTAGGTATGTACTTTAATTACTGGCCAGACAGTACATCGAATATAGATGGTGAACACTCATAAGAACACGGCATTGACAAAGAAATAGTATTTGAGGGTATTTTATTATTATGCAACATTAGGTTACAGAATGATAATTAGGGTTGCGCTTGTATGGCGAAGAATATGCATAAAGTCAGTCAGTAGCATGAGTCACTGGGAATAGCAGGAATCCTACGATGGGTCTAAGTTGATGCCACCGGTCGTATAATAGCAACTATAGAAGGCAACGCTGGTACCGCCTGGAGACACTGGGTTCCCTCCGGGGTGCAAGGCCTAGAGGGTAGAGGAATGTTCGGATACTCAGTCTGACTCAATGAAGAATAAAGAGACTCCACGTACAGGAGTCGGTCCTTGTAAATCCAACGATCAGCAGCAAAAGCAATAACTGTAATCCAAATGCTCGATAGCAATGATGACAGCCAGCCAGCCTCTGTCCATGAGGCCAGCCCGAGTTGTAATCCTCACGAGGTTGAATCCCAAACGATAGTGGAAATCAACGAGGCTCTTCTCCGGGTAACACGTTCCAAATCAATATAATCCAACCAGTAATGGTTCTGCAATCGCCGCCGCTGGTTCTCCTGTGCACTATACTTCACATTAAACTAGGTCGAACTTGACGTTACTGCATTAAACTCTGACACTTTACTATTCTATTTGCACATGTTCTCAACGCACGATTGCCCACTTCACCACGATGAACTACGTTGGCTTGTTTAGATGGACTAAGTGAACTACTGCTGTGCGCACCTGCGCCGATATATATACTTAAGTGGCTTTCTAGTTCCAAACCTAACCACTTGCCCTGAATCAATACACTGCCAAGGGCATGTCCCGACTTGCCCCAAACTCGCCCCTTGCACCTGTCTGAGTGCGAGACTGCCTGGCGCCGCCGTCAGGGGGCATTATGCATAAGGAAAGTGAATATTACTATGATTTACACGCAGGCTTAAAGGGATATAACGTGTATATATAAATAATATACAATGTATATAAAAACAATAAATGTAGATTCTCAGCTTTAATCTGTCCCTTCACAACAGCCGCCTCCTAATTAGTCCGCACCTAATTAGTTAAGGGAGACAGATTAATAGTCCAGTCAACTGCTCAGTATCTGTTGTGGGGAGTAGGTCAATCTACAAAGTCAGTGGGTCATGATCGTCATCAGGGGAGTCAGGGAGCTCTGGCAACTCTATCAGCTTCGCCAAGGGCCGGGTGTAAGTCCGCCCTTGGACAATAACTTCTGCCGCTCTGACCTTCCCGTCGGCACCAGTGATCACTTTGCTTACGCGGCCGGCCGGCCACATAGCTCGGGGTAGCGACTGGTCTATGATCATAACAACTGTGTCCCTTTTTATGTTGTCCCTGTCCTTGACCCGCTTCTGACGGGCTGGAAGGGGTGGTAGGGAGCTTAGGAGGAAGCGGGCCCGAGACTGGTCGATCTGTGCTTGGCTGTGTCTCCACATCCTCCGTCTGTTCCTCTTGTTCAGTCTGTACCCCGTCGAGAGGTAGTTTGGGTTGTTGGGTTCGAGGTCAGCGCAGCTGAGGGGGGTGGAGTTCGGAACTCCCTCTTCTTGAGCCCACTGTTCTCTCACAGGCCTCTCGTCTAATGTCAATAGCCTCTCAACGGGCTGTACGAGAGTGGCCTGTGTCGCTCACCTTTGCGCGCAGGCAGCGTGTAGACGTGGGTTGGCTGGAAGGCCCGGAGAGAGGGCCTTGGAGTGTCCAGCCTAGGCGGGTCTTGACCGCGACTGGGCATCCTTTGGGTCCGATGTGGGCCGCCTCGATTGGGACAATGAGGTCCGCGTGGTCGGAGCCTATGAGCAGGGTCGGTGTGGCGCAGTCGATAAGCGGTATAGGTAGTCTGCGTAGGTGCGCGTACTTCGCCATCAGCTGTGGGATGGGGTAGTTGTAGCTTGACAGACCTATGTCATGGCCTGTAAATGCTTTAGTGATGCTGTACCGCTTCTCGGGCTGCCTGACCGCTGCTATTGTGAATGAGACGTTCTTGCCCTTTATGGTTTTCAGGTCTCGCTGAATAGTACGGATTGTCATTGTCTCTTTGGTACCCCGCAGGCCCAACTGGGCTGCGGCGGAAGCGAGGAGGAGAGTCTTTTCAGACCCATCATCTAGGACGGTGTAAGTGTCCAGGACCTTGTGCTCGTAGCTCAGGAGCACTCTGACCACTTTGATGAGCACTCGGGGGGGTCCCGCTATAATTGGGGTCTATGTGGAGCACTCCTGTTGGTCGGTTGCCTCGTCGGGCTATTCTTCGCATGTTATCCTCGCACAGGAATCGGCGGTGACCGGCTTCTGGGGGGTCCGACGCAATCCACTGCTCCATTTCGGCGATGGTCAGTTTCGGGAACACGTTGCACTGTGCCAGCCAGTGTCCTCTGCGGCAGTACGTACAGGCAATCTTCCATACCTCTTTGGCCGAGGGGTTGTGACCTGTCTGTGGTGACACCGAATCGAGACGGTACGAGTAGCACTGTGACTCCCAGTGTCTGCTGCAACAGTCAGGACACCAGGGGGGGGGTTCCGGACTGGTTTGTGGTGACACCGCCTCGGCCTGGTACATCACCGTGACGGGCCTGCTTTGGTTTCCTGGCGGACGCTGGTTGCTCTCATGCAGGACTTCCAGGTGGGCGCCGTCGCACTTGCTGCATCTTTTCTTCAGGCGGCACTCAGCTGCCATATGGCTGCGCGCGCAACGGAAGCAGCGGCGGTTCGCTTTGATCCACTGACTCACTTCGTCAGCCGTCAACTTCTTGAAGGTGTCACATTGAGACAGCCAGTGTTCATTTTCGCAGTACTGACAGACAGCCTTCCACTTCTCATTAACGTGGGTGTTGTGGCTCGTCTGCCGTGTCTCAGCCTCGGCTTGGTGCATAACTGTCACGGACCGGCGGTTGTCATTGAACCTCCGCGGTCCATCTCTAGGGCTAGAGTCACTCCACACGAATGTGTCCAGTCGTAGACTGCTAACTTCCCTTGCGAGGAAATCAGTCAGGTCTAGGAGGGATGGTTCTGGGCCGTTGGGGTCACAGTGGTCTTTCTGCCGCCGAAAACGCTCTTGACGGGCTGGAGGGAGCTTCTCCAGTATCCGCTCCACGTTAGAATTTGCATACAGTTCATATCTCCCCTTCTCCTTTTGGGACCCCAGCATCCCCACGAGGGATTGTACCTTGATAGAGAGGTCATCCAGTGCTCTATTGTCTTTGGCTGGGGGGAGGCGGTCGATATCTCGTATTTCTTGGATCACGTAATCCCATATGCGTCGAGGGCCACCAGAGCAGCGGAGTATGGGGTGCTTGAGTTCGAATATGCCAGCGCTATGTTATGCGCTCTGGGCACCTTGAGATGCTTGAGGAGGATGGCATATTTGTACGACTCGTCGTGGACATCGGACATTATAGTCTCTAAACACATGCGTAATTCTGTGTACTGTGCTCTGTCCTCGCGCGTAAAGTCTGGGAACGTCGGTGTGCCAAGGTAAGACGCCATGGATGGCTGGGACACCGATGAGCGTAGGGGGAGAGGCCTCCTGGGCGAGTCTCCCCGTACGTGGGGTCGTGGGTTAGTGCTGGGTGGGTACCAGAGGCCGGGCCCCCAGGTGCTGCTCCTCGGTGTTGACTGTGTATTCACTCACCCACTCTCTCACTCACCCACGCGCTTAGCGGAAGTAATGGCCAAAAAGAATGCAGTCTTCAAAGACAGCTGATCCAATGGCGCCTGCTCAAGAGGCTCAAACGGGGCCACCAACAACCGACCCAGGACCAGTTGGAGGTCCCACTCGGAGACAGAGAACGTTCCACAGCCTTGAGACGCCGAGCGCCAAGCAGGAATGTTCCACGAGAGGGTGGCTGAACAATGTCAGGTGTAAGGGGGGGAATGTGTACAGAATCCCGGACGGCCACGGAATCGGTCCCAGACCTGCCCGACTATGTCTGGACGTAGTCCCCACTCGTCAGGGTGAGGACCGCCCGCGACATCACACCTGCACCCACATTCACCCTGCCGGGTGAGAGCCGTCAGGCAGCGCAGATGGAGAACGCCCATAGCCAGAGCCCGACCGCCTCCCGGTGCAGACGGGGGGAGCACACTCCTCCATGTCTGACAATATACGACGCTGACGTCGTGTTGTCCGTCCACAAGGTGGCCGAGCCGTTTGAGGACCAGAAGGACAGCCTTCAATTCCAACACATTGAATGTAGCGCAGACCGGGCAGCATGGCTTGCCAGCTGCCCCCTACTGTGTTGGCCCGACATGTCCCCCCCCCATCCCATGAGGGAGGCGTTGGTGAAGACCGTGACATGTGACAGCCTTCTGCCCACAGGGACCCCACTGGTGAGGGCACCAGGCCCTCCCTAGAGGACGAGGTCCCCCAGTACTGACATGGGAACCTTCAGCCGCTTCCACATGTCTCTCACCGGGTCCATTTCCATACTGGAAAAAACCACCTCTGTATCCTCCTCATGAAGAGGAGGCCAAGAGGGACCACAGCAGCAGGCGCATCACGGACAGCGCCGTAACCGTCCTAGGATGGAACCTCCCGAGCGCGCCGAGAACCAACCACTCGCCGCCGCTCTGAGAGGGATGCCCATATAGACCTTGAGCTTAGAAAAAGCCCAAGTACTCCACCCGTTGACTGGGAAGAGGAGTACTCCACATCCAGTCTACAGCAAAACCCAGGCTGGTGAGACACCACCTGCCTGGTATGAGACCTTGCAATCTACCCTGACCGGCCAAGGACCAGAACGTTGTCCAGGGTAGAATACAATTCGTAACCTCCGACGACGCAGAGGCCCCAGCGCGGTCACCACGCACTTGGTGAAGATGCGGGGAGCCAGAGAGTAGCCGAACGGTAGCCTCTGGTACCCATACGCTAAGCCCTGCAAAGGAAGCGTAGGTAAGCCCTAGGATGGAAGATCGGGATGCGAATACGCATCCTACAGGTCTATGGAGGTGAACCATCCCCCACCTGACAACGTCTAACAGGTCAACATTCTGAACCTTCCATGGGACAGGTCCAGTACGGGTCTGACCCCCCCCCCCCCCCCCCCGATTTCTCGGGCACCAGAGAATACCGGGAGGAAACGCCACGCATCGCGTTCACCTTTGGGACCACGACGATGGCTTGCTTCGCCAACAGAGATTGGATCTCGTCGGCCAGAGCTGTCACGGCTGTTGACCCTGACAATAGGGTCTGTACCAAACCTGAAAACGGAGGGTGGGGTTGTGCAAACTGCAACACAAGTCCCCGCCTCAGCGTTCTCCCCATCCACCTCGACATATGGCACTGCTGTAGCCATATGCGATGATAATCCCAAAGCGCACCCACCGCCACTTGGCGCTGGTCCGCCAGGAACCGTAGATAGGCGGCCCGGTCCCACCCGCTGTGCGTTGCCAACCCTGGACTCGCCAACCGCGCGAGCAGGGCGTCTCGCGGAGCCAGGATATCGCACCCTGACACTACCAACGAGGCAATCGCACCCAAGGGGGGACCCCGACAGAAAGGGCCGGTTTGATACGGGGGAAGCTGACATCACACTGGGTGACATAAGCTCCCCCACTGAACATCTCCCCGGCATGGACTGCTGAGGATCTGTTCTGCAGCTGGACATGCAAGGTGTGTGGTCCCCACACTGCCCGATAGGGTGGGTTCCTACCTACAAACCGTAGCCCTACAGTGATATTACTACCACCCAAATCACGGGCGTCTGACTGACCACCGCCGGTCTTCCGGCCGTGGGAGGCACTAACGTGATACCCGGCCTGGCGAGGGCGGGGCTGGGGGAACTCGCGCTGCGACCCCCTGGGCCTCAAGTTCCCCCGCTGACAACCTTTGTCGTTGACAGACTCACTCCACTCAAATCAATAGTTATATTACACTCTATTCAAATCAAATTTAAAGTGACGTGGCTGGGATAAATGGGCCAGTCAGTCAGCCAAAACAAATTCCTGGACCATGGTCGAAACAGGGAGCTGCTGGAGTCGAAGGCCCTCTGGGAGATAAGAGTGGAGAGCGGCTTCCCCACCCGCAATCCCTACCTCCCCCACCCAGGACTTGGCTTGTGCACTCCCCCCCACCTCCCCCCCCCCCTTCCTCTGCATTGGCGCTGCACTGTCGGCTGCCTCGTGTGAGGGATCACTCCCCCCCCCCCCTACAGCCCTGTAACAACCCCAACCCACTCCCCCCTCCTTCCGTAAATGGCGCTGCCTATGACGGCTGCCAGTCTGTTTGCGGTGGTGAATATGCATATGTTTGTCTCAAGGCTCTGTACCATTATTACTATCTAAAATGTAATAATTGTGGAATATTACTGTAATGAGCTGTATGTGTATGATCCAAGCGTCCTATGATCCTCATAGGAGCATAACAGAAAAAAGCATTCCATGTGAAGGTATTCTGTATCTTTGCATGTCAACTAATAAAGAAACTTGAACTTGAAACTTGAGACACAACACCAGGCTCACCAAACACAGACGCAGAACGTGTGGCGTGGGAGCACAGCATTCTCACGGATAGACAGCCCACCAGCCACCTGCCGGGCCGACTCGCCTCATGGCGTCGGCCGGGCGGGACACCGTTCCATCATGTCAGAGGCAAAGGACTGATGCCACCTGCTTCACTTTTCCATCATGGCGGATGCTTGCATCCTGTGAACTAGCGTTATGAAAAGTATAGAGAAATTGCGCAATGTTGAGTATTCGCCGGAGATTTGCCAACCCCTGGAATCTTCTCGGCATGTTCCAACGACATGTCGGGTCTGTCCTGGTGTTTCCTCGTCTTGTGGCAGCAGATCGAGGGACAGCATGCAAGGTTTGGCTATCGAGCTGACTCGCACACAGGTAGGCTCTGTGTCATCAGGCATTAATGCTGGTGTTAGTAATGCTGCTTGTTGTTATGTTAGACAACCGACTTGTGTGTCGGCGCCAGGGGCGGGATGTCTGGGTGAACGTCCCTCTGAGTTGGACGTTTTCCAGGCGATCTTGGAGCGCGCTGCTAACGCTAATGCTATAAATGCTGGGTCACTGTTTTAATGTTCCCCACCGTGGGATGTCACCGCTTTTCCCTCCTCTTAACCGGTTCATTGATGAAGGTCAGTCGGTAGCTAATGTGGGGGGTTTTGCTGAGACTTATTTACCCTTTTTACGGGTGAATGGGTTGACAACAGGGCGCAGGGCGGGTGTGCCGTGGCTAGAGAGCCAGGTAGCATCGATCCTGTGCCCCGGCGGGGTTGAACGGTGTCCCACCCGGAAGCCGACGCTTGAGAGCAGGTCGGCCCGGCAGGTGGCAGTATGGACTGATGAGAGTTATACTGCCAGGATGGAATTTATCTGCGGCCAGTGTTGTGACTCAGCTGACTGTTTTTCTGTCCACATTTAGCGTCGGGTAGTGGGGCTACAGGACCAGCCGATGCTGAAAACATTTTGCATGTTTTTGGTGTTATAGAGATCTTGAATCAGTTGCAAGCTATAACTGCGGTGAGGATTAGGATGCTATCAACACTTGTTAATAGGCATTTCTGGTTGGAGCAGTCTCCTCTTGGGGAGGAAGAAAGGTTTCTTCTCCTCACGGCTCCTCTTTCCGCGGAAGGACTCTTTGGTTGTTCTGTGGAGACGCGGGCGGTTGTTGACCTAGGTCCCACACCGCCTCACGCTATGCAGCTGGAGGTTGGAGCATGGCCTCGTCAGCGACTATGGCGAGGGCCTCGACAGGCGGCCATGTTTCCCCCTGCCAGTGGTACCCTAGGTGTTGAGTCAACAGGTGTCCACAAGGCCGACAGCCTTGGCGGCCGAGGGATCGGCCATGTTGGATGAGCTCGGCTTGGAATATACAAGCCGTCGCCGTCCTGCCGCAAGCAGCCCGCTCCCCGATCACTCCCTCCCCCAACACCAGCAGAAAAGGGGCTCTGATCGTTTTCCTTTGGCTGTGGGCCGCGAGCCTTCGTTGAAGCGCATGCGGCCCCACGTTTCGCTTCTCATGGGGACAGGGGCTGACACCCAGTTGATGGCTGAGCCTGGGTCTGTCTGTGGAATGTTGTGCTGTCATGCGATTGGTGAGCCTGGTGTTACGGCTGCCACTGTCGACGGTGGTCAGCAGGGGGACTCGAGGCCTCTTCGTAAGAATGCTCAGCGCGAGTTACCCCGACTTCGCCGTCGCCAGGCGGGGTATCACGTTGATGCCTCCCACTCCCGCGAGATCGGCAGTGGTCTGAAAAGAAGAGGCGCGCGTGATTTGGGTGGTAGTAATATCACTGCAGGGCTACGGTGTGTAGGAACCCATGGGGTCCTCACGCCTTGCATGTCCGGCTGCAGAACAACTCCTCAGCATGTTCTGGAGGGGTGTTCAGTGGGGGAGCTTGTGTCACCTAGTTTGATGTCAGCTTCTCCCGTATCAAACCGGCCCTTTCTGTCGGGGTCCCCCCTTGGGTGCGATTGCCTCGTGGGTTGTATCAGGGACCGTTGTCCTGATTCCACGGAACGCACTGCCCACACGGTTGGCGGATTCAGAGGCTATGCACAGCGGGAGGGACCGGGCCGCCTATCTACAGTTCCTTGTGGCCCAGCACCAGTTGGCGGTGGGTGCGCTCTGGGATTATTATCACATATGGCTACAACAGTGCCATATGTCGAGATGGATGGAGAGAACATTGAGGCGGGGGCTTGTCTTGCAGTTCGCACAACCCCACCCTCTGTTTTCAGGTTTGGTGCAGACCCTATTGTCAGGGTCAGCAGCAGTGACAGCTCTGGCCGAGGAGATCCAATCTCTGTTGGCGAAGCAAGCCGTAGTCGTGGTTCCGAGAGAGGACGCGATAAAAACGAGATGTGTCAGACCTATACTGGATCTGTCCGCGTTTAATCGTCTGATTGTGGCGAGACCATTCAGAATGTTGACCGTCAAACACCTGCTACTCGCTGTCGGGGTGGGAGACTGGTTCACCTCCATAGACCTGAAGGATGCGTATTTTCACATCCCATTTTTCCCTCCTCACAGGAAGTTCCTACGGTTCCTTTTTCAGGGCGTAGCGTACGAATACCAGAGGTTGCCGTTCGGCTACTCTCTGGCCCCCCGCACATTCACCAAGTGCGTAGAGGCCGCGCTGGAGCCTCTACGTCGTCAGGGGATACAAATTATTTTCTATCTCGACGACATGCTGCTCCTCAGCCGGTCGGAGGAGGTCGCCAGGTCTCATACCAGGCTGGTGGTGGAATTCCTCACCAGGCTGGGTTTTGCTGTGAACTGGAAGAGGAGTATGCCTCTTCCCAGTCAACAGGTGGAGTACTTGGGCTTGGTTCTAAGTTCAAGACCCATGAGGGCAACCCTCTAGGAGCAACGGAGAGTGTCTATCCTCAACGCGCTCGGGGGTTTCCGTCCTAGAGGGACGGTCACGGCGCTGCAGGTGATGCGCCTGCTCGGTATGATGGCATCTGCTCACGCTGTGGTCCCTCTTGGCCTCCTCTTCATGAGGAGGATACAGAGGTGGTTTTCCGGTATGAAAATAGACCCGGTGAGGGGCAAGTGGAAACGGTTGACGGTTCCTTTGTCGATACGGGGGGATCTCGCCCACTGGAGGAGGACTGGTATCCTCACCAACGGGGTCCCCATGGGCAGCAGGCGTTCACACGACACGGACGCCTCCCTCACGGGATGGGGGGGACGTGTCGGACGAACGCAGTAGGGGGCAGCTGGACGATCCATGCTGCCCGGTCTGCCCTGCACATCAATGTGTTGGAATTGAAGGCGGTCCTCCTGGTCCTCAGACGGCTCGCCCACTTGGTGGTAGGTGAGCACGTTTTGGTCAGGACGGACAGTATGACAGCAGCGGCGTATATCAACAGACAGGGTGGAGTACGCTCCACCCGTCTGCACCGGGTGGCGGTCGAGCTCTGGCTATGGGCGTCTCACAATCTGCGCAGTCTGAGGGCGCTCCACATCCCTGGCAAGGAGAATGTGGGCGCGGATGTGATGTCGCGGGGCGGTCCTCATCACGACGAGTGGGAACTGCGCCAAGACGTAGTCAGGCAGATCTGGGATCGCTTCTGTTTGCGAGCAGACGATCTCACAAGTGCCCCTTGTGGTTCTCGGTCAGTCGGGAGGACGACCCTCCCTTGGGGGTGGATGCCTTCTCAGTGTATCCATGGCCGCCCGGGCTTCTGTACGCCTTCCCCCCCCTCACACCTGATAGGTCAGTTGTTGGAGCGGGTACGGTGGGAGCACAGGACCTTGATCCTGGTTGCGCCGGACCGGGGCACAGCTGTGTGGTTCCCGGTCCTGATCCAGCTATTGGTAGCCCCGCCGTGGCCTGTTCCTTGGTCATCGCGGGCCCTCTCTCAAGCGGCCGGGTCGCTGTGGCAGCCCCCTGTGCTGGGCCAGCCTTTGATGGTTTGGCTGGTGAGAGGGTGTGTCTGGAGAGGATGGACCCTTCTGTGGTTGACACCATCCGGAATGTGTGTGCTCCCTCCACTATCGCAATTTACGCGGGTAGGTGGCGTATGTTCCAAGAGTGGTGTAAGGTGGGGGGCCGGGACCCAGTGTCCTGCCCCCTGGATGCTGTCCTTGCTTTCCTTCAGTCTCTCCTTGATAGACTGTCGGCTTTGACGGTGAGGGTATATGCTGCGGCTATATCCTCTTATCATGAGGGGTTTGAGGGCGTTGTGTTGTTCAGCCACCCTCTTGTGAAGCGTTTCCTGCTTGGCGCTCGGCGCCTTAAGCCAGTGACACGCTCTCTGGCTCCGAGTTGGGATCTTCAATTGGTCCTCGTCGGTAGTCCAAGGCCCTGTTTGAGCCTCTTGAGCAAGCGCCTTTGGAACAGCTGTCGTTCAAGACTGCGTTCTTGCTGGCCATCACCTCCGCTAAGCGCGTGGGTGAGCTCTGTGCTCTCTCGGTGCGGAGTGTCTGTCTATTCGTTTCGATAGCGGTGCCACTCTGAGGCCTAATCCAGCCTTCGTGCCAAAAAATATCCGGAGTTCTTTCCGCTCCAGGGATATTATGGTTCAGGCGTTTCATCCGCCTCCTCACGCTAGTGAGTTAGAGGCGAGCCTTCACCTGTCATGTCCGGTCCGGGCTTTGGGGATTTACCTCAGCCGTACTCAGGGCCTCAGGGCTACCGATCAGCTTTTTATCTGTTACGGTGGCTCTTGTGCTGGTAAGGCACTGTCGAAACAGCGCCTGTCCCATTGGTTGTGCGAGGGCATTGCCCTTTGCTACACGTTGGCTAGTCTGGCCCCTCCTGGGGGTGTCAGGGCGCACTCCACTCGTGGGGTGGCGGCCTCTGCCGCCCTGTTAGGAGGGGCCTCGGTGGAGGACATCTGTGCTGCGGCTTCATGGTCCTCACCGGGTCCCTTCGTAAGGTTTTACCTCATGGACATGACCGGGGGTTCTGTCTCCCAGGCGGTTCTGAGGTCTGGAACCTTTCGGTGTGGTAGCAGGGGTGTGTGGGTGTGGACCACGAGGTGTTGTGTCACACGTGGTCCCGCCTGTGCTGTGCGTTTGGAGGTTTCTAGTTCCCTCTTTTTCGCACTTGGGTGGAGTTGACTGCCGCCCCCTCTTCACTAGGAAGGAGGGGTGACGGGACTCCCCTCCCCCCTGATGTGGGCTTTCGGGTCCTCAGGGGGTGCATTTGTCGGTCCTTGCGTCTGCTCTGTCCCCATATTTCGATGGCGAAGAGCAGGACGCGATTCGCCAGTACGACTATATAACGATAGGTTATGTATATAGCCTAGTTATATGAGTACTGGCTGAGCGTCCTGCTCTTAGCGTGCCCTGAGGTCCCTTGGGAAACTTTTCTGATGGAAACTTTTTCCGAGGAAGGGCGAGTGGTGACCACGCCTGCTGCCTTATAGTACGGCATTGGGGCGGGGCCTGGTCAGATGCTGGGTGCATTTGTTTTTTCGTTAATGAAGTACAGTAGGTACTGGAGATGAGGTACATCTCGATGGCGAAGAGCAGGACGCTCAGCCAGTACTCATATAACTAGGTTATATACATAACCTATCGTTAATGCTGCCGCCAGGTAGAGGGTATTTAAGGAGATGTCGACTCCCCCTCTGTCTATTCCACCTTCACTCTCAGGAGGAGAAGGATGTATCATGTACTGCAGTGGAGCATGTGAAATAAACCACGCCATTTATGGCTAAAGATAGAAACCATGCCTCATGAACATATTATTGTCGCCCCATAGCCAAGGACGCGGGAACTAGAGGTGTGACGGGTGCTGCAGCACCCCCTGCTGGCGGGGAGTGTAACTGCAAGCTGTGTCAGAAGATTTACAAAAAAATAAAATAAAAAATAAAAACAAGCAAAGGATGAGGACTTGAGTTTGAATAATAAACAGTAGTGTGTTTACTTCCTTGTGTCTCGAAATGTCTCAAAAACGAATATCCGATTTCTTTAATAATAATCAGCCCAAAGCTTCTCTTTTTGAAGCTCTTGATCTTGTGCAGAGTGAAATAAAGCGCCGTTTTGACCAGAGTGGCATGGAAATGGCCTCAAGCAGGGAGGAAACATTGCTTGCTGCTGCTAAGGGGTCCGTTGGCACAGAGGAAGACCTGAGATCTCTCCAGCTGCCAGGAAATATAGATGTCTCTGGTCTTCACATGCAAATGAGGATGCTTGGAGACCTTACGAAGGATGAGGACTTTTGCACTGTTCACGAACTCGCTGTGTATATGTCCAACCTGCACATGCAAACAAGAGGACTCTTCAAAGACGTGGAACATCTCCTCCATCTGTGTCTTCCCATGCCCATCTCCGTGGCCTCTTCAGAGAGATCCTTCTCGGCGCTCAGTCGCCTGAAAACCTGGCTGCGTAACACAGTTACCCAGAAGAGACTCACTCACCTGGCCTTGCTGCATATGCATCAGGAGGTTCTGGACTGACTGGACATTCATGTTGTCATGAAGGAGTTTATTTCCACCACTCCTGAACGCAAGACCACCTTCGGTGTTCTACCGTCTTTGGAATAGATAATGTGTGTTTATTATTGCTCCTGCGGCGGCCTGGCTGGCTGCGCAGTGCTCACTTGGTTAATGTTTCAGCGCCACGGACAGCGACTGTTGTTGTGACAGAGTCACACACACACACACACACACACACACGCACACAAAGTTCAGTTACTCTTAGTTTGTATACTATTATTACATGTTCGAAATAAATATTTCAAATAAAGAAATTAATATTTTCGGATGGTTGCGTGTCTGTTTGTTCACTTCATTCTGTCACAAAAATTTGTAAATTGTCACTAGCGCGCTGACTGTTAGAAGCCTATATTCATTAATATAATATACACCATTAATCTGTTTAATCTATACTCTGCATTGGTTATACGATCCTGTGCGGTGTGCGAAACGAAATTCCAAACGCTAGTTGTTGACGCTTGCGGGCGGCTTGCGTCTAAATCGACAATAAATCGTCTTCTGATTAGAGAAAAACTGCTGCATTTCGTGTGTGAACTGTCCACATGTTGGTGTTCAAGTTTGTCTGTTGTATTGTAAAATATTGATCTTTCAAATGAATGGAAAATCACGAATGATGCGCTTCGCGCATGCATTTAATATGACGTTATTATTATAATTTATCCGACTCCAACCGCACCCCCAAGTATAAATTACTTCCCGCGTGCCTGCCCATAGCAGACTCTGTCAACACTCACTATCTTGTTTTTATTTGTGTTCGTTTTAATTTGTGAACATTTTCTGTATGCTGCCTTCTTGGTCAGGGCCCACTTGAAAAAGAGTGAAAGAGTGGAAGTATCAATGTGATTACCCTGGTTAAATAAAGAATTACGTTATGATTTATCAAAACGCAACTGACAATTTTGGCACATTTCCAAACTGATACTTTGACAACTATGACATTGCCCTGAATAAAAGTATAATGGAACTCTATGGACAAACCATGATACTGCCCTGACTAAAAGTATAATGGAACTCTATGGACAAACCATGGCACTGTCCTGACTAAAAGTAGTTTCAAACTAAAACGTCTGGATGCCATTTTGACAAATCTATTTAACCTGTTACATAGCTTGGGCATGGATTCACTGTTTAGATAATGTTACATAGCTAGCGTGGCCATGGATTGCTTGTTTAGATATGTTAAATAGCTATTTTGAGCATGGATTGATTGTTTAGATCCGTTTCATAGCTAGCTTGGGCATGGATTGATACTTTAGATCACTAGCATGGCTAATACATGTAAATATATTGTAATTTGTTCTGACGTATTTATAATAAATATATTTACATTTTAAATGTTTTAGAAAAGCTGATATGCTAATAGTTTTATTTTCCTCAAAACCTCATTTACATTACATTTTACATTTAGTCATTTAGCTGACGCTTTTATCCAAAGCAACTTATACAACAGGTCAGCAGGAGGGGTACAACTCTTTCAGCTAAGTGGATACTGTGGTGTTAATTATGCTGGAGTCACAGGAGAATATGAGATCCAAGGAGCTGCCGGCATTGTGGGTGGGAGGCATGGCAGTGGGAGTCCGGTCAAAGGATTGTAGGTGAGTGGCTGACTGGGGGGGGGGCATTCTGGGAAGGAGCTTAGAACCATGTCCAGCTCATCTTGGAAGTGTTCGAGGGGACCTGGAGGGCCGATAGAGAGTAACAATGGTGAGATTGAATGGACTAGAGACAGATACGGCATGATATTCGAAAGAGGAGAGTGACAGAGATGGTAGTGATATTAAACTTGTAGTCTAGGAGGTAGAGGTCAAAATACCAGTGCCTCCACCACGTCTGGAAGGTTGTGGTGTGTGAGTGAAGATATATGCTGTAGATAAAGCTGCAGGCATCGTTGAGTTATCTGATGTTATCCAGGTCTCAGGAAGAGCCAGAAGCTGGAGGTTTTGACTATGGGCGTAGGCAGTAATGAAGTCTGCTTTCCTGACGGCTGATAGTAACAGCTATATTTGTGGCCATAGGTGGGTAGCGGAGGTTGGCAGGGTTTGCTTCCAAAATGGTGTGGATGGCCTGAAAGTTGGTCTGGATGAGGAGAGGGTAGGGATAGGTAGGAAGCACATTGGTGAGGGGGATGGGTGTAAGTAGCAGGAGGAAAGGTGAGGTTCTCAGGTGAAGAAGAAAGGCAGATAATTGAAAAACAGAAAGGAAAAGGAAAATATTCCAGAAAAGAGTAAATGATAGGATAAATACTGGTATACTTAGCAAGTTTCCTTCCTCTGAGAACTCCCGAAGGAAAACTCTGTCTCCAACGGTGCTTCACTGACGCTCACCCAGAAGGCTCTTACAGTGCTGTATATCCCTAGCCTCTAATTACTAATGTCAGACACTTGTGGATAACGTGTAACCTGGGTCTGCCAGTTCTATATCATACTAGCTTCCGCTCAGCGTCATCTGCACTAACCTCACTTTGTGCATTGCACTGAATAAAAATTCACAATGTACCTTTACATACCAACATTCGTCTGGCCACACCCCCATCCGCTACCTTCATAAGCAGGTGTGTGGCCACACACTCGCCTCCTTCTTCACTTTCACCACAAGGAAGTGCCTGTTATATACATCATTTGACGAGGTTGTTTTAGCTGAAGAAAGTTGAGTTGTGTTTAAATTTTTTCTTGCTTTTTTCTTTCTCTCATAACTTTAAAAAGAAAAAAGCTAAGTCATAATGTTTACCTCGGAGGGTCGCGCTAGCAACGTTACCCTTCACCAGCGGTTCTCCATTTCCTCCTCTGTCGTGCGTCTTGGAGCGGGGTTGAGGCCACTTTCGTGGTCGGCATCCGCGCCCGGTAGGCGTCCGATAGGTAGTTTGCCTCTCCAAGGAGCTGGTGCACCACAGGAGATGGCCTGGTTCCGGCTCTGGTTCCTTTGCCGCCGGAGAGTCGTCCGCTGTTGGGCGGCCGGCTCCTCTGGTGGCGGAGGATTTGAGACGCAAACTTTTTGTGTCTGCTCGCTCCCGTCGTAAGATGGTGGCTTGTAGATGCGAACGGCCTGGTTTTGGTGAGTTGCTGGAGCCGGATGAGGATGCGTCTGATTCTCCATGGCCGATGGAAACAGAGGACTACATGGTAGAGGCAGACGGGTTCTTATTTGACGCCCCAGTGGAGACATGTCCGCCGCCCGTCCAGGTTACACTGCAGGGGGAACTGCGTGCTTTGTTCCCCGAGCTCATGACGGCGGCAGCAGTCGCAAACGGCGTGCCGCTGCCGCAGCCACTGCCTGTTCCTGTCCCTGATGATCTCATAGGTCATCTATGGCAACGCCGTCCTGTGAGAGAGATGGGTGTTGTCTGCCCATTTTTCCCCTCGATGGAGGCCTACGTCCGTCAGGGACAGGTGGTCTCCCACATCACAGGCCTCACCCCCGCCTACGTGTGAGTCACGAGGGTGGTGGGTTTGGTAGACGGTATGAAGGAGGGGGTGCCTCGGCTTGATAGGCCGATGGCAGCTCTCCTTTGTCCTGAGGTGGTGTGGGAGCCGTTACGGAAGCCGGTTCCCCAAGGGAAATCGGCGAGGCGGTTGGCTTACTGGAGTGACCAGTCATTTATCTCCGGGACTCAATCTCTGGCTGCCACTTCTAACATCGCGCAGCTGGCGAGATTCATGTCCGGGATACTGACGGGCGGTACGGAGCTGACCGAGTTGCAACATGATCAGCTCGCCCAGTCGGCAGGAGCCATCCTGCATCTGATCCAGCTGTAGGCCGTCGCCGCTGGGAAAGTACACGCCCTGGCCGCGTGAACATTAAAGGCAACCAACTTGTGTTCAGCTTTTCTCTGATTGGCCACGACCCCACGCCGCTAGCCCGCCCCCTTTTGCCGCGAGCGCGGCAGAGGTCCCTGCGAGCGGCAGGTCTCGGAAATGAAATGCGGAGCTGTAATCTTTGTCCGAATCGAATCACGCGAATACACAACGCATTTATCAAAACACCTACGCTTTTAACGTCAGTCACTGTACATCAGTGTGGAGGCTGACGCCTGACTGATTAACTAGAAACTGTACGCTGTAACGTTATATGTTATTTCGCGTTTTTAACGTCAGTCACTGTACATCAGTGTGGAGGCTGACGCCTGACTGATTAACTAGAAACTGTACGCTGTAACGTTATATGTTATTTCGCGTTTTTAACGTCAGTCACTGTACCTCAGTGTGGAGGCTGACGCCTGACTGATTAACTCGAAACTGTACGCTGTAACGTTATATGTTATTTCGCGTTTTTAACGTCAGTCACTGTACATCAGTGTGGAGACAAGATAAGTATGAAATAAAATAAAGTAGCATGTAAAAGAAGTAAAAATAGAGGTCCCAGTGTTCAGTATAGACATATGTACAATGTTCAATGCAGACTAGAAGTAACTGAGTTACCATACAATATACAATATACTATGCAATATACTAATATACAATGCTATATAGTGCAAAGCAGAAATGGGATGAGGTACAATTTAGGTACAATTTACAGTAAGGTGTACGAGTTGTAGTGCAAATCCTTTACCAATAAATATAAAGTGTGTTTGGGTGATCTAAAGTGTGGAGAGTGGGTGTGGGTGGGTGTCTAACCTCAACCCTGTATTGCAAAATTAAGTGATATACAATTTTTTTTTCAGGACAACTTGGCCTATCAATCTATATGCTACAGTTATGTCATATATATGAATGTATAAATGTAATATCTCAGATATTGTTAAACACAGAACAATAATGAACAATGAACACACGCGAACAAGGACACTGCTCTTCCAAACTGGATTACAGAGCTTCTGAACGGGCTAGGATCACACCAGGTGGCTCTTTGGAAAGCTACAAAGGTAAGGTTGCTAACAGAAAAAGATGTGTGCAAAGAGTAACATGAGTGCAGCTGGACTCGTCCTGGAAAATCACCTGGATTCTGACCCTGAATGACTAGCTGCGGCTCCGTCTATACGCTAATTATTTTGGGATTCAGGGTCTGGACCTGCTGCCCTGATTGGTGATTTCTCTGGTTGGAATTTCAACCGGGCCATTCAGCATATATCTCTATCAGGTCTGTTGTTTCATGTAAAAAAAGAGAAAATAAAAAACATTTGTTCAAAAAATAAAAAAAAATAAAATGAAAAACTATGAGCTTCAATGCTTTTTTGCCCCACTAATGTTCAAAGCCACCGACGCGCTCAGGTTGTGTTGCTTCGCAGGTTGCCCAGCTTGAACTCGCCTCCGCGAGCCGGCTGGCAACTTCCTGCATGCCACTGCAGTTGGCTGGCAGCTGGGTCGTCCTGCTCACAAACACCATCACTGCGTCTAAAGTCCAAATGAATGCAAAAACAGCAGGCTAGCTATTTAGGTATTAACAATTGTATGTATTGACCTGTACTAATAAACTTTTCAATCAATCAATCATGTAACCTACTGTACCTCTGCGCTGGCTTGCACGTTGTAATGTAGTTAATCAATCAATCATGTAACCTACTGTACCTTACTGTACATGTGCGCTTACTGTACCTCTGCTTTGGCCTACAGCACAGCAGGTAATGTAGTTAATCAATGAAACATGTAACCTACTGTACCTTACTGTACCTCTGCTTTGGCCTACAGCGCACAGCAGGTAATGTAGTTAATCAATCAAACATGTAACCTAGCGTACCTTACCTCTGCACGTTGGCAGCCTGCCTTGGATAAGCAGAGCGGCGCGGATAAGGGCGTGTGCTAGCGCGGTCACGTGGCCATGTGGTCAATCAGAGAAACGCTGAATGAAAGGCTGAACACAAGTTGGTTGCCTTTAATGTTCACGCGCCCTGGCCACTCTAGCCCAGCGCCACCTTTGGCTGGAGCAGGCGCGTGTGCCGGAAAGGAAGAGGACTCCACTTCTGACGGCACCCCTCTCTGATGCTGGGCTCTTCGGGTCGGCGTTGCAGCTGATGACCTCAACCTGCAGGGAAATGCAGGAGGAGCGTTCCGTGCTCCAGCCTCATTTCCCCCCACCCGATGTCGCCGGTGGAGTCAGACGGAAGGCTCGTCGTCGAGGTTCCGCCGCCGTAGCCGCCGCTGCTACCACCGCCACTGCTGGACCTTCAGCGAAGAAGGCCAAGAGGAGAGAGGGTGCCTCCGCCACTGCAGCCGCCCCATCCACGCCCGGAGGTGACGGTAGGGATCGTCGTGACCAGCCTCCAATCCTTTATGGCAAGTCCCGAGCGGCTCGTGGCAGGCGTCGCTGAAAGTGACTTTTTCCCTCTGTGGTCCCCCCTGTTCCCTTCCCGGCCCATCGTATGATTTTGTTAAGAAATAAAGGGTCCCTCCTGGGAGGGATTATTTTTTGTTACAAACTGTGTGTTTATTCACTACATATGATTGGGATACGATGTGTGAACCTTTCGCTAGTGTGGGTTTGATAGAAGGGCTAGACTTTTAGTCTTGTTGGTCGCTACATTTCATGTTAGAGCTTAAGCAAGGCCTGCAGCTTACACTCGGTTGAGAAGGGTTTTTTCTGCCTCGACCTGAAGATTAGGCTCTTCACATAAAGGTAGAGGTTAGTTGTGTTCTCTGTTGCTTAAACAGTGATATTGAGCCGCAACACTGTTGTGTTGGTCTGCAGTAATGCTCGTGTGTGTAAAGGTACCGCGGTTCAGGCCGCTCTCTCTCTCTATCAGATTTTCGGTGTCTTGCAACATAAACACGGGTGTCGGGTTCACACATATATAACTTTGGCCTTGTTATAAACCCTGTTCACAGACTTGTCTGTGGCTAGCGCGCATTGAACTAGCTTTGCGCTGTTCATTAGCATACTGGCTACTTAAGGTATCATATGGCTATTGTTGTTGTCGTATTCAAGGGTTGGGCTTGTGAGGGGGTACCGGATAAACCCCTCCTTCCCTCTTCTGATAGGTTGGTTTTTTACTCTCTTTTCATTCGGTCCGGCCAAGCTGTTAGGCAGCTTGCCACGGGGGGGGGGGGGGGGGGTTCGCTGACTCCGCACCTATCAAGGGCAGTTGAGTCATGGGTTTCCCCCGTCATAGAATACGTCACTGGGCACGTTTCTATTGGACGACGGCTTCCGTGAGTTTTTTCAGACCCGTGTGTGGGTCTGTCATTGTCAAGTTGTCGGGGCAGAGCGTAGGAACTTAGTGTTCTGCTACGCTCGATATACGTGTAACTTGAGTCTGTTGGTCACATGGCTCAATGTTACCGTGACTTTTCAATTCATGGCTCACGTGGGAAGTCTCTCTGAGGATTCTCGTCTCCTCTCTGTGGTGAGGGTAGCGGGATGTAAAAATAAAAACTATTTTTACCCTCAGCCGCGTCATGTGGGATTCATGTCGGTCTGTGTTTCTTTCTTTTTTAATAAAAAGAGGAAAGAATATGAAGCACGACGGCTCCTTGTCGTTCTCCCAGGCGACTTGGAGGACCAATGTCTGGTGTCTTGTTAGACTATCCATTGATGTGTTTGGGTCTCGACACGTACATAGTGCTGGCTCGGGGTGTTTCTGATAGGAATCATGCATGAGGCTGGTACGCCTTGGTTGCTCATTATTAAAACAGCGTTTTTATAGGGCAACTGGGATGGAGGTTTTCTCTTCCGAGCGCCTGTTACTAGGTCTCGACGAATTCTCGTTCATATCTAGGGGATGTTAACGGAATAGATCAAAACATAGGTAGAGGGGTCTCACGCCCTTGGGGTTGGCCACTGAGCGCGGTACGAATGGGACCGTCTTTTCATGTTTTAGATCGACACGCGTACCTACCCCCTCTCTTGGAGTGGGGATGTCGGCGTGATTAGGGCACAGGACTGGTTCTGGTCACGCTGGTCCAGGTCAGTTAACCCGTTATCCGCCGGGGACGCAGATCTGCTGTTCTGGTACCCTGAGGGACTTGTGCTTTTTTTTCGGGGGAAAAAATGCCGGGTCGGCCCGGGTGTCACAGGGTTGGGCGTTATGGAGACCCTTTGTTGGGTACAGGTTGTACCCTGCGTTATCATAAAGGGGCTGGTTTTCCATTCTTTTTGCTCCTCTCTTACGCATGGCGAAGAGGGGGCTGTTGGGGTGGTCTTATGGACCTCCTCTGGCATCCCTGTGTGCTTCCCGAGCCGCCGGGCCCGGTCCGAAGTTGTGTTTCGTCGACCCGTAGGCCTGGAATAACTCCTTTTTGAAAACTGAAACACTTGTACTGCGGTATAGCCAGTGTGTACCCGCAGGTGTGTTTTGGAGTTTTTTTCTTGAGGGGTTATAGGAACAACCACTGCATGTGGTACCAAGAGGGTGGTTGATTCCCTGGTGTGTTGGAGCAGAGTCAACTCCCGGTTGAGTGTGCCCCTGCACGTTCATGACGTCTGCCAATCGTGTCCGCCTTCTCTGCCTCGGCCCCTCTGGGTCGAGGTTTTTTGGTGGAGACTTTGTCATGGTGCGCAACAATGCCAGCATACGCCCCTTCCGCCGGGGGTGCTGTTTTCAGTTGACCCCTTTGGCGCCTGTCTCGTCCGCAGTGCTCCAGGCTCGGGTCAAACGCCTGCTGCCTGGTTTGAGGGATCGACCCCTTCTGGGGTCATCTCCCCGGTGTGCTGCCTGCTCCCGCTGTAGTGTAGCCTCTTGAGTGCTTCGAGTTATGGCCATGCTGACTGCCTGAGTTTGCCAGGGTCAGTGTGCTGGCGGCGTGCTAGTGGGGGGAAGGGCCCGCTCTTGGAGGGGCCCTGTCCGTATATGCTGGCGATGTGGGGGGCGGTGTCACTAGTGACTGCCTGGTGAGGTCTTGATGCTGTGGCATCGTTGTCCTCTCCGGGCCCCCTTTTTTCCGGGGGATCCAGTCCCTTCAGTGGGTCTGGGTCTTCCTTTGCGCTCCACTGCTACGGCCTTGCCACGGGGTTGAGTTGCTCTCGACCCCGTGTTTTTGGGGGCGGTAACAAGGTTTGTTCCTACCGTTCGTTCCCTGGTGGCATGCGGGTTGTGCGTGTGGGTAGTCGTGGGGTCAAGCCACGGTCTGCTCACCCTGTGCGTTGAGTTGCTCGAGTTTCTCTTCGCACGGTCGGATACGTCTCCCTCCCGTCCTCTAATAGGGGGGGTATCCTCCATTATGGAGGGTCGGGGGGGCTCGGTCCTCCCCGGTTCTGATGGTTGTGGGGGGCCTCAGTGGGGTACATTTGTCGAGCTTCAAGCTCCCGCTCAGCTCCCGTAGTGCAGATGACGCTGAGCGGAAGCTAGTATGATATAGAACGTAAGGTTATGAATATGAGCGGAGCTAATACAATATGGAATGATAGTTCTATGAGTATTAGTGACGCTCAGCGTCTGGACGCCACTGCAGCCTTTGATCTCGCCTTGTGGTGAAAGATTGGGAAGGAGGCGAGTGTGTGGCCACACACCTGCTTATGAAGGTAGCGGATGGGGGTGTGGCCAGACGAATGTTGGTATTTAAAGGTACATTGTGAATTTTTATTCAGTGCAATGCACAAAGTGAGGTTAGTGCAGATGACGCTGAGCGTCACTAGTATTCATAGAACTTGGTTATATTCATAACCTTACGTTAATCACTCAATTAGCAGAACAAAGGCAGATGGCAGTTTTAACACACGCCCCAGTTTCAGGCAAATGAAAACAAGCTGAATTAAAATTTCACATTTAAAAACAGATTCACTCAAGTTTACTCACTGTTCAGGTTGCACTCACTGTTTCTCACTCAGATGGTTGTACCTCTCTGGCTGTTGTCTTACAGAGTTGTATCTTGTATCTATATATCTCTCTTATAAATCTATATCTGTCTATCTGTCTCTCTCTCTCTCTATGTCTGTCTGTCTCTCTCTCTGTCTCTCTGTCTCGTTCTGTCTGTCTGTCTCTATCTGACTGTCCCTCTCTCTCTTTTTGTCTGTCAATCTGTCTTTATCTCTGCCTGTCTCTCCCTCACTCCCTGTCTGTCTATCTGTTTCTCTTGTGTGTGTGTCTCTCTCTCTTTGTCTGTAAATGTAATGGATACTCTCACCTCCCCCCTTCTCTCTCATGCACAGACCCAGATAATAATTTTAGGTTGTAGGTAGTAGGGTGTATTTCTATAATTCATAACTTAGAAACACACACACACACACACACACACACACACACACACCAAGATGCATAACTATATAATTCATAACTTAGAAAGCTCAGATGAATAATTCATTTTAAGGGTTGTGTGTGTGTGTGTGTCAGTGGAGGTTATTGCATGACAACTAGTGAGGCAGTACTTCACTAGTAATATACAGAAAAAAATATATATGGCCCAGGGTGGAGTGTTTTGTTACCTGCCCAAGAGGGCTTACCGGAGGGCTACCACCGCAGCTACCAGGCCCAGGGTGGAGTGTTTTGTTACCTGCCCAAGAGGGCTTACCGGAGGGCTAGCACCGCAGCTACCAGGCCCAGGGTGGAGTGTTTTGTTGGGACACTATTACCTCGTAAGAAGTAACGTCTCAATGGTGAGTGATTATTTTTTTTTGTATATCTAGTAGCTGTGTGGGTTGGCGACGTGCGGCGTGTGCGTGTGTTGGCGGCGCACGCGAGTGTGTGTTGGCGACGCGCGCCGTGGTTATTGATAGAGTTGGAGCCTGTGTTGATTATGAATTAATTGGCTGTAGGTCCACTGTGGCCTGGCCTCTGTGTGTGCGTGTGTGTTAGTGATGTGACGATTCATCGATTTGCATCGGTGCGCCGGCATACGTGTTCACGATGCGAGTGCACCGGTGGAATAAGTGCGCATCGGCTAGAACTCAGGTTGAACTCGCGATGCATCTTGTTGTAGCGTCTTTGCATCGGTCAAAACCGATGCATTCATATAATTTCCTCTCATCCACTTCTGTCGGCAGTGCACTGTGACTGCACACAGCAGATACTATACTACTACTACAGAAGGCGAGAGCCGCGTCACAGTTAACAACAACAAACAGTGGAAGTCGAGGAGGAGACATGAATAGAATTGATCAACATGGCTAACGCTGTAGCCTCTGGCTAACGCCAGTTAGCCGTTCAGCTAACGCTAAACTAAACTACAGTGTCTAACTAACTAACTAACTAACGTGACTCTGCAACACCAGTTCCATTAGTGAGGAGGGGGGGGGGGTATATTGAAGACGCTTGACAACAGGTTCAAAGATAACTTCACATTTATTGGCTATTGGTTTCTTTATATCGCTTCATGCATCCAGGCTATCCAGGCTCTGTGTGTTCTGTTGACATCCGATCCTAGCCTAGTGTGTGTGACATCATCAACTACGCGACTCAGACGGACGGGCTCTCTCTCTCTGTCTCTGTCTCTCTCTCTCTCTCTCTCTCTCTCTCTCTCTCTCTCTCTCTGTGTTTAAAGTGGCCAAACGAGGGCGGCTACGTGGCGTAGTGGGCAAGGCGCTCGCCACGAATGACGGAGACGCTGGGCTTGCCTGTTCGAGCCCAGCGCTCCACATTGCTTTCAGTTTAGCTGGCCGTCCATACTAATACACATTGGCCGTATTAGGGGGTGGGAAACTGATGGGTGGGGATCGGGCGTTGTGGACAGCGACTCCTACAGGTCGGTTGGTGCGCCTGCGCAGTAGAATCAGGAAGTGTCGGGGGCAGCGTGAGCCTCCCACGCGTTACTCCTCGCCACTGAGAGATCGAGCTGCGCAGGTGAAAAGATGCGACTGCTGTTACCTCAAGTACCGGAGGGGACTTGTGCTATGTATGACTTAGTCCACATTGCAGCCGGCTTGTGGGAGGCAAGAAACAGCGTTCGTGACAGGGGAGGGTTGAATTGGATGATACGAAATTGGGATGGGAGAAAATATAGAAAAAATGGGAAAAAAGTGGATAAAAAAAAAATAAAAGTGGCCAAACGTTACAATATAAATAATAATTGGATAGTTGATGATAAACATTTAATTTCATTATCTGAAATATTATAAAATCATTTAAGTCTGCTATAAGCCATTATCCCTTTGTGTATGATTATTATTGTCTCACAGTAGTGTGTATATACATTGTGTGTGTGTTTTTAGCTAAAGTGGATAGAAAAGACAGTTTATGCAAAAGTCTTCTTAGGTACCCAAGAGTTTTTATATAAATTGCCTTACAGTAGATTATTTTATTTTTAATAATAATATAAGCTGCATATAAGGAATACAACCAAATCCTCTGTCATACCATAAAATTGTATCATTATTTTGCATCGTGTTGAATCGCATCGTATCGCCCCGAATCGCATTATGTTGAATCAAATCGTATCGAATTGTATCGTATTCTCAACAGGGGGTGAATCGTATCACATTGCATCGCCCGGTGCTTCAAATGTATCGTTAATGTATCGTATCGTTGGCACCGTACCGAGATGCGCATCGCATCGGCCTCGTGATGGAGATGCACATCCCTAGTGTGTGTGTGTGCACGCGCGTGTGTGTGTCGTTCATTTCCTATAGTGCTGAGTGATGTGCATGTGAATGTCCTAACCCAACCCCCTCCAATGTACAGTAAATTACCTAACCCAAGAATGCACGAGACCCTCTTCTACCAAGTATGGTTTCGTCGATATTCCAATGTACAGTTTTGCTTGTACAGTTGTACAGTTTCCCCCACCCCGCCTACCCATATAATTTCCTATAATTTCCTTTGTTGTGAGGGACCAGATTGGGAGACAGTAAGATATTGGTGAAAGAAAAATTGCATGTAGATATGTGTTTGAAACAGTGAGGGTGAGAAATGGTCTGATGATCTGGCTGTAAACAAATAGTTTTTGATTTGCCTTCTTGACTAAGCTATTGATGTGATGTTTGTAAATGAGGCTTGTGTGTCAAGAGTTACTCCAAGGTATTTATTACTAGTGCCTGTTGTCTTTAACTGTAGTGTCTGTGTAACTGAGGGGTACAATTCCCTGACTGTATTGATAAGTATGGTATCATTAAACCACTACCGCTTTATGTACTTTAATTACTGGCCATACAGTACATGATATATAAATATAATGAACACTTCCCACAATGAACCGGTTCTACACAAAGTTGTCTTTAAGTATTTATTGCAGCAAAAGGTACATAATACTTCTCGATCATACTTTGAATGCACTTGTAAGGCAAAGGAATGTGCGTAGGCAAATCAACAATGAATGTCCATTCTCTGGTTACGCAGGAGGTAATTATACAACCTGAATCTTAGGGAATTATATCTATGGTACACTAGTAATATATAGCGGGAGATACTGGAAGGGTCCCCCTGGTTGTAAGCCAGCAGGGGTAGAAGATCTGTCGGTAGTAGAGAGTCTGGTCAACGATGACTAAGGAGACTCCAAGTACAGGAGACGGTGCAATAGCCTCTTGATCCACAGACGAATACAGCTGTTCTCCGTAGACTGTAGCTCCACAGTGAAGAAAGCTAGCCGGCCTCAGGCTCTCTGAGGCGCCGACTCGACTTGGCTCCTCGCGGGGTAAATCCAACACGTGCAGGCGTCGGCGATTCTCCGCTCCATAAATCACAGGACCAAAGCAAATATATTCCAGCCGCAAAGGGCTATGTAGTCGTCGGGTAGATTAATCCAGTGTACATGTCCACACGGTTCTCGTCTAGGTCTCCTCGGGTGAAAGCGCCATGAAAGCAGCCCAGCCTGGATAAGAACTCTAGCTAATACGAGGAAGCGTTGGGGATGCTGGTCACTGTAGAACTTTAGCCGCACGATACACTATACACAAATAGACTATCACTGACTTAATAGAAATATGTCGCGCTCGACGGTATAGCGCCAAACTCTGACAATTCAGTTATTAATTCGCACGTGGTCTCAATGCTCTATTCTGGGGCCAAACAGGCCATACTTCACCGCACGTTGTATCGTGGGTGAGGCTTCAACTTATTGGGTAACTCTTGACTTCTGACTAAGTAAGACTAAGTGCTAAGACTAAGTGCTTCTGTATTCACCTGCGCCGTATTTATATGCACAGTGAACAAACTAGTGCCAATCTCATTTCTGTCGCGTATCCCTGGGCAAGGCCGGGCATGTCCAGACATGTCTTGACGGTGACTTTGAACCTGACTCTGGAGGCTGGTCCCATGGCGCCGGTGGACCGCTGTCCAATAGGAGAATGAAATATTATGGTCTGGGCTAAAGGGATATTCCGTGTATATGTACAAGGAATATACAAGGGATATCAAACGATATACAAATACTATGCAATATATATCAATAAATAAATATATATATTCGGTTTAATCTGATCCTTTGTAACAGCCGCCCCCTAATTAGTCCCACCTAATTAGCTAAACAGACAGATTAACCGCACTGTCCACTACTCAATGTCTGTTGTGAGGGGTCGGTCAGTTCACAAAGTCATGGGGTCATGGTCGTCATCGATAGTATCGGGGAGCCTTGGCAGTTCTATTAGCCTCGCCACGGGTCGGGTGTAGATCCGCCCTTGGACGAGCACTTCGGCTGCTCGGACCTTTCCGTCGGCACCGGTGATCACTTTGCTTACGCGGCCAGCCGGCCACATAGCTCGGGGTAGTGACTGGTCGATAATCATGACGACTGTTCCTTCTGTCAAATTGTCTCTCTCTTTCACCCATTTCTGGCGGGTCTGTAGAGACGGTAGATAGTGGAGTAGGAAGCTGTTCCAAAACTTGTCGGCCAATACTTGACTGTACCTCCACATTCTTCGGCCGTTCGCTTCTTCAGGCCTGTACATTTTCTGTGGTAGCGCGGGGTCCAGCCGCCCCATCAAGAGTGTGTTGGGGGTGACTGGGTCGACATCTGCTACATCACTTGAGACGTAACCGAGGGGCTTTGAGTTCAATACTCCCTCGATCTCCGTGAGGACTGTCATTAGGACTTCTTCCGCCACGGTCTGGGCCCCAAGCACGGCGTACAGGGCTGTCTTTATTGAACGTACTTCTCGTTCCCAAGTTCCACCGAAGTGAGGTGCGTTCGGGGGATTAAACTGGAATTCAATCTGGGATGGAGCGAGGTGGGTCTTAAGTTCTGGGCCCATAGCTTGGAAGCTCTCTCTCAGCTCTCTTTCTCCGCCTTTGAAGTTTGTCCCGTGATCAGACAATAATATAGACGGTTTGCCTTTCCGCGATGTGAATCTTCGGAAGGCCATAAGGAATGAGTCTGTGCTCATGGTTGGAAGGAGTTCTATATGCATCGCTCGGGTGGTCATGCATTTGAATACAATACCCCACCGCTTCTCGGTTCCTCTTCCTTTCTTTATATACAGCGGGCCGAAACAGTCCATACCGGTGGAGTGAAAAGGCTTGTCGCCGAGTCGGAGGCGACAGGGAGGTAGGTCAGCCATCCGGGGTATACTGGGCTGCGCTCGCCACTTACGACAGTCTAGACAGGTTCGCTGGAAGCGCCGCACTGCTTCTCTCCCTTGCAGTATCCAATAACGACGTCTGATCTCCGCGAAGACTCTCTCTGCCCCGGCGTGATGCACATCCTCGTTGTATTTCTTTATGATCAGCTCTGTGACCTTGTGTCGGCTGTTTAAGACTATCGGGTACTTGACGTCATCCGGTAAGTCTGGAGCTCTCCGCAGACGACCACCCACTCTGATGAGACCATGGGCGTCGCTCTCGGGGGCTAGGTGGAGCAGTCTGCTGTCTGATGGGACGGGCTTTGCTCCCTGTAGACAGTCTAGCTCATCGGGGAACGAGTCTCTCTGGGCTCGTTGTAGTAGAAGAAGTTCTGCTTCTTCGTAGTCAGCTGCTGTAATGTCGGTAGTGAGCTGAACCTCTGGGTGGTGCCACAGGAATGTCTTTAGCTGCGCACTCTCTAGGGTGAGGCAATCGTCTATGTCGGGGTCTGTGGAGACGAGTGTGTTCAATCCACAGAACATAGATTTCTTGTTTTCTGCCTCCTCTTTACTCGCTTCCCGTGGGGTGGGTGTAGGCCACTCTTCTTCCGGGAGCTTGAGGAACTCTGGCCCGTCACTGTATAGGTTGTGACGGGTGAGGTCATCCAGGGACATTCCCCGGGTGATGACGTCAGCTGGGTTGTGTTTTGTGTCCACATACCTCCAGCTTGCTACTTCTGTTAAATCTTGAATCTCTGTGACTCTGACTCCCACGAAGACCTTGTATCTGCACGAATCAGACCGGATCCATGTGAGTACTGTCATGGAGTCTGACCACAAGATTGTTCTTTGCACCGGAATGGTGAGTTCACGTTGGATTAACGTGGCGAGTTGCGCTCCTGCTAGGGCTGCGCAGAGCTCTAGACGCGGGATAGATTGTTGCTTTCGTGGGGCTATTCTTGAGCGAGCCAGGATGAAAGCAGTATGTATTTCTCCTCCCTCCTCTCGGGCACGCAAGTAGGCCACCGAACCGTAGGCTACTTCGGAGGCGTCGCTGAAGACGTGCAGGTCCATCTGGCACGTCTCCGGCCTCACTGTGGGTGGGAAGTAGCTGCAGCGTATGTTGACACCTGGGAGTGAGCTGAGTTCCGTCTCCCACTCTCTCCATGTGGATGCAAGGTGTTCGGGTATGGGGTCGTCCCAGCCCTGGTCCTTGTCCCATAACGCTCTTACAATCATCTTTGCCCTGGTGGTGTAAGGTAGAATACATCCCAACGGGTCATATTGTCTGGCGAGTGTTCTGTATACACTCCGTCTGGTGGTCGGTAGTGCAGTCGACCTTCCCTGCTCCTTGGTCAGGGGTGTGTGTTTATAATGGAGTATAATCTGTTTTGAAGCGCCAGACTAGTCCTAATGTCATTTCTTGGGCTTCTCCTGGGATGGTCGCCATCCAGGTCTCGCTGCTTGCTGCCTTGTCCTCGGGGGAGAGGCTGCGCAATACTTGCGGGTCGCTGCTGGCCCACTGCCTGAGATCAAAGCCGCCTTTGATCAGGGAGGCGCGGAGCTTGAGTAGAAGGGCCTCTGCTTCTTCTGGCGTCGAGACGCTTTGCAGACAGTTGTCCACGTAGAAACTATTTCCTACACTTTGTCGGACCTCTTCATCAGCTGCTGGGTCCTCTGCGACGTGTTTTTGCAGTGCAAACGTAGCACAGCATGGGCTGCATGTGGTTCCGAAAGGGAGGACTTCCCATTGATAGATGGCTGGTTGCTCATCCCCGACCCTCTCTCTCCATAGGAACCGCAGCTCCTCCACTAGTCTCACCTGCAGGAACATCCCTTTGATGTCGCCGCTGATGGCCACCTTGTCCTGGCGGAAACGTAGTAACACGCCTAGTAGAGAGGGGCCGAGTGTTGGGCCGGGCAAGAGCTCTTTATTCAGATTTTGTGATCCGATCTGGTAGCTGCAGTTGAACACAATACGATCCTTGCCGTTGTGGTGGACGTTGTGGTGCGGCACGTACCATGATTCGGTCGTCTGATCGGCCTCTTTAATGTCAATTTTCTTTATGTGTCCCGCTGTGATTAGCTTGTTAATCTCAGCGCGGTACACAGTCTCCTGAGCGGGGTCTCTGGCTAGGCGCCGCTCTGTGTTCAATAGATACCGCTCCGTCGCTTCTTTTGGGGCGTGGAAGGTAGGCATACCCTCTCGCCTCAGGAGTGGAGTTGCGTATCTCATCACTCCGTTGACTTTGACTCTCTTTGTCCCTTGCTCGAGGAGGGCTATAGCGTAAATGTCTTCCTTGGAACGAATGTCTTTCTTTTCGTTCTTAAAGGGCATTGTCTCTAGTGTCCATAGCCTCTCGACATGCTGTAGGAGGGTGGTGTCTTCTTCTGTCACTCTGGAGTGGAGGCAGCTAGTGGCTGCTGTTCGGTTAAGAGACTTAGCGAGGTGGCCTTGTAATATCCATCCTAGGCGGGTCTCGACTGCTGCAGGACAGCCTCTGGGCCCTGTGTGGACCCGGTCTATCGGGACGATGAGGTCTGCATGGTCGGAGCCTATCAGCAGGGTCGGGGTGGCACCGTCTATGAGCGGGATAGGTAGTTGACGCAGGTGCACATATTTATCCATCAGCTTGGCGATGGGGTAGGTGTACTGCGACAGGCCTATTTCTTGGCTGGTGAAAGCATTAGTAATCCTATACCGTCTCTCTGGCTGCCCGCTTGCTGCGATAGTGAAGGAGACATTCTCGCCCTTTATCGTCTTTAGATCTCTTCTTATTGTCCGAATCGTCATCTGGTTTTCGCTCCCCCGCAGCCCCAGCTGGGCCGCAGCGGACGCGAGGAGAAGGGTCTTCTCTGACCCGTCGTCAAGGACGGCGTAAGTGTCCATGACCTTGTCTTGGTAACTCAGTGTTACGCGGACCACCTTTAAGAGCACCCGGGCGCCCCCGCTGCTGGCGGGGTCAATGTACATAACACTTGCCTTTGTGCTGCTTGAGGGTGCAGGCTTTCTTCTGTTACTGTCGTGTAGGACATCTAGGTGGGCTCCGTCACACCGACTACACCTCTTCTTTAAGCGGCAATCGGCTGCCATGTGACTGCGCGCACATCGGTAACAGCGTCGGTTGGACTTTATCCATTGACTCACCTCGTCTGCGGTCATCTTCTTGAACGTGTCACATTGTGACAACCAGTGTTCCTTTTCGCAGTACGGGCACACCATCTTCCACTTCTCTTTCATCGAGGGGGTACTGTGGTTCTTGCTGCTCGGTACTGATTCTGATTGGTGCATGACGGTCACCAATCTTCGGCCATCGTTTGCTCTCCTAGGTCCCTCTCTGGAGCTTGGGGTGCTCCGCATGAACGTATCCAACCGTAGGCTGTTGACTTCTCTCGCCAGGAAGTCGGCTAGGTCTAGGAGGGATGGCTCGGGACCGTTAGGATCACGGTGGTCTCTTTGCCGCCTGAAGCGCTCTTGTCGGGCGGGCGGAAGCTTCTCTAAAATCCTCTCGACATTAGAGTTCGCGTACAGTTCGTGCATACCCTTTTCTCTTTGCGCCCCCAGCATCCCTACCAGGGATTGTACCTTGATAGACAGGTCATCTAGTGAGCGATTGTCTGTGGCTGGGGGTAGGCGGTCAATATGCCTTATCTCTTGTATTACGTAGTCCCATATGCGTCCATATCTTTGGTCGAGTGCTGCTAGAGCCGCTGTGTATGGGGTAGTAGAGGTGGCATAGGCCAGCGCTATATTGTGCGCTCGGGGCACCTTGAGGTGCTTCAGTAGGATAGCATACTTGTACGGTTCATCAGCTACATCGGACATCATTGTCTCTAAGCACATTCGTAGCTCCGTGTACTGTGCTCTGTTCTCGTGGGTGAAGTCCGGAAACGTCGGTGTGCCAATGTATGATGCCATGGATGGCTGGCACATCGGTGAGCGTTGGAAGAGAGGCCTCCTAGGCGAGTCTCCTCTTACGCCTCTTGGTGGGCTGGTACCTGCTGGGTACCATGGCCCGCGTATCCAGGTGCTATTCCTCGGGGCTGGTCGTGCGTCAAGCTCACCCGTGAATTGAATCGGGGGTCTGTAGCGCAGAGCCGCGGGGGTAGAGCCTGGGCTGTACTGGACCTCCTGGTCCTGTGGAGTACTGTGCTGCTGTCGGGCTTGACTCTCCTCCTCTCCCTCTTCTTCTTCCTCTGGCAGGTCCTCTAGATCCTGTAGTCGTCTATTTAGCCTCTCCGCGGTGTAGACCGTTTCTTCCTTGTAGCTGGGTCTCGCGTGGACCGGTCGGGGAAGGAGTTCGGAGGGGGGTATAGGCTCTCTCTGGTGGTCGGGCTCAGGGTCGCTTGATCGGGTAGGGGAGGGTGCCCTTGACCCTTGTCTTGACGAGGCCCTGGAACCCCGTGCGGAGGGAGGGGGTGTTGCCCTGGCGATCAGCTGCTCCATTATCTGCGCTTGTAATCGGTCGCGCTCGGCTTCGCGCTTGGTGAGAGCGAGGTCGCGCTCTGCTTCTCTTTGGGCACCGGCAGCGGCGCGCTGGGCTTCGGCGGCGGCGCGCTCTGCTTCTCTTTGGGCACCGGCAGCGGCGCGCTGGGCTTCGGCCCGGTCTCTTACCATATTCTCTTCCGTCTGAAGGCGTCTAATCTCTAGACGTATATGATCTTCTTCGCTCCGTTGCTGCGCCTGAAGGCGTTCTCTTTCCATGGAAGAATGTTCGCGCTCACTAAGCGTCTGGGCTTGGAGTCGATCGCGCTCTGTTGAGGCTGCTAGGCTGGCGAGGAATGCCTGTGCCAGCATCTTGTCCGCCTCGCTGGGGGAAGACGCTGGTTGAGGTGATCCGCTCCTGGCAGTACTCGTTGGAGATCTGTTCTCCTGTGGCGAGTCCTGGAGATCCATCTCCGGGGTGCTCTCCTCTTCTAGTAGCGGGTAGAGTTCCATCCCTGGAGAGCTGTCTTTATCCTGGAGCTCTCCGGGGACTACTTCTTCGGTCTTGGCGGGGGGTAAAGTCGTGTCAGGTCCCTCCTGGTCCCTACCGTGAGCTTGGTCAGTTACGTTAGAACCCACTAGGGCCTCTATTGGCGGGGTAGCCTGGGCGATAGGGTCGGACATAATTTTACTATCTACTTTTTCCGCGTTTACCGTCTGTAGAAGGCTAGGTAGTATATTGGCAACGTAATCCTCTAAGTACTGAGGTGTCTGCCGTCTACGCTGCGGGCGATCTACTTTAGGAGAACCGTTTTGTGGAGTGTTCATCATAGGCCATGTCAATATTAATACCACTATATTAATATTACACTAGTTACCCTCCGGCTCGAAGGACCAATTATAACTGAGGGGTACAATTCCCTGACTGTATTGATAAGTATGGTATCATTAAACCACTACCGCTTTATGTACTTTAATTACTGGCCATACAGTACATGATATATAAATATAATGAACACTTCCCACAATGAACCGGTTCTACACAAAGTTGTCTTTAAGTATTTATTGCAGCAAAAGGTACATAATACTTCTCGATCATACTTTGAATGCACTTGTAAGGCAAAGGAATGTGCGTAGGCAAATCAACAATGAATGTCCATTCTCTGGTTACGCAGGAGGTAATTATACAACCTGAATCTTAGGGAATTATATCTATGGTACACTAGTAATATATAGCGGGAGATACTGGAAGGGTCCCCCTGGTTGTAAGCCAGCAGGGGTAGAAGATCTGTCGGTAGTAGAGAGTCTGGTCAACGATGACTAAGGAGACTCCAAGTACAGGAGACGGTGCAATAGCCTCTTGATCCACAGACGAATACAGCTGTTCTCCGTAGACTGTAGCTCCACAGTGAAGAAAGCTAGCCGGCCTCAGGCTCTCTGAGGCGCCGACTCGACTTGGCTCCTCGCGGGGTAAATCCAACACGTGCAGGCGTCGGCGATTCTCCGCTCCATAAATCACAGGACCAAAGCAAATATATTCCAGCCGCAAAGGGCTATGTAGTCGTCGGGTAGATTAATCCAGTGTACATGTCCACACGGTTCTCGTCTAGGTCTCCTCGGGTGAAAGCGCCATGAAAGCAGCCCAGCCTGGATAAGAACTCTAGCTAATACGAGGAAGCGTTGGGGATGCTGGTCACTGTAGAACTTTAGCCGCACGATACACTATACACAAATAGACTATCACTGACTTAATAGAAATATGTCGCGCTCGACGGTATAGCGCCAAACTCTGACAATTCAGTTATTAATTCGCACGCGGTCTCAATGCTCTATTCTGGGGCCAAACAGGCCATACTTCACCACACGTTGTATCGTGGGTGAGGCTTCAACTTATTGGGTAACTCTTGACTTCTGACTAAGTAAGACTAAGTGCTAAGACTAAGTGCTTCTGTATTCACCTGCGCCGTATTTATATGCACGGTGAACAAACTAGTGCCAATCTCATTTCTGTCGCGTATCCCTGGGCAAGGCCGGGCATGTCCAGACATGTCTTGACGGTGACTTTGAACCTGACTCTGGAGGCTGGTCCCACGGCGCCGGTGGACCGCTGTCCAATAGGAGAATGAAATATTATGGTCTGGGCTAAAGGGATATTCCATGTATATGTACAAGGAATATACAAGGGATATCAAACGATATACAAATACTATGCAATATATATCAATAAATAAATATATATATTCGGTTTAATCTGATCCTTTGTAACAGTCTGTCTGCTGTCTTCATAACCACACTGTGTGTGTGTCTGTACTTCTTTATAAAACATTTTACATCTCTCCCGTCCTCCCCAATACATTGGGGGATGTTTTAAAAATATAATTTAACATATAATATAATAATTTGTGCTTCACCAAAAAATTTGGTCAGCAGCCGCCACAGGTGTGTGTGTGTGAGACAGAGAGTCTGTACAAGAGAGGAGGAAGAGAGAGAGAGTGGGTGTGTTAGTCGTAGAAGAGAGAGAGTAATATAACATGTTTAATAATCTACAGTAAACATGCTTTTGTTTGAGCCCCACGTCTCTTTAAATAACCTCTCCACTCAAGAAAATGTTTTTTATGCTGTACTCCTCTTGGAGATATGACTCAGAATGATATATAAAGAATGTTATTTTTCCAGAATTTGTGCATTTCCAGTTTTTATTCATTGTAATAAAACTATTTTTCAAAGAAATATGTACCTCTGTTAACAGGCCTGAAACATACAACAATACAATAATGATATACAAAATACAATCTGATATACGATATTTAAAAGTGTACTAAGGGCACGACTCTCCCCGCGGTCTGTGCTTTGGACACCGTCCAACTCCCCGGGAAAACGGCTTCGCTGGACGGCGTGTACCACAAGGCTGTAGGCTTCAATCCGGAAAGTCTCAATCTGTGTCAGCAAGAACGTCCGAGTGCAGTGTATGGGAGCTATGCAGCACAGCACTCTCTATCACCGTCCCTGTATGGCTCCAGGAGGTTAAGCCTCCCCTCCTCAGCACTAACAGGAACCTGAGGAACGCTGGCTGTCTATCTTCATCGCCGGCGGCCCTAACTGACTACGATCGATCGCTCCCCCCAAAACCCCAGAGTGCTGATACCACTGTAGCGAGGTGCTCCAACCACGAAATGTGAGTCCCACTGTCTTTTAAATGTTCAGCGTCTCATCCCCACCCGCAATCAGTCTCACCTGCGTTCAATCAGTTGAGTCAGTTCACTCAATCAGGGAGTCCGAGCTCCTGACGTCATTGCCCTGCAGCTCATTCACATCACACTAGTTTAGCCTTCACTGCATGCCACCACCCAAGGTATCCCGTTAGTCAGGATCGTTTAGGGGAGCCCTTCTGGCTGTTGCGGTACTCTCCCTCACTCCAAGGCAGTGTTATTGTCCTGCATTGCATGTCACGTCTGTAACATTGCAGAATAAGCTAATGTGTTTGTGACCCCAGCTCGGCGTTAGTGGTAGCACAGCTTCCACATAGCTATATTGTGCTGTAGAAGAGTGATCTACTGTGTGTTAGCGAGCTGTGTGTTAGCATGCTGTGTATAATAGCCAGTAAGTATCTACATAGAGTGTTTCTCCCACTGACGCTAAATGTCATTTACTAGCGTGTCTACTGACCCACACAGCCAACCTAGCTTAGCGCAAGGTTTTGCCGGGCAGGTTAGGGTTGCAATCTTCTCACACTACTGCCGCATGACCATCAGAGGGCCCCCAACACCTCCTACTCAGTGGGAGAGCCGATTGCAAATTATTCTTGCTGTAATGTTATGTTTTCCAAATAAAGAAATGTTATTTCTTGTTTTTCAATTTGTTGTATCTGTGTGCTTGGTTGGGAACCTCTACCTGTGACATACTGTAGTTTTACTATCCTGAGTCCTGCCCGTGAAAGCCTAGCCAGCACGCCAGTCCTCCTCTGGTGGGAAGAGAGAGAGAGAGAGAGGAGAGAGAGAGAGAGAGAGTAAAATTACACTAAGTGTGTTTGGATCTGGGTTCCTAGCTCCAGCACACCAGAGATATACTCAGATTTTTCCAGGGGAATTGTCACAGGTCGACAAAATTGATCTGGACTAGTCTACACAGGTTCCCAACACAGTAAGACAACATTCAAACGATGAAGGTGTAACAGAGGTTTTGATTGATTGATTGAAAATGTTAGATTAGATTGCAGAATGGGTACAATACAGTGGGGCAACTGTACATTGGAGGTGGTTGGGGGGGGGGGGGGGGGGGGGGGGGGTTGGGTAGGTGGGGTGGTAACTGTACATTGGATTATCGACGAAACCTTGCTTGGTCCCAAGAAGAGGGTCTAGTGTATTATTGGGTTAGGACATGGTATTCACTGACCTTTGGGAAGTATTTTGACTAGTGATGCACCGATGTGAAAATTGTGGCCGATACCGATAACCGATATTAATATTGCTGTTCTGGCCGATACCGATATTTACCGATATCTCTGTATAGAAAACACTTTTTTATGATAATCAAATAAAGAGCTATTTTCCAAAACGCATAATTTTTTTACTTTTGTAATTTATTTTCAGAAATGACTGATATTTTGAAACTATTTAAGGCCAAAACATGTAAAAAAATATATATATAATTTATTTTATTTTTTTTAACACTTTGATTGCCTAAGGCTAAATTCATGATATACCATAGGTTGCCGGCTCTATTTGTCTATGGAGAAATTCCCCTTCTTTGCAGGGCTATAACTTTTTAAATTCTATTGCTAAATTGCCATTATTAGGGCCCATTCAATGTCCTATATGTATTGTTCAGGGTGAAGCAACGTTAAACTTTTTCATTCACATATTCATACTAAAATATGATCTAAAGTATAAGTATGTTTTCATCTCTTTCTGCAGCTTTCTCCAGAACGTGATTTATAGCCCCAAATGCATTATATTGATGATCAAATACAGTTTGATAGCAATCGGCGCAATATAAAAAAATCCAACTGGACGGACTTCTGGAAGTTACTACACGTAATCTGATGTTGACCGGATGGCCGAGGGGGCGTTTATAATTCCGTGGGCAGCGTTATACCATTCATCTAATGTGGGTCAAATGTTCATCGGATCAGTTAGTATAGGAGACATTGAAAAATAACGCTGAATCTTACCGTATCTTCCTCGCGCCGTTGGGCGATGAGCGTGGAACAGACATTTTCCTATTATGGGATATAGAAATATCCGGTCCATTTCCAGGTTGTATAGTAATATATACGTCCAAATCATGTTGTTTTTTCGAGTTATTTGCAGCGATCGATGTTCACTGTGTGAAGACTGAGTCTCTCTAACACTAGCAAGTGCCCGGACCCCATATGGAGTGAGTCCTACCGGGTTAAAGGTAACATCCGTTTCTTCGATCTGCCGATCGGCCACCAGATGGCGGTCTTGAACCGCTAGAGGATTGAGAGGAGATCACACTTGTGTCTCAGGGCCCCCGGAAAGGAAATATGATTCCGATCACAGATTTTTGAAATATTGATATCAAAGACGAGTTACGGCATCTTCGGCAACTTGAGCATGGCGGGGAAGGACGCCTAAAAAGCGTCTTCCGGCAGTTAAAGTGTTAATATCGGCCCTATCTTGATATCGGACTGATACCGATGTGTAAAAAAATTGCCATATCGGCCGATATTATATCGGCGGTCGATATATCGTGCATCACAAATTTTGACATGACATGGGTACCTTAGTCGTGTAGTGTATCTTGTAGACCAGGCCCATTTCAAGTTGCTGTACTCTGTCGTCTACTCTAAGCCATCCTAGGTTGTCAAAGTGGGCATGGGTGAGGTGGGTTCTAGGAGTAAGGTCAAGCAGTAGTCTGACCAGTTTGTTTTGTGATGTTTGTAATTTTGTTTTTAGCGCCAGGTGAATCGTTATTTGGAATAAATCTTTATTACAAATGGCAATTTGGGGTTGGAAATCTCCTAATAGACAACCCTGCTTGCTAACAGCGAATTGCCAGCACGGAAACAGTGTTGAGGCACCTTACATGCCCACAGCAGCCTATTAGAAATTCTAGGGGCGGTACCCTGACCTACCAGTATTGAATGACAATAGGAGTGCCAAAATAACGGAACATTTACACACAGTTTCAAACGTTCAAAGCATCATAAACGTTGACACAGCTTCTAAATGCCACAACATTTAAATGTACAAGTAACCATCCACAAAGGTGGATTCTACGTTTACTGTTGTACTTACTGTACTTTACATGCTCAGGTATTGAGCCACACAGGTCATGCCCCAGTTTTACACTCTGCCGCACTACAAACAACGGGCTAAACATGCACTCAAACAAATGCCTGTGATTACACAATGACATGCACAATCAGCTGGTGTCTGATTAAAATGGGGTTCAGGGTACTGCTGCTACGGTCACAGAGGCATCCTTCCACTCTAATAGGGCACCATGTGAACCATGCAAACAGATGAAGGGGGAATACAAATGAACACTTACTAGGAACTAAAATAACCTACAGTACCTAACATGCAGGGTCGAACAAGGGAAGACAGCCTAGGGAATATATAGGAATCAGGGAAAAATAAACAAAAGTGGCTGCCGCCCACACATGATAAAACATCCAAAACAATACAGTGAAAACTCTCAAAAAAGGTAGAATCTTCGGTTGGTTCTGGCCACATCTGGTCAGTCCCACTAGTTGTTTTAAGTTTAACCCCTTATGCTGAGGGCACATTTAGCATAAAACACCTGACGATTGCATACTCAAAGTAATTTGCGATTTATTACTCTTTTGAAAGGAAACATTCTGAACTGCTAATGTAATAGAGTTAGATGTTTGAACACACTGAAATAAAAATTAAAGTCACTCACATTTTGTTTACTTGTTGCCAGATGCCTGTTTTTGAGTTCCAGCTGAGAGGTAGGAGCTGGAAAACATTCCATAGCCTGAAGTCTTATTAGTACAGTCCAAAGTTTATAACAATTAGTGTTTTACGGACGTTTTTGTAATCCTTGTATCGGTAATAAAGCCCTCAGAATTTCATTGGCTACAAAGGTGGTCAATCACTTTCGCCATCAGCGGTGACTGGTCCGTTCAGGACCCGGCCAAACCGGACATGGTCACTTGTCCGAATGACTTGTCAAATGACGCTTGTCAGATGATTCATATTGTAACTCAAGACTTGAAGCACACAATAGGTTGAGTGGGGTGACTATCGAAAGGCGGAAAATTTTACTTTCCAACAATGTATTGGTTGATCTGCAAAAATGCAGCCCGGAGCCGATGCCACGCGTGCTCCGGGCTCCCTGACAGTGCAGCAAAAACAGCAAATGAAATCTACTGTAAGTACAGTTACTTTTATATAATGTACATTTCTCCACCATTTTTCATCAGATTGCAACGCTGTTTTTTGCTAGACGATCACGGAAAGGTAGCGAAACTAACTGTGTTCTGTTTTATGGCAAGAACATTCAGGTTTGTGGGATATGACACGGGTCTACATCTCCTCCAAACCCACCACTGCCCTTCCCCCCACCTGTCTTGAGGACATCAGGAACTGGATGAGCAGAAACTTCTTGAAGTTAAATGGCAGCAAAACTGAGGCCCTGCTCATCGGCCCCAAATCCACCCTCACCAAATCACAAAACACCCCAGTTCCGAACATCACCATCGACGGCTTCCCTGTACCCTTTTCCCCCCAAGTTAAAAGCCTCGGTGTCATTCTGGACAGCTCCCTCTCCTTTGCACCACACATCAAAAACATCACCCGGTCTGCTTTCTTTCACCTCCGTAATATCTCCAGACTCCGCCCATCTCTGTCCCAATCAAACACTGAAACCCTGGTCCACTCATTCGTCACATCCCGGATCGATTATTGCAACGCTCTTCTCACCGGCCTTCCCACCAAACTCCTCAACAGACCACAAATTATCCAAAACTCTGCTGCCAGGATCATCACCCGCACCAACTCATCCGACCACATCACCCCCGTCCTCATTCAATTACACTGGCTCCCTGTGCACTACCGGATCGACTTCAAAAACCTCCTACTCACCTTCAAAGCCCTCCACAATCTAGCCCCCATCTACATCACTGACCTCCTCCAACACACACACACATGCAAACCTCGCCAAAGTTCCTCCAATCATCTGTTGGCACACTATATACAACCCCATCAACTCTCCCCGTTGTCCTGGTTGCCCAAATATGGACTTCCTCAAATCAGAGTCAGTATAATCTGTGTGCAGCTATTGTTCTAACTTTTTGGTCACCTACTTCCTGTTTACCCCACGTTTCCACTTAACTCAATCCCTGTTTGGGCCAGAGGTATTTCTAGGCTGCTTTCTAAAGTGTTTATACTCACTATTCCAGCCGAGGCAACAGGGTGGTGGAACAGCTGGGCCCATAGGTATCTATAGGCCAGTGCGACCGTGTGCTGCTTTCCACTTGGCCGAGGTGTAGATTTCCTGATCTTGCAATAGACTGCATTGCAGGGTGGAGGGATTGATTCGTGCAACAAAAGTCTGTCGGAACACTAGCTGCTGTTTTTTCTCCTTGCTTCTCCTAAAAGCTCCCTTAAACACGCCAACTTTTTGGGAAATTAGCTTATTTGCCATCTACCCTGGAGTTAGACAAGCAGATACATACCCTTTTCTTCTCTGTGCATGCATTAGGCTTTGGGAACAGCCTATCCCCAGGAGCTTCTATCCCCAGGGCACAGGAGTTCAAAACTTGTAATCCCCATTGATTGATTGATTGATTGATTGAATATTTTAATTAACAGATTGCAGAATGGGTACGGTACAGTACAGCTCAATACACACAATTGTTAAGGGGATGCAGACCAGAGAAATACTTTCGTCTTGTTTACATCAGGGTCCCCCATTTTCAATTCACAATGAGTTGAAATGAATGAATCCAAATCTGATCCGATCAGATAGGGATTAAAAGTTTTGAACTCCTGGGTCCAGGCCATCAGGATGCTCAATGAACAATAAGCAAACCATCAACACACTCACAGCACACATACACTCACTTTAAATAAACAACACACTGTAGCACCCACTTCACCACTTTGGACACACTTTACACTTTATATTTATATTATTGGTAAGGAAATTGCACATCATTCTCATTCCTTATTGCACCTCACCACTACAAGGTGGCACCACAAGCTAAGCTATACCTCACCATTTTTGTACCAGCTGTACATACTGTATATATAGATACACTGAACAATTCTGTTGTTTACACTTGTTTACGTACTTGACTTCTTGACTTTCTATTTTATACTTATTATACTTATTTTATACTATCTTATTATTATCTAGCACACTCAGGAGCAACACATAAAGAAACATTTCATGCAAAGTATTCTGTATTCTGTATGACAACTAATAAAGAAACTTGAACTTGAACACCATTAGCCTAGCTTAGGCCCCGTTTAGACGAGCGTTTTGTGAACAGAAACCGCAAAAGTCATCTTGCGGTTTCACTTTTAATTTTACGTTTAGACGAGCGTTTTGGGATGGAATTCTGCGTGCAGACGACGCTGTAACGACTCGAGACGACGGAGCCCCACTGTCACACGATTGGCGCATATGTCACATGACGTGCTGTGAAGACCCGCCCTACTCTGCCTCTGATTCGCAGATTGTGGATGGGGAATGTGATTGCACCAAAGCAGAGTCACTCACAGACAGTGGGTCCGCTCACGCCGCGGGACAGATTCTTGTGTATTTAACCCTTTCACTGCCACACGACAGCCGGTTGTGTGATAGTAAAGGGTTAACCTTCTGTCGTGTGACTCGTGTGGCAGTGAAAGGGTTAAAAGTACTGCCAATGTAGCCTTCAGGTGATCTCCGTTGATATAAGTCAGACATACTTGCTTTGTTTACGTCTCGGCTACTGGCGCATACCTGCTACCTGTGACGTAAGCAGTACGCGCGACCACAGCCGTGACAACCCTTTTCGTCATCGTTTTAACAGATTTATACGTTTTGATAGTTTAGACGAGATCGCAAAGCTTTTGCGTTTCTAGGAATTCCACCCTGGAAGGTAGTCTCACTTTTTTGCGGTTTCATCCCGTAAAAACGCTGTTTCCGTATAAACGAAAGGCACATCCGCAAAAATATTTTTGCGGATTCACCTGCTAGCGTTTCCGTCTAAACGGGGCCTTAGATACATTCACTGGAAGTATGTGTGCCAGTGTAGCCTAGTTCCCAACAGTCATGAAATACACTCCAAATACAACTCCAAAACATTCCTGTAAACATGTTGTGACCTGTGTATTTAACACATGAAAAAGAAAAAGATATATATTAGACATTTTAGTTTTCTAAGCAGATATATACTCTATACTCTATATACAACTATATACTGTTGCTTTTTGAAAAGTGGGGCTTTTGAGGTGATGAAATCACTGCTCCCAGGTGGCAGTGGTTAGGCAAAAAAAAAATCCGAGTATATATCTGTTTAGAAAACAAAAATATCTAAAAAATTTTTTTATATCTCCACGTGTTAAATACGCAGGTCACAACATGTTTACAGGAATGTTTTGGAGTTGTATTTGGAGTGTAGTTTGAGACTGTTGGGAACTAGGCTACACTGGCACACCTACTTCCAGTGAATGACGCTAAGCTAGGCTAACGGTGCGGCTGTTCCCTAAGCCTAATGCATGCACAGAGAACAAAATAAGCTAATTTCCCAAAAGTTGGCGTGTTCCTTTAAGTATCGGACGGCCCGACAGCGGGCCGTCACGTGCACATCACACATCGTCTGCCAGCTTTCACCGATCAACCAATACATTGTTGGAAAGTTGAATTTGCCGCCTTTCGATCGTCACCCCACTCAACCTATTGCTTGCTTCCAGTCTCGAGTTACAAGACGAAACATCCGACAAGCATCATTTGACAAGCCATTCAGACAAGTGACCATGAACGGACCTGAACGGACCAGTCACTGCTGATGGCGGAAATGATTGACCACCTTTGTAGCCAATGAAATTCTGGAGCCAATGCTATCCCATGCGGCGGCTGATTGCAACGAGAAAGGGGTAGAAGAAGCCAGGGAAGTCCTAGAAGACTAGAGCCTCTGAATCAATGGAAGCGGATGCTTCGGATAATCATGCTGAATTAACACCGGTACACACATTAAAAGAAACATTCTCAAACACACATTTCCGTGGGATTTTTATAAAATTTGTACCTGTACTACATACGACTTCAGGCTATGGAACCACGGTGTTGTCCAGCTCCTACCTCTCAGCTGGAACTTAAAAACAGGTATCTGGCAACCAGTAAACAGAAATGTGAGTACACACAACTTTTACTTCAGTGTTCAAACCTCTGTTACTCTAGTTCATTAGCACTCAAAGTGATTTTTCTTTATTGTGTTAGCAACTACAGAATGTTACCTTTCAAAAGACACCAGCCTCATGCATGTGCTATAAGTATATAAAGTATAAAGTTAAACTTTGCAAAAAAGGTATGCAGTTGTCAAAAACTAAAATGACCCCATTTTAGCCCGATGCTTAAGAAATGCATTATTGTTTTTTGTAGGCTATTTTGTCTATATAAGTATACATGTTATTTTCTGTGTGTCTCTCTTTCTCTCCCTGTCTCTCCGTCATGTGTCCGTGTGTCATCTGATCTCCAGGATTAACAGTTTGTTGACAGAGTTTATATAATGGAGCTGGAAGCTTTAAGTGGTGAATGGAGATGAGACTCATTATGTGTATGTGTGTGTGTGTGTGTGTGTGTGTTTGTGTGCGTATGTGTGGGTGTATATATGTGTGTGTGTGTGTGTTCCTAGCTCAGGCAGGGGGCCAGAACACATCCTTGGTTGGTTGTCATGGCAACAATGCTGGCACCCCCCCCCCCCCCCCATTGTTGGTCAAAAGACATGTTGGAACACACACTCTCACAAACTAAAGGGAGATGCTACCTCACACAAGATTATCTATCTGTCTGTCTGTCTATTGAAAAGGGAATTGAAATGTGGAATACAGTTTTGTATTTTGCTGTGCCTTCAACAAACTAGCTAAAAACAATTGTCGATTTTCAACCTTAATCCTAATCGGATATATCACTCTCACCAATGTGTTCTTACCCCGTTCGCTCTGGAACGTCCTCCTCTGGGTGACGTGAAACACCTTGTTTCTGGGTGACGGTGGGGAAAGCAGAGAACTACAACCTGCATAGTCCAGTAGCTCTGCCTCCGAGGGTGTGAACTCAGAGAGAGAAGAAGGTGTCTACAAATTCAGACAACCGAGAATATTTCCACTATCTCGTTTAGCTGTGTAAACTATAAACAATCATCCTTTAAGTGTAAGGGAGACAGAGACTTGATTCAAAATCATAAGATTCAACAAAATGTTATAATAAATAAACTGAGAAAAGACAGGATTAGGTTGTTAAGAATTAAGTTGTTTTATTACAATGATTGTTTATAGTTTTTCATCAGAGTGCAGGTGTTATTCAGTGTTAGGGGTTCTAGCTATAAAAATGTAGTACCAGCAGATCAAGGCTGCAACCTGTCAGTGCTGAGGATGGAATATTAGAGTCATAAACCCAGGAGATGCCGTAAGACTTCAGACAAACAATATTCAATGAAAATATGACTTTTAATGTAAGGAACGATACAATTAGACAAAGACTCCTGTTATTCAACACTCAACAACCTTTCTCCTTTTTTATTAAAAAAAAATAGAAGTGTTTTAGAAAATACCTGGGTCAAATAGTCATGAAATAAATCTGTGGGTTTGTTTTGACCTGCTGGGAACACCAGGTGGGTGGGGTTTAACAGGACATATGGTGTTTTAACAGTTAAGATATTCTAATAGTGTTTCTAACATCTGTGTTATTAAGAGATGGGCCCCTAGATTTGTCTGTGTTATTAAGAGATGGCCCCTAGCTTCATCTGTGTTATTAAGAAATTACCACTAGCTTTGTCTGTGTTCTTAAGAGATTACCATTTGTTTTGTCTGTGTTATATAGAGATGGCCCCTAGCTATATCCGTGTCATTAAAAGATGGCCCCTAGCTTCATCTGTGTTATTAAGAGATGGCCCCTAGCTTCATCTGTGTTATTAAGAGATGGCCCCTAGCTTCATCTGTGTTATTAAGAGATGGCCCCTAGCTTCATCTGTGTTATCAAGAGATGGCCCCTAGCTTCATCTGTGTTATCAAGAGATGGCCCCTAGCTTTGTCTGTGTTATCAAGAGATGGCCCCTAGCTTTGTCTGTGTTATCAAGAGATGGCCCCTAGCTTCATCTGTGTTATTAAGAGATGGCCCCTAGCTTCATCTGTGTTATTAAGAGATGGCCCCTAGCTTCATCTGTGTTATAAAGAGATGGCCCCTAGCTTTGTCTGTGGTTGTCAAGCATATCTGTAAGCAAATTATACTGTTGTGTATTGTATTGCTGACTCTGTTAACTGGCCATTGAGAACTTACAACTTTCCTTTATTACCCTCCAGGAAGCCATACTGTACATGTATGCTGTTTTCTGTTTCCAGAAACATTGAATATGATGGTGTACACATATCTACCGTAAGTGGTTGTAGCATTGAGAGAACCTGAATATATCACTGAATAGAAAATTGGTTCTGTATCGTATGGCTCTCGCTCGGCGTCACTCTCTGCACTGTCCTCGCACACGTGCATGCGCACTGAATAAAGACCACAATGTACCTTTAATCCCTATCAGCTTACCCATATAAGCAGGGGTGGGGCCACCCACTCGCCTCCTTCTCGCTTTCACCACAAGGAAGTGCCTCGGTAGATCCCCACTTGAAGTGATGTGATGGTAGGAGAAGAGTTGGAAAACAAGGATACGTTGACATCATATCTTTATTTTCTCTCTCACTATTTTCGAGAAAATACGGCGATATTGTCTTTGTACTGGAGTGTCTGGAAGATGATGATCATTCTAAAAATCCTCCACCGGTTTTCGTATTGGGAGTTTGCGCCGCTACATGCCTTTCCAACTGCAGTCCTTGCTGTGTGCTGGTTGCGGTAAAGACACAGCTGGGCTGTAGGACGCGCCGCTGTTGTGAGAAGCGGTGGGTTCCAGGTTTGGTGAGTTATGTTTTGCTGGCAAGCTCCACTTGTCTGTTAGTGCTATGGGGGCTAGTTGACAATGTTTATGAAAACCGGCCCCAGACTAGGGTCCTTTGTTCAGCCTCTTAGGCGACAGAAGACCTTGGTCTGAAGCCCATTATAGTTTAACTAGTGGGCCACGACCATTAACACTGGTGATCCCTGCGTTTTCTGGACGAGTGGATGTTTTCTCTGTCACCGTGAGCCCCATCTTTCATATCCAAATGAGAGTATTCCTCACGAGGAAATATGGGCATAGATGTTCGGTAGCGGAAGATCTGTGTTCAAGTCAGCTACAGGCCATTTGGGTATTGTGCTGGCTCCGTCGGGTGTTGGTAAAATCACCGTTGTAAAACTGTGTTAACATCTTGTTTCTCTTTTCTCTTAAAAAGTGAGGAGGGTTTCAGAACGGCGGCCTGTCTGAGTGAGTGTTATATCATTGTGTACAAGTTCAGGTGATAGCTGTTTAGCTTACGTACTAGTGGTGGCCTACTGTTAGCCAGTGGCCTACCTGGCTAGGCTAGGAAACGTTAGCTTGCTGTTATCGGCCGAGGCCCAGCGCGGGGTGGCTCCGGCCCCTCGCGCGCCGCCGCGGTTCCCAACTCCCCTCTCCCTCACGGGGAGAGGCGGGGGGGATTCGAAGCTCCCCTCTGGTTGCGTGCGCCGTTCGCTCGGCGTCTCGCGGGCAGGGGCGGTAGCGACCGACGGTTAGAGCGGCCGTTAGCTTAATGCTACTCTGTTGAACGTGCTTTGATTATAACATGTTTTAAACACTCTTGACTATGACGTCATCTTTGACAGAGGATGTTCGTCGAACCTGCCCTGGGCCAGGACGGCAAGGACTGCGTCAACAAGAGGGACCGTAGCGACAGGATGGAGCGGCGACGCTGCCCAGATCGACAACACAGGACGGCTGTGTTTACTACGGTGCCTTGAGACTGCACTTCGCTTGATCTACGCTCCGGGTAGGCAAGGTTTGGCCAGACCTTGTACACTTCTTCTGGCTTTCCCTTCTAAATGTTTTGTAAATAACGATGTTTTCCAAAAACGAGTGTTGCTGCACTACATTTAGGATACGACGCGAGTTATGTGTGAATTGTCTTGTCACTGGTATTTAGCTTCTCCATGCAAATCGGGTTGTTGTTACAGATGTGAAAATGATCTGGTTTGTTGTGTTGAGAAACATCATGTGTGTTTATATGTACCGTGTACTCACAACTAAGGGGGTTAACTAACCTATAAAGCTATGCTTAGTGACAAATGAGTAAAGAATGATTCTTTTCTCAGCCTGTAATGACAATGAACAGTGTGTTCACATATTAACAGGTTTTCCTGTTTTAACTGGCCGTATTAAGGGTAAAGTAGGAGGATTGTGTTTCCCCCCGGTTCCCTGGGGACTTCTTCATCCTCCTCTCAGACATGTTGTTGCACTACATTGTGTCACTGTGTGGTAGGGATACGATGTAACCCTTAGCTTGATTGCTGAGGTTGTGCTAAAACAGCTGGAGAAACTTTATTTTCCTAAAAGAAAAGATTGTTTGGTCGCTTTCGTGTGTGCTTAGCAAGGCATGTGGCCAATACTAATCGAGAATTATGTATTCTCTCATTATAAAAAACGGCGTTCCTCTGTAGAGTGTTTTTGCCATTTTTTGTAGGTGATGATGGGTTGTGTGTGTCATGTGACCTACAACTGGGTTGGACTGGCCACAGAAGCACATGTGTAAGTTTGGTACCGGGGCTCTTGGAGAGCCCTCTCTATTCTGTGTTTTTTCCTTAGTGAAAATCAGATAGCAGGTTAGCTCATGCGCTGTGTGAAGCTGTCAGATGCTTCATAGAGCTGACTATGACTGTGTCATACTCTCTTTTTGTCATTACATCGTATCATGGGTGTGGGGTCGTAAAGGGGTGAACTGGTAACCTTTCCTTCCCCTTTTTTCTGTTGGTCAGGGGTAAACCCACCTGTCCTTCAAGGTTCCTGTCACGTTGCGGTTCGGCACGTTACAGGTTGAGGGGGGGGGGGAGTTTCTTGGTCCCACGGCCTGGAATATTGGGCGTGTGCACTGCAGAAATTCCCCCGCCATAGAGTACGTCACCGTGCGCGTCTCTGTTGGTAGGACTTCCGTGTGCTGTTCAGGTCCATGTGATGGATCTGTTTCGGGGGGTGGTCAGGGCTCCTCCTCACCAAGCTCCTATTCGGGCCTTCTGTGAGTTGGGACTCCTTCCGTGAGGAGGGAGCCTCCTTCAGAGTACAGAGCCTCCTCCTCAGATTGTCAAGGTAAGTGGACCCTCTAGAAGGAGTCCTACTCTATTGTGTATGTATTCGATTCAATTCGATTATTGAGTGTATGGGTTCAGTGCCTCCTCCCCGGAGAGCCCTAAAACCAATTTTTTACATGGCTCAAGGTGCAATATATTCTTTTCAATCTGTACAGCTCGCGTGGGAAGTCTCTCTGGGGATTCCCGTCTCCTTCCTATGGGAGGGTGGTGGGATGTAAAAATGTGAAAAAATGTTACCCCCGGCTGTGTAGACTGGGATACATACTGTTGGTGCTTCCTTCTTTTCTACTAAAAAGAGTTGGAGTTAGGAAGTATCACACCCCTCTTGTCGTTCCCCTGGGCGCCTTGGGGATTCAATGACAGGTCTAAATAGCCTGTTCATTGATGTGGGTGTGTCCCGACGCACGTATAGTGCTAGCTCTGGGTGTTCTGTAAACAGGTGACTGACTGGCACGCCTTGGTTGCTTGAGGTTAAAACGGCGTTTTTATAAAGCAACTGGGATGGAGGTTTTTCCTCTTCCGACGACCAAATCCGACGACCTGGTTTGGTTATCGAAATTGGGATGGGAGAAAATATAGAAAATGGGAGAAAAAGTGGATAAAAAAAAAGGTTATGACTATAACCAAGTTCTGTTAGTATGGTGACGCTCGGCGTCCGACGCCGCTGCAGCCCTTGATCTCGCCTTGTGGTGAAAGCTTGGGAAGGAGGCGAGTGGGTGGCCCCACCCCTGCCTATATGGGTAAGCTGATAGGGGTGTGGTCAGACAAATATTGGGATTAAAGGTACATTGTGGTCTTTATTCCACGTGTGCGAGGACAGTGCAGAGAGTGACGCAGAGCGTCACCATACTAACAGAACTTGGTTATAGTCATAACCTAACGTTTCCTATACAGAAACAAAACCAGCTTTCCTTTGATTAGTAGGAAGAGAGTTGTCGAAGCAGTTTTCACTCTTGGTGATGTAATTTATTCTCCACTTGCACAAACGTGCGGGCGGCATATCCGGTTACTTCTTCCATGTGTAGTAGACTTCTTCCGGTCACATCACAATACATAGATTTTAGCAACTTTTCTCCCGTCAATTAAACAACTTTATCGTCACTTTTCTTTTTTTATTACCTTTAAAAATTATATTTATTTGTATTGTTAATCTGTTCACCATTCGTTTTTATCGTTAGTATTGTCAATGTGTTGACGTTTTACAAAAGGAAATGCGTGTGGACTGTGGAGTTGTGGACAGGCGTCAGACAGAGAGAGGTAATGAAACTTTTGTATTATTATATTATAGAATGCAACAATCTATTTAATAAGCAAACGTTTGTAAAGTGTGTTTGTCAGCGGGGTCTTTTAAGGTTTTTGGGCTGTATTTCATGTAAAATGTTTACTGTTAGTTAGCCATATTAGCATTTAGCTAATATTATGAGACATGATCAATGTCGTTTGTTAGACCCCCATATGGACTTGTTTGATAATCAGAAGACATTTTATCATGTTATGCCGATACGTTATGCCAAACGTTTGCTTATTAAATAGATTGTTGCATTCTATAATATAATACAAAAGTTTCATTACCTCTCTGTCCGACGCCTGTCCACAACTCCACAGTCCACACGCATTTCCTTTTGTAAAACGTCAACACATTGACAATACTAACGATAAAAACGAATGGTGAACAGATTAACAATAAAAATTTATATAATTTTAAAACATAAACTTCTGTATGAACCGTAATTCATTATAGTTCATTGTAAAATAGCAACAGTAGTGTAATTATGGTCAAAACCCTATAAATAGCATTTGGAATAATAGATCTTTCTCTCAGAATGATTGCAGCATGGTTTATATAGCGTTATCGGAATATACGGGGTGTAGGCTACTGACTGACTGTGCTCCGCGTATCTCAACTCGTTATTATTTTGCGCACAGACCGCAGAAACACGGGAACGTTTTGATTATATTTAAAAGGCTTTACGTTAAACGAAACAAGTGGAGTTTCGAAGCTGTAAGCAGAGTCATATGAACACCCACGATATAGTGTTCTTCCCCCTTTTTACTGCATAAGAAAGAATAGAAAACGCATTGCAATGACACCAGATAGTGGACAGACTATGTATATGATGGGATTCAAGTTCGCGTTTTTGTTGATCATAGGCATGCTGTCAGAGTATGATATCTTAATCAAACATTCTAGAACATTTGTCGTCACAGATCATGTCCTAATAGAACATAGGCTATGGCATGGTCCATCGTGATATTGTGTGGACTGTTATTATTACTGTACCGGTACCACCCATTGTGACAACAGCCTTGTGAGTCCCGCACACAAACATGATGGAATTCAAGTTCATGTATTGAAAGGCAGGCTACATCATACATGCAGTGAGATTCATTGTTCTTGTATACTCTCGTATTATTGTTTATATAGGCTACCCAATACTGACATCAAAATAGATTGTAGTATGCCTCTAGAAATCATATGCAGCAGGTAGAAAATTGACGGGAGATCCATCGCGATTTGGAATAAAATTGAGGAGAACTTTAATCCCTGGGTATTAATCAAACAACACGGGAAAAGGCAGTCATATTCCAGCGTGGTCTTTATTAGTGTTTGCGCTGCCCAGGCAGCAATGGTTAATAGATATCATATCCGACATCACCGTTCTCATAACACGCTTCCCTCGGCTTAGTCCATTTTTCCACATTTCATGGGGGTATACCATTACCGTATATGGTTAATCGGGGCGGTTCTGGTATGCAAATACTTAAAACAGTGCACGAGCTCAAACGTAGGATCAAAGTCATATTCATCATGACAGGTGTGCGTAGAACCTGCGTACGCACGTGTGGGGAATCCCGATTTTCCTGTGCGTACACTGATTCTACATTCTGTGCTTACGTGTGGAAATAGAACATATTCTACGCACACGTTGATGAATGAGGGCCCTGGACTCTGTCTATCACTCTGCCCTCAGATTCATCACTAATGATAGATACGACACTCATCACTGTGTCCTTTATGAGAAGGTTGGTTGGCCCTCTCTGACAGAGAGGCGCAACAAACACTGGTATTTGTTCATTTTTAAGGCCATTATTGGTAAGCTACCTCCTTATACTAATTTTGGAACCTATGAAACCCATTCTAGTGACTGGCTGGTTCTTAAGGTCCTCCGAGTATGCTCGGATGATGTCTACAGTATGATGCCCCTAGCTCATGGAATGAACTCCAACAGTCCTTAAAGCTTGAGATTCTCCTCTCTGTGGCAGAGTTTAAAACCTTGATCTCCAACCGTTGTCAATCAAGTTGGACGTGTTTTAATTGATTAGTTATCCATGCTTTTTGCCTCGTCTTGTTGTGTTATTGTTGTGATTTTATAATAGAATTTTTATTTCTGTATGTATGCTCAACGTGACTATAAATGAGGGAAACCTCAGTTTACTTTTGAGTCTAAATAAAGATTTGAATTAAGAAATGCCGTCTGTGGTTCATGCAGGAGCTTGGCCTTGAAAGAAGTATTTTAATATCGATTTCTCTCTTTGATGTTTTTGAATTTCGAAGTAACAATTAAAAAAAATAAGAAGAAGGAAGGTGACCAGCTCCAGGTCATTCTCATAGTAACAAAGTAGCAACATCCGCTCCTTTAGTGTTAGCAATGTGTCTCTTAAAAATACATACAAATCCTTCCGTAAACTTAATTTTCCCTCTCACCCTATCTGCACATTAGAAAATACAAAATTAATTAATTAATTAATTAATTACAAAATTACTGGTAAACAGGAAAGGAAAACATCATTTATTCTTTCGCTATAAGCGTGGAAGAAATAAATTACACCAATATTTGAGAGCTCTATAATCTAAACTTTGTGGCACACGCATTGTATATGTGATTAACCCATAATAGTGATCCAAGCCTTCAAACTCATAAAACGCCAACAAATACTAATTCTTTATAAAGCTTTATAGTAAAATACCTGTAGCTCACTGACCAAAAGGAAAATGACAGATCAACTAATAAGCTGTCATGGCAGCACACCCATGAGTCCTTTGATGTCCTGCTTCCTCACAGCATGCCTCGGCCACACCTCCTCACAACACACAATAAAGAAACTTGAACCTCCTAACATGTCCTAATATCAATTTAGGGGTCCTAATTTGTGTCAATTTAGGGGTCCTAATGTGTATCAATTTAGGGGCCCTAATGTGTATTGATTTACATTTACATTTACATTTACATTTAGTCATTTAGCTGACGCTTTTATCCAAAGCGACTTACAAGTTCTGTACGACAAGCCATCAGGAAGGGCACAACTCTATCAGCTGAGCAACAATGTTCATCAAAGTGTTGAGTGCTACAGTGTAGGTTAGTTTATTAGGACAAGTGCATGACAGTACGGTTAGTTAGGGTTAGATTTTTTTTTTTATAGTTTTTTTTTTTTTTTTAATTCAGATAATGGTTGAAGAAGTGCGTCTTTAGTCGACGGCGAAAGATTGGACGTGATTCGGCTGTCCTAACTGGGGTGGGTAGTTCATTCCACCATTGTGGGGCAAGGACTGAGAATAGGCGACTTCTCTTTGATGACCCTCCCGGAGCTTGGATAGGAGTAGGTTTGAGGCGGCCAGAAGATGCAGAGCGTAGGGGTCTTGAGGGTGTGTAGTTAGAGACCATTGACCATTGACCATTAGGGGTCCTAATGTGTATATATTAAGGGGTCCTAGTCTGTATCAATTTAGGGGTCCTAATGTGTATCCATTTAGGGGTCCCTGGCCGGAAATAGGTTGCGAATCACTGTTGTAGATTACTCCTGCCAACTCTACAATTTATCTTGGTAGGGAGGGGGAGTGGTTTCCTGAAGGCTTGTAAGACTAACATATATTTGACCGGGGGGGGGGGGGGTTCCTGAGTAATATCTCTCATAGTCTGTAGGGTTCTCCTGTGGCTGGCGGGTAGATGTTTGGGTTCCCATGAATGAGAGCTGGGCTCCATTGTGACATTTTTGTGGCTAAAATAAACAACTGACTCACCAACAATGTACTAACAATGGTTCCACCTTGTACCAAACAGGGTTATATATCCAACCACAACACCACCTCAGTTCTAATGTTTTAGAGAGTATAATGATCTATAATCTAGAACTTTCTTCAGCATAGAACCTTGTCCATCTTTATAACATTGCCATTAAGATTCTTCTAACCCTGTTATAACTGTCTGTAGTCATGAGAACATGTCTGAGGAACCCTATTATAACTGTAGTCATTAGAACATGTTCTTAGAACATTAGACATTCTTATGTCTGCACTTTATGCATTGTTTTTATTCTGTCAACTGTATACAAATGTTATGCCTATGTTAATTGTATGCTATTTGCTGTGGGGCACTTTGAGCTGCGGTCCATGTGTGACAGGTGCTATATCGATTTTTATTTATATTTATTTATATAGTTATATATTATCATTATATTACAAAGAAATGTATGCATTGAAACGTTTCGACGATTGAGGGTGACCTCAATTGTCCCTTTCGAGAATATGTCAGAATAAATAAAGGTTTTGAATGAATCTAGAACCCTCTTAGAACAAAGCATCTAGAACCCTCTTAAAACCAAACATGGACCTACAGTATCTAGAATATAGAACCATGTTTATCTTTAGGTTCATCTCTGTAAACTCTACTTCTCTGCTCAAAGGAATCTGTTCATAATTTAGAAGTTACATCTTTACATGTATATCTAAAACAGTATAACTTTAGAATAATATATTTAGCAGTGGCGGCTGGGTGGCGCAGCGGACATTGCGCTCGTCACCAACGCAAGAGACACCGGTCTCAAATCCGGCTGTCAGCGTTGCCTCCGGCTTGGGCCAGCCGTCATACTGACTCAATTGGCAGAGTTCGCGGGAGGGGAGTCGAAGGGTGGTAGTCTGGTCGTTGTAAACAGCGACTCCTACAGGTCGGTCAGGGCGCCTGCACAGCAAAGACAGGAAAATGGCGGGGGCAGTGTGAGCCTCCTACACGTTACTCCTCACCAATGAGAGTCCGCGCTGGCAGGTGAAAAGAAGTGACTGGCTGCCTCCACATGTATCGGAGGGGACATGTGATGGACTTCTATCCTCCCTACGACCGGCCAGTGGGGGGCACATGCGAGCAACGATCAGGACAGGGGAGGGAGAATTGGCACAAGAGGAAATTGGGATGGGAGAAAAATCACAGAAAAAAGGGGGAGAAAAAGTAGACAAAAAGAAATTATATATTTAGCAGTAGATCTAGGATAATAGATATTTAGAGGAATGCATTTAGCAGTGGATCTAGGAGAGTAGATCTTTAGAACAATATCTTTAACAGTAGATCTAGGAGAAGAAGGCACGACAACGCCTCTACTTCCTCAGGCGCCTAAGGAAGTTCCAAGTCAGTCAGAAGATCCTTAGGAACTTCTACTCATGTACAATAGAGAGCATCCTGACTGGCAACATCACCTCCTGGTTTGGGAATAGCACTGCACAAGACCGTAGCAGACTACAAAGAGTGACACGTTCAGCCGAACGCACAATTGGAGGGGGGCTTCCCACCCTCCAGAACATTTACAACAAGCGGTGCAGGGGGAAGGCTAAGAGAATTATTAAGGACTCGAGCCACCCGAACAACTGCCTCTTTGAACTGCTGCGGTCAGGCAAGCGATACCGGAGTCTTAAGGCGAGCACAGAAAGACTCAGAAGAAGCTTCTATCCCCAGGCCATCAGGCTGCTAAACGAACAATAAACACTATGCAACAACCATCAAATGCACACAGCACACACACCCACACACTCACTTAAACCACACAAACACACTTTATATTTATTGATAAAGGATTTTCACTACAACTCGTACACCCACTGTAAATTGTACCTAAATTGCACCTCATCCCATTTCTGCCTTGCACTATATAGTATTGTATTAGTACACTGCACAGTATTGTATATTATATGGTAACTCAGTTACGTCTATTCTGCATCGAACATTGTACATATGTCTATACTGAACACTGTGACCTCATTTATTTTTTTTACTTCTAATTTACATGCTATACTATGTTATTTTATTTCATACTTATCTTGTCTTGCACAGTCTCTGGAGCGTAACAGTAAGAAGCATTTTGTATAAAAGTATTCTGTACTTCTGTATGACAACTATTAAAGAAACTTGAAACTTGAAACTTGAACTTGAAGAGTAGATGTTTAGAGGAATATCTTTACAGTCTATCTAGAAGCGACTCTCTGAACTTCCCCTCTTCAGTGTCGCGTTGTTAAACTCATTGTGTTCAAAGCTCAGGTTGTTGTGCGATCGAGATATCATCAGTAACAGCTCTCTCTTGCTGTAGTCTCTTCTGACTGTCACAAGAGGCTCCCCCCCCTGCTCCTCCCTGTCCTCCAATCGCACATAGCCTTTTGTGTTTCCACGACTACCGCCGCTGCTGTTGCTCCGGTCGAGCCGTGGCCAGCTGGGGTGTTTGCATTGTTTCGGGTGCACGCTAAGCATGCTAGGTCCGCGCTCCAAGTCAAGAGATTTAGAGTGGCTACTGAGCATGTGCAGAGAGGAGTTTGAGCCAAAGTGGCTCCTGGCGGCCCCTGGGGAGAGCCAACAGCCTGAGGAGGGAGCGGGGGAGAGAGAGGAGGCGGAGTGGGAGGAGGAGGCAGAGTTGCTCCGTTGTAAACCAGGAGGTTTGGAGGAGGCCTTAGTAACCATTGCTAGGGGAACGTTAAAGGATTCCATGGAGCCCAAAGGTTGCAAACTTTTCGCCCTATGTCCTAGTGCTCCTGCTCCTTCTCCTCGCTGCCCTTCTTCTGTAATTGCCTCCATGTCTGGCTGGTCGATGACACAGTTATTAAGTTTGATAACAGGCAGAGTGAACGCCGAGATGGACGAGGTGACAATTGATCTCGCACGGTGTCCTCCTCCTCCTCCTCTCTCGCGTTTCCTCTCCATCGACCCCTGTTGGCAGCCACGTTCCCAGCTGTAAAATGAGCCACAACCGGGCCGGACCAGCAACCCTCTCAAACCGCAGTCCAACCTGGTGTGTGCCTCCTGCAGCCCCGCCTCCCCTAGCAGGCCCTCCTCCTCCTCCTCTTCCGTAACTGCCCCGTGTCCGACACAGCTCTCCCCGCCTCCTACACAGCTCCCTCCAGCACGGGAGGAGAGGGCCAGCAGGGTGTCGGCGGCCAGGCGTGCGGCGCTGGGGTTGTCGGGGGTCAGGGGTTCTCTGGCCGCCGGGGAGCAGCAGGAGCCGTTGAGACGGAGCTGCTTCTGTTCTCTCTCACGCAGGCGCTGGATGTCGATGACGGTCGAATACATGTCTCTCATATGGATGACCTTGGAGGACAACATAGTATCAGCTCACACAGAGGCCACCACCTCCCCAATGGCTGAAATACTGACCGGTTTGTTATTTTATTATTATTGTTATTGTTTTCACAAACGCAAAACTATAATATAATATAATTACTATACTTATTAACAGGTTCAGCGCCAGAGGTCGCTATGGGCGTTGGGCCGTTGTGTGCCAGCGCTCTGTTCAATGGGGATAAGTTCCGGTGTTTGCCGTGCTAAACCTATATTAAATATTATAGCTATGGATCTAATAACAACGTCGATTGTCGGTGAGTTTCTTCCGGTCAACATGCAATGGTTGTATGGTTTTTCATCCATACATTTCCGTTTTATACCGTGGTGAATATGAGTATAGTTTTAGAGTGATCCTGTGTAATCCCAGGAAACTCCAGCAAACAGCGATTTACTGCATTTCCTTATAAATCGTGCCATTTCTCGCCTGGATCAAGAATCATTCTGAAATCAACGCTAGATTATCGGTATTATGTTTCATCATGCATGCGCGAAAGGGTGGGTGGGGGCGGGGGGTTTCTATGCTTCGAGCGCCACCAACGGCATACATTACACAGTACATTACAGACACACGCTGCGATCGCGGGGAAAAATCATCGGATCAACGCAAGATTGATAACATATAGTCCTTACCTCGTCTATGATGTACACTGCAATAAGAATAATCCAATTATCTGAACGCCATTCCAAATATTGATTGCGGTCGTGTGTCCAACGTTATCCACCAAAACACGTGAACCGAGTGAACTCGAGTATCCCCAATCCATGTGTTATAAACGTTACTCATGCCCGAGAAGGAAAATCTGGACCGGACTTCTTAGATCGATGCACAGCCCAAGCCAGAGGGATTCCGTTGATGTGCAATACCGGCCGCAAGGCATTAGGCGGCGGTATTGGCCGTTTGCAATCTCAGAATGATAACATCAGGCTGGATGGATGAATTATGAATGGATATAGCAAATAAAAGAATTTAAACCAGACGAATTTAAACCACGATTAAAACCCGACTTTTCTCGGGTTTGGCGCTCAAGCGATGGCAAGTTAACCCGACTTATGTCGGGTTTGGCGCTGAATGTGTTAATATATCATTCATAATAATATTATGATGCACCTATAATTATTAGTCATACTGTTGTAAATTAATAGTAATAAATATGTTATGGTTTGACGTGGTGGTGTTGGTGGTGGGACCCAAATGCAGACAGGGATGAGGTAGCAGGCAGGACAAGACAGATAGTGATTCAAAGGGAGCTTTACTTAAAGGGGACATGTACTATAAATGTCATTTTTCAGTCTCTAGCATTGTATTATAGTAATAGGAGTTAGTATCAATGTGTTTTAGTGTCTAAATACCATATTGGTGGATTGCTCTGATTCAGCTCAGATAATTTCCTGCTCCAGTAAATTAGTCCATCCTGATTTGAAGGCCTGAGTCATGTCATTCAGGCTCTGGGTAGAAGACAGTGATGTGATTGGCTCTGTGGTTGTAGCTAATGCCCGCCCACAATCTACATAGACTAGACAGCGAGTGGAAAACCACGTCCTCATACTGCGAGGCAGTGAAACCCGACACCTCTGCATACTCTGGAGGGAGAGAGAGAGAGATAGAGAGGGAGAGAGAGAGAGAGGGAGAGACAGAGAGAGGGAGACAGAGAGAGAGAGGGAGGGAGGGAGCACTTGGGGGGGGGGGGGGGACCTGCCGCGCCACACAGGAGAGGGGAGGAAGGGAGCCCCCCCCCCCCCCCACAAGCTGCCGCAGGGAGAGAAAAAACGAAAGGAAGAGACGGCCTGTCTTTTTTCTCTCTCTCTCTCTCTCTCTCGCACCCCCCCCCCCCTCTCTCTCTCTCTCTCTCTCTATCTCTCTCGGTCTACCAGTCGCAGACTGTGTGGACTGACTGTCACTCAAAGTGCTTATGGGCGGAGCCAGGCCATAACAGCCTGAAATCTTGAAGCTGGAAAATGATGGTTTTGAGTACTTGATTAGAAATATAAAACAATGCATTTTAAAAAAAAAAAAACTTACAGATGTCTTCAATAGACTAACAGGAATTGTGTAAAGTTGCCCAAATAGTGCTAGGAATAGCAGTACATGTCCCCTTTAAACACATACACTTAAAGCACTACAAACAAAAACCTCTCAGCAATGCTGGAAGAGGGAAAACTTAAACGAAAAGAGGTACGAACAAAACACTAAACTACAAACACTTACCTAACATAGCATGGTGTGGGACAAAACAAATCATGGAAGGCGGAGTGAACGAATATCAAAGGCGAACACTGAAGACGAGAACAACAAACCAAACAGGAACCAGGGACATCGACAGGAGCAAGGGCACGAGGGCAAACGAACAACAGCAACACAAACAGGAAACGATGAACGTGCACAGAGGACAGGAAAGACAGGACTAATATACACAGACTAATTGACAAACGAGACACAAGAGGGCTGATTACAACGAGAGACACCTGGGATGGGAAAACAGACTGACAGACTAGATTAAACAGAATAACACAATAAGACAAGACAGTAACCCAAATACAAGAAGACTAACACACTGGGAACATAACACTAAACAACTATCAGGAGATTAAACCTAAAACAGACAGGGGACCACGAAAGGCAAGAGGCACACTGGGAGATTTAACAAGAGGGGAAGGACAATAATACCTTTCTAGTATTATTACATCCATACCTTAGTCTCTCTGTCTCTGTTTTCATGCAGGATGGCATTGGCACAGATGAAGATGAAGATTCCTATCCCCATGGTAAATGGACCCATCAGCCTCATCTTCTCAGAATGGCGATGCTGCTCCAGGAACCGCACCAAAGCGCCCCCTACTGGCAGTGAGGTACTGTTACCTAGGAACACCAAACAGAGATATGATAGTGTTGCTACGGTCTTTCTGTATGCCTGTCAGCATTACAGTCTGTTCACTGTAGGCTTGGGCGGTATGACGGTATTACGGTATACCAGGGTATTTAGAAATCCCGACGGTATTGAAAATCAATACCGTCCGTCACCGTCAAAATCACAGATGCGCTTCAGTTTCTATTACAGTGAAACAGAGTTTTAACAGTGGTTGGTTGTAGTGCACTGCACACACGCGCCAGCAGAGGGCGAGACCAGTCCTCACTACTGGAGCGAGCCGCAGAGCTGGTTGTCTTCTACACACAGGAGGAGGAGGGGAAACCCCGCTTCACTGGAAATATGAGACACGCTTACCGTTGCTGCCTGGTGCTGCGGGCTAACTGGCTGTTCTGAGAGCTAACTGTTGTGTATGTGCTCCAAGTCAAGAGATTTAGAGTGGCTACTGAGCATGTGCAGAGAGGAGTTTGAGCCAAAGTGGCTCCTGGCGGCCCCTGGGGAGAGCCAACAGCCTGAGGAGGGAGCAGGGGAGAGAGAGGAGGCGGAGTGGGAGGAGGAGGCACAACGGTGGTCACGCTTTACGGTAATGTTGCGACAGTGCTGTGAAAATACCGTAAAGCGCTGTGGTAACGAGAGTGTGTGTTGTTGTGGACTGGTGGAGCAAGCAAATAAACGGTAAAACGTTACGTCGCAGTCCGGTGCGTTTTTGAATACACAATACTAACGTTACTAGTATTAGGGTGCTGCGGGGCTCCTGGCTACCATTCTGAGAGTTAACGTTAGTAGTACTAGGATGCTGCAGGCTTCTGGCTAGTGGCTACCATTCTGAGAGCTAATGATAGTAGCACTTGGATGCTGCGGGCTAACTGGCCATCTCCGCGATTTGTTTACTTGGTAACACAGGTTGCCCTGACCCCCCCCCCCCCCCCCCGCTGATGAAAATGAAAGTCATACCGTCAAATACCGTACACCGGGGTATTAGGTAATCTTTACATTTTTTTATTTGTACCTGTACTACCTGCTGTCAACTGTTATCTCTCTCTGTGTGTCTGTATGAGCTTGGTTCACTAGCGTTAGCTCCGCGGCTGTTAGGTTGCCCCGAATTAAATGAATGACTCGGTTCTAAAGCATTCGAGTAGTTTTCAATCACTGCACTTAGAAACAGTCAAACAGCGGGAGCAATTCGGGAGCATATGACCAAAACCCAGGCAATTTCGAGCCCTTAACACTTTGAGTGCCAGCCACGAGAAATCTCGTTAGTTCATGCCATGCGTTGAGTGCCAACCGACGAGAAATCTCGTTTTTAATCATTCTTTTTTTTATTATCGATTTCCATTCATTTTTCATCAATCTAGCCTCACGTTACCAGTGGGGATCTGTCTGAGCTCGAACAGGGAAAATACCGCCCCCTATCGTCTCTCCGGATGGTATTGCACCCCATTGGATTGGACTGAATGAAATGGATGGGAAAAAAATAGTCCGGATTCCACATTTTACTTGTCAGGCATGTAATCCGAGCCGATCCCATTCATTGCCCACCATCAGAACAGCGTGGAATATGTCTTTCGACCACCCAGCGTTGGATCAATAAACGCAATCGATATTTGGAATGGTGATCAGGAATTGGAATAATCTTTTTGGAGAACATCTGATCTGAGGTAAGGAATCTATTTTACCAGTCTTGGGATAATCAGAGCTGTTTTCACCTTTATATCAACGTGTCCCGTATGTGTGTGTGTGGCTGTGAGTGTGTGTGTGCTGATCAGGAAATAAGATAATCGATTTTTCAGCCCGCTTCTATAGCGTGCTGCATAAGTACACATATACTATCGATAATCTAGCGTTTATTTGAAAACGATTAATAAATAGGCCGAAAAATTACGACGTGTTTTGTGTATTACAGTAAAGCACGATTCCTGCAGGATCTTTTCTGCAGAAAAATTAACGTTTTTCAAAATTGTATAAAACGGAAATGAACCGATTTAAAAAAACAATCCGTTTGGACAATGTTGACTGCAAACAAGTCATTGATAAGCGACGGGCGTATTAGACACATAGCCATAATTTAAGATATAGTTTATGCGTTCGCTAATATGATCGCCCTCCATTGACTACAGCGTTGGCACTCAATCGCCTATTTCTGGCACCCCCTGCTGATCCGAATAAACTAAACCTAAACTAAACCCCTGCTGGCACGGAAAGTGTTAAGGAATCAAATAGTCTGCCATGGCTACATGCGTGGCGCTAACGTTATTGTTTTGAAATGCGCAACTGTCAAAAAAACCTGGCAGCGATAAGAGGAATCGATAGTCACGGAGGCATGCGATTCCAGGAATCGGACAATTAGGAACCGGCTCCCAACGGGAACCGGTTTTCGATTCCCATCCCTACACGTATTCCTATACTTTAAAGCGTTGGCCTTTCAACAGTAACAGTAAACAGCGCCCTCTGGTGCTGAATGAGTTAAGGAAATGGATTGTTATCATATTTAATTTTATGTTTTTTTTTACTTTTGTTTTGGGCTATTCTTTAGAACTACCCCAATCCCTGAAAAAGGGCCAAATTAAGTCAGTCCGATTAGGGGAAAGGTGACACCGGTAGCCTAAAGGTTAGAGAAGCGGGTTTGTGACCGGAAGGTCGCCGGTTCGATCCCCCGGCCGGCAGGAAAAATCTGCACTGGGAAAGTGAATGAATAACTCTCTCCCATACCCTTAACACCAACCGCTGAAGTGCCCTTGAGCAAGGCACTAAACCCCCAACTGCTCCAGTGGAGTTGCTCAGTGGCCAACGGTGTCAGACTGTGGGCAGCTCCCAGGTGTGAATGGAACTGTGTGAATGTGAAGCAGGGCGTAGCTGAAAAAGAGCATTCATGCTCAGCGAACCTACCCTGGGTAAATAAAGGTTAAAAAAAATATATATATATATTATATATATCCATCAGATAATGTTACGGTTTGACACCGACCCCAAACGCTAACGACACAGAGAGAGTAGTTTCAGAGTTAGCCAAAAACTAGGGCTTGTTTTATTTCACAGAATAGCAGCAAGAACTTGGTTGAAAACAGACAAAGACTGGGATACAAGCATTTGAGGAATGTTGCTGCTCTGCAGCTTCTCCCGGGGAGGTTCGTCTGAGGAATCTGACAGTGACGTCAGAGCCGCTCTGCAGAATCCTCTCGGCAGTACTCCGAGGTGGTAGCGGGACAGGGAGAGAGAGAGAGCGGGTTAGCTCAGAGTACAGTTGGGAACAGACAGGTGACAGGTGAAGTGACTTGTCCCAAACAGATAATCCAAGTGACTGAATCTTCTGTGTAAATACACACTGTGAGCAATGTCCCAACAACAATCCAAGTGATAGAATCTTCGGTGCGAATACACACAGTGAGCGATGTCCCAATAATAATCCAAGTGAAAATATCTTCGGTGTGAATACACACAGTGAGCAAAGTTCAAACAATAATAAATCCCAATGAACAATCCAAAAACAGGCACAGGGTGAGTGACAGACTGAACAAAAAGCAGGATCTCTTCAGTGTTTACACACACGAAAAATGATAGGGTCAAAAGACTGTCTTGCAAAACTCACCCAGGCGCTGTGCGTAAAGAGAGCAGATCAAACAGGGCGAGCGTGTCGTTACGGGGAACGGGTTGTCCAAGCGGAATACTTCTTGAGTGTCCTGGGAGGCAAAGCACAGGGAACAGCAGGCAAAGGAAGGAACGGCAAATGCAGAGAATATATCAAAACGATCCAACAACACTTGATGGGGAATCAGGGTATATATAAGCAAAAGGAATGCTTAATGACAAGCTGTGACAGCTGCGGGATGAGATTGACAAGCGTGTGGTTGGGGAAGCACCAATCAAACGGCGTCTACAGGAAGAAGCGTGTGAAGAGGAGAATGCAATTAATTAACTGAAAACCCTTAAAGGAACAGAGCGAGTTAGTGGGGAGCGGACCAATCATCACAGTACTTTAAGAAGCCCGTGGTGGGGAAAGAACCAAACCTCACAGATATGCTCAAACCCCTGTTATGGAGTCCTATCGGGAAGGGATGGATTGTCAGAGATGGAGCCATTCAACCATATTCATATTTACGAAACCCCCGGCACCTACAGAAGTAAGAGACATTACTCACTTGTATTGCAAAGAGTCCAATAAAGGGCTGATACTATATTTCATATTTGGATAGTTGGAGTTTGGATGTGAAACAAGTGTCCATATACAGGTTAAATGGGCCACTTATTTACATTATTTTATTTTTGCATGGTTATTTAGTTTGTTTTCTAGTCTGTTCTCCTGTTTTTGTTTATGAAATGAAATTAAGTACTGAGATTTGGGCCTACAGTAGCCAAATGTATCATTATACTATTATACTGTACTTGTATCATTTTGTCATGTCAAGACAACTTGGGTTTAGATAGGAGATACTATTGATTTATATAGTAATGTTCCAGTTTCAATATTTGAGAGGATTGTCATTTAGATAATACACTTTATTATTAGGTTACTGATTTGTGTACTCTTGTTTGGATTAATCTTCCAGTTTCAATAAAACCTACAATGCCTTTGTTTGTTGTAATTTAGATAAACTTAATTATTGGGTTACTGACATTCTGACTATTTGGTGATGTAGTTCAGCCACCTGGTATTTCCCCCTCCAAATATGATGCCCATCAGAGTGAACATTCATAAATTATAGGCTATTATGCCACTTATCCCCCATTCGGAATTACCTAATTTGATTGTTTCAAAGAAGGGGTATGTCTAAAGAAATGTTGCTACAGTCTCTCTTCATGCATATTAATCGTTCTATTTTCATCCCATTGGTGCATCTTTGAATGATTTATTATTAATGAGTCATCTTTCCTTTAATAGATAATATACTGGGAGTCGGACACTAGTAGAAGAAATAATAGAGATACATAGAATGTGCACTCCCTATCTAGATGATGATGGAAAAGCCACTGCTACCGTGCCATTAGAAGCAAATTCAGAAAACAAAAATTTCTAATTTGAGATTCAGTGGTGGTTGGAACACTGAACTTTACTCATTACTGCCACTTAGTGGAAAGAGTGATGGGGATCAGTAACATCCTTACAGAATAGATCAGAGCCTCTAGGTGGCCGTAGACACATGAGAGCAGTTCATTTCACCTACACATGTTGCAGCAGAAGATAATCTGACTCACATGATGTTGGGTTGAGTGTTCAGAAACACATTACCTTGCACATTGCTGCTGTCAATAGCAACCACCTCTGCATTTCCCTCTGTGGCAGCCATCTTTGCTCCTGTGATTCCACCTGATGAAGCCATATTGGTACCAGTGTCTTCTGTTTTGCTGCTTCCAGTGGCAGCTGTTTTGACCAGTAGCAGAAAAGTAAGAGTCAAACAGGAAATTACTCAGTACTATGAAGAATAGAGGTGTTGAGGATGCTGCAGCACCCCCTAGTGGCAGAGTGGAAAACATTCTGACTGTACGTGTAATTCTTATTCACAATACATTTCTAATGAATAGATCATTATTGATAAATGGATTATAGAGTTATAGTTATAACTCCGCCCACACAGCTGCCACTCACAGTCATCTACATTATGTCATAGAAAATGCATTGAAAACGATGATACAACAACTAATATGCTACATACAGCCTTTTCTTGAATAAAAAATTACTTAATTAAATACATTGCAATGCTTTAATTTGATGATTTCTCAGGATTTCATATGATGAAATAAAAGATCAAATAATTTGCACATGCAACAGTCACATACATTCTTGGAAGCCTTGGTGCGCACATTTACACAACCAATGTTGCATTTCACTTCCATTCAGTGTGGCTCCCCTTGTGTTCTAGAGGCATGGTTGCCGATATGATATGTGACAAACAAACACACAAGAGAGAGGGAGAATAGCTTATAGCAGACTTAATGATTTTACAATATTTTTGCTAATGAAGTGAAATATTTATTATCATCAACTATCCAGTTCGCTTTTATAGTGTAACACTACTTCAAATTATTGAATGTACAGAGAGAGGGAGAGGGAGAGAGAGACGGATTTGATTTATCCTGTGCCTGTGAGTGTTTCCAGGATTAGCTTAGCTTAGTTAGCGTTCACAGCTAACGTTAGTTAAGCTTTTTACCGCGACATGGGCATACAGGAAGGATGTAAAGCATGTTAGACCCATTGGACCCGTTGTTCAAGGAGTTTTCATTGCACATTGAAACAGCGCAACTCGCGAGAGGAGTTGTCACAGAACGCAGGACTGAAGAGCTGCCATAGCTTATAAAATTGAAGATGGGGGTATCGGGCTCAGCCCCTCCCTTACAGCTGGAGTTGACGTGAAACACTGAAGTTATCAAATGCGAGCAAAACGCACACTGTCGAGTCCTGGCTCTAGGCAGAATCACAAATTGTGGTTTAAGAGAAGTTATATATATTTTGAACGTGATTCATTGTGCACTAGTTAGATTACACGTTGCGCATGTTATGACTTTGAACGTCTGCCATTTCCACCCCAAAAGGTACATACAAGTAACAATACGATGTGTCGATCATGAATATGCAAATCGATGAAATGTCATGGTCGATGACGTCGACATCGTTGAGGAATCGTTGCAGCCATAGTGTCAGCAGTAATTCTGATTGTGTGTCAGCAGTAAATGTGCTTGTATGTTAGCAGCAATTCTGATATGTGTAGTTCTAATTGTATTGGTTGGATTATGTTGGATATAGCAACAGTAATTAAGAGAGGCAGGACATAGCAAGAGACAGGACATAACAACAGTAACTAAGAGAGGCAGGACATAGCAACGGAAACTAAGAGAGACAGGACATAGCAACAGTAACTAAGACAGACAGCAAATAGCAACAGTCATAAAGAGTGAGTAGCGCAGCGGACTAAGCGTCTGTCTATCACCATAGAGCCAGTGGGATCGAATCCGGCTGTGGTGCCTCCGGCTTGGCCGACCGTCCATACTAACACAATTGGCAGTGTTAGTGGGTAGGAAGCCAGCATGGGTGGGTCCTGGTCGTTGTAAACAGCGACTCCTACAGTTCGGTCGGGGCGCCTGCACAGCAAGGGAAGCATCTGGGAGAGGTAGTGTGACCTTCCACACGTTACACTCTCCCAGTGAGAATCCGCGCTGTGAAAAGAAGCGTGGGCTGGCTACACATGTGTCGGAGGAAGCATGTGATAGTGTCCGCCCTCCCAGACCGACGGTAGGGGGTAGAGTGCGCAACGACCAGGAAGGGGATTGGGAATTGGCATAACGACTAACATTGGGATGGGAGAAAAACGGAAAAAGAAGGGGGGGAAAAGTAATTTTTTTTTTTTTTTAAAGAGTGGCATAATGAGTAATTACACTCATTACACTGAAATTACATTCCTCTAGCTGAATTAACATAATGGTACTGGTTCTTTAATTACCTTGCATCTTCCCTTCACTTCCTCCTCCAGTGGCAGCCATTTTTAGTAAGACTGTGCCCTCAGTGTGTGGCCAGTATCCTAGCGTCGCCATGCCAACGCCCATGGCCAGGACAACCAATCCCAGAAGAAGGAAGAATCCAGAGGTGGAGTAGAGGCGGAGTCTACCTCTCACCACGACCACATCTGTATGCCTCTTCCTCTTCCTGTCAGGAAACTAAATACATTACTTAAAGGAAACATATTATGGAACATGCCTTGTCTAGTCTTTTCATGGATTTGGCAGTCTGACATGTTATTTAGGCGCTGAGTTCCATACAGCTGTCATGGCGTCACGTGGGTCATGTGACAAGTGCCACAATGCAATGCAGCCGGCTGTAACGTGGATGCCTTCTAGCCATTACCCTCCTGTCTTTGGCAACACTAACATCAGTACCGCACTGGCAACGACTAACATTGCACACTAACTAACTCGATGTGCAATTTATATGTTTCCTCTCTCGAAATGCTCAAATATGTGTGGTCCATACTCAAACTATGGAGATGTTAGGGCAGGGGTCAGGGGTCAGGGGTCAGCAAACCGTGGCTCTGGAGCGGCATGCGGCTCTTCATGTGTTATGTGATGCACTTTTTTTTTTAATAAATTCTGTGTTAATGTGAAGCACTTTGCGACATTGTTGAAAAAGGTGCTATATAAATAAAAACGTATTTACTTGCAAGCAATGTATATTATAGCCGATAGGGCATACAGATCCACATCTGCATATTTGTCTTTCTTTTATTGCCCTGCCCAAACCTGTACCTCCCCTCCTCCCTCCCCCATGTTGCTATGACGACTGATAAGGCTCCCATCCCAATTTAGTCGTTATGCCAATTCCCTTCCTGATCGTTGCACGCATTGCCCCACTGTCGGCCTAGGGAGGGTGTAGAACTACCACATGCCTCCTCCGATACATGTGGAGTCAGCCAGCCGCTTCTTTTCACCTGACAGCGAGGACTCTCACTGGGGGAATGTAACACGTGCGGAGGTTCACGCTATTTTCCCCCAATCCCCTCCCTGCTGAACAGGCGCCCCGACCGACCAGTAGGAACCGCAGTTTATAACGACCAGGACACATACCCCGCCGGCTTCCCACCCGCTAACACTGCCAATTGTGTTAGTAGGGACGACTGACCAAGCCGGAGGTACCGCTGGCAGCTGGATTCGATCCCAGAGTCTCTGCGGTGGTAGGAGAGTGCATTCTCCACTGCGCTACCCAGCCGCCCGTGAAATGTGAGTTTTAACGATGTTTATAATTAATTGCAATCTCTGTCAAAAGGCAGTGAATAATGCAGTGACTAGTTGCCATGGTAACTAAGGACTCTGTGGCAGAAACCAAAGGCTGGCAACATGTGGAGAAGCTAGTCCTGGTTAGCATGTCAGAGGGATCAGGAACACAGCCCAGGGCAGCCTGCTGCTGAAGGTATGGGAGGTGGTTGGGGTCAAAAAGGGTCATGTGATGAACTGTGTTAATTCTCTTTAACGTGTTGGCCAAAATTTATATTGGTGTTAATATTGACGGCCCTAATTATAACATTACGGGAAAAGAGAGGGGAAAAAATGTCCAGTCACCTCGGGGCACCTTCCTGGGCAGAGGGGCGTGGCCGAGGGCGGGAGGAGTCCTGACGTTTCAGCTTCGCCAGACCACTCAGAACACCTGCTGCTGCAGTCATGGCTGCCCTGAAACACACACACAAGGTAATGATAGTGTGTGTGTGTGTGTGTGTGTGTGTGTGTGTGTGTGTGTGTGTGTGTGTGTGTGTGTGTGTGTGTGTGTGTGTGTGTGTGTGTGTGTGTGTGTGTGTGTGTGTGTGTGTGTGTGTGTGTGTGTGTGTGTGTGTGTGTGTGTGTGTGTGTGTGTGTGTGTGTGTGTGTGTGTGTGTGTGTGCGCGCGCGTAGAGATGTCATTATCTGTATCTGTATCTATAGCTGTTCAGTGAACAAAATTAGCTGTCACTTTTTCTCGCAACAATTATTGTACAATGCAAGATGGGAACAGCTAGGTGTAATCAAATTAACAAATGAACATTAGATGAAAGGAAGTCATGTTAAATGCTGTGCCTTCTAAGCCACTAATGTTACCTAGTAACATACTATCATCTCATGAGCAAGGCATAAAGAGCTGGAACAAAGTAGCTAGCTTGCTTAGCTATCTGTAGAGCCATCAAGTTTCATGTTGAGTTTCTCTGGAGTTTGTCTCATTTTGACAGAGTATATTTGAAGACAGAAACGTTATTTTCTTCGTGCCTTGGACTGGAGGCAGCGCGATGTCACTTTCTGAAACTACTAAAGTGGATTATGTTCTTTCAACATAGAAATGCTAAAGAGTGGCTAATGGGTTCTGCAAAACCTACAGAAACACATTTTTCTTGTCCATGTGTCTGCAAATACTGGGTGAGTCAAACTATTTCCCCCCATCTGTGAGTTTTGCAATAGGACTCAGATTGTGTGTTTTTGGGAGGCAAGCATGCTATTGATTTTTTTCTTTTATTTTCTCTCTCTCTCTCTCTCTCTCTCTCTCTCTCTCTCTCTCTCTCTCTCTCTCTCTCTCTCTCTCTCTCTCTCTCTCTCTCTCTCTCTCTCTCTCTCTCTCTCCTGTAAACATGTTGTGACCTGTGTATATTTACCATGTGGAGAAATAAAAATAATTGTATTATACATTTTCGTTTTCTAAACAGATATATACTTGGGGGGCGGCTGGGTGGCGTAGCGGACATTGCGCTCGTCACCAACGCAAGAGACACCGGGTTCGACTCCGGCTGTCGGCGTTGCCTCCGGCTTGGGCCAGCCGTCATACTAACTCAATTGGCAGAGTTAGCGGGTGGAAGTCGATGGGTGGTAATCTGGACGTTGTGGACAGCGACTCCTACAGGTCGGTTGGGGACGCCTGCACAGCAGAGACAGGAAATGGCAGGGGTAGTGTGAGCCTCCCACACATTACACCTCGCCAATGAGAGTCCGCGCTGGCAGGTGAAAAGATGTGACAGGCTGCCTCCTCGTGTATCGGAGGGGACACGGGATGCAAGGCTTCTATCCTCCCTACAACCGGCCAGTGGGGGGCATATGCGAGCACCGTTCAAGACAGGGGAGGAGAGAATTGGCACAGTGGAATTGGGATGGGAGAAAAAATAGAAAAAGAGGAGAAAAAGTGGATAAAGGAAAAAAATATATATATACTTGGAAAAAAAATGTGTGATGAAATCACTGCGCCCAGGCAGCAGTGGTTCGGCAAAAGAAAATCAAGTATATATATCTGCTCAGAAAACAAAAATTGTTTTGGAGTTGTATTTGGAGTGTATTTTGTGACTGTTGGGAACTAGGCTACACTGGCACACCTACTTCCAGTGAGTGACGCTAAGCTAGGCTAACGGTGCGGCTGATCCCTAAGCCTAATGCATGCACAGAGAAGAAAAGGGTATGTATCTGCTTGTCTAACTCCAGGGTAGATGGCAAATAAGCGAATTTCCCAAAAAGTTGGCGTGTTCCTTTAAGCAACTCATATGTGATCTGTTCTCTCCACTCATGTCATGCTTTTTACTATAATTTAGAGATTGAGGGCTCAACACTGCAAGACAAGTTGCAAAGGAGAGTAAGGGAGACAGAGAGAGAGGGGGGCTGGTTATGAGGTAAAGTGCCAGACAGCACAGAACCCCCCCCCCCCCCCCCCCCCCCAAAATGCCCTTTCTTTTTGGTTGAGCACCTGCCTCCCAAAATGTTTCTGCACGTACTGTACTGTATATCTTCTCAAGTTTCTCAAGTTTCTTTAATAGTTGTCATACAGAAGTACAGAATACTTTCATACAAAATGCTTCTTACTGTTACGCTCCAGAGACTGTGCTAGACAAGATAGTATCAAATAACATAGTATAGCATGTAATTTAGAAGAAGAAAATGCGGTCACAGTGTTCGGTATAGACATATGTACAATGTTCTGAGTTACCATATAATATACAATACTATACAGTGTACTAATGTACAGTACTATATAGTGCAAAGCAGAAATGGGATGAGGTACAATTTAGGTACAATTTACAGTAAGGTGTACGAGTTGTAGTGCAATCCTTCATCAATAAATATAAAGTGTGGGGAGTGGGTGCTACAGTGTGTTTGTTTAAAGTGGTGTGTGCTATAAAGTGTGTGGAGTGGGTGCTACAGTGTGTTTGTTTAAAGTGAGTGTGTGCGTGTGGATGTGTGTGCTATGTGCGTTTGGTGGTTGTTGTTGTGTAGTGTTCATTGTTCGTTTAGCAGCCTGATGGCCTGGGGATAGAAGCTTCTTCTGAGTCTTTCTGTGCTCGCCTTGAGACTCCGGTATCGCTTGCCTGACCGCAGCAGTTCAAAGAGGCAGTTGTTCGGGTGACTGGAGTCTTTAATGATTCTCTTAGCCTTGCCCTTGCAAGGCTTGTTGTAAATGTTCTGGAGGGTGGGGAGCCCCCCTCCAATTGTGCGTTCGGCTGAACGTGTCACTCTTTGTAGTCTGCTTCGGTCTTGTGCAGTGCAATTCCCAAACCAGGAGGTGATGTTGCCGGTCAAGATGCTCTCTATTGTACATGAGTAGAAGTTCTTAAGGATCTTCTGACTGACTTGGAACTTCCTTAGGCGCCTGAGGAAGTAGAGGCATTGTCGTGCCTTCTTCACAACACTGTCAATGTGTGTGGTCCATGTCAAGTCCTCGGATATGTAGGCTCTGAGGTACTTAAAGCTGTTGACTCTCTCAACCGGTGCCCCGTCGATGCTGAGGGGGCTGTAGTCCTTGACCCCCGACCTCCTGAAGTCCACAATCATCTCCTTTGTTTTGCTGACGTTCAGGGAGAGGCTGTTTTCCTGGCACCATCCCGCCAGGACCTTGACCTCTTCCAGGTAGGCCCTCTCGTCGTTGGCAGAGATCAGGCCCACCACCACTGTGTCGTCAGCAAATTTGATGATTGTATTGCTACTCCGCTGAGCCACACAGTCGTGTGTGTACAGGGAGTAGAGGAGGGGACTCAGAACACAGCCCTGGGGGGCCCCTATGTTGAGGGTGATGGATGAGGAGGTGCAGTTGCCTGCTCTCACCACCTGGGGTCTGCCAGTCAGGAAGTCCAAGACCCACTGGCAGAGGTCATAGTTCAAGCCCAGGTCCCTGAGCTTGGTTATGAGTATGGAGGGGACTACGTATACTTAGTGTAGTTTTTATGCATTCAGAATGTTGTGAAAACTCCTTACGTTGTACTTGGTGTGTTTAAATATATTGAAATAATAATTTTTTGTACTTTTGCTTACCAAAATAGTGTACTTTTTACGGGTATACAGAGGAGTCTGGCATGCCAGCTATTTTCCCCCGCATTCACTTTCCACCAGTCAGACGGATTTGTATCCAGTGTAGGTTTACTAAAGTATAACTTATGTTTGATAAACATCTCAGTTTAGATTTAGATTACTGCACTTAGATTGTTACACTTACAGCATATTCATTATATAATTATGTGTTTTTGACATTAATGACAAAATGAGTACATGAAAGTACATCAAAAGTACCGTATACTCTCAGACAAGTACATATGGGTAGAAATGTAATTTTAATATACTTATTCATATAATAAAGATATACTTTCAGTATGGAAAGATATATAAATGTTTGCCTTGTAGACCATGTAGCCATGAAGAAAAATGAATGGCGTAACTGTGACAACTGCCACGTACAGCTAATCTATAGGCGACGTCACATGACCTATGGTCCCCATAGCAACCACAGGTGCTGCTGCTAGGTGACAGTATGTTTCCACGGCAACCGGGCGATGTGCTCGCACACCAATGACTGGTGTGTCATTAAGACACTATTAACATATCAAGAGAGAGAGAGGGCGAGAAAGAGAGATGGGGATTAATTTCAATAGGGTACTGTACGCCTTCATCCTCCCCCTAAACATGAACCATCCAGCAGCACCCACACACACAACACATACAGTATGCATAGGATATACTGTGTATATATACAATTAATATATATTGATCTTAATGTTGTGGTAATGTTCATATTACTGTTATTGTGTAGGCCTGTGTTGAATTGAGAGAGTGAGGGAGGGAGACAGAGGGAGAGACAGAGAGAGAAAGAATGAAAGAGAGAGAGAGAGATTAGCAGCGTTTTGCTAAATAACCTTCAACTAATCTTCAGAAGGAAGAAGTAACAACATGAATCGGGAAGAACAGAAAAGGGAAAACAACCGAAAATAACAAACAACTAGCTAGCTGTCAACTGCTAACTACTACACATGCCACTGTTACCAACACCACAAAGGAGAAACTGCAGTAAGTAAGCTACTGTATAAGCGATATCTCAAATACCATAGAACAGTCAACAGTCTGAGCATGCGTAGTGAGCTGATTTTCATTGGCGGCAGCAACTGAAAAGTAAAATTATGTAGTGACAGAAAACGCGCATTACGTCACCGTTTCTCTAGACCAGGGGTCAGCGTCAGCGACCTTTACTATCAAAAGAGCCATGTTGCTCCCTCCTGCATGAAATAAAATGTATCTGGAGCCACACAACCCGTTTACCCTTACAATGAAGATAACAGTGTATAACGTTTTATATAGTAGTTATACTATATAGAGAGGGATTGGAGTTCATTCTAAAGCTTATTTCTAATTGTATCTGAATCGGGAGATTATCTTCTCTCTGTCAATTGTAATCTCGCCCGTCGCACATTGGCTGGCTGGCAGTGCGCATAGAATTAAGAATATTATTGAAATTAGTTTTCTCTACCCAACGCATCTATTTCTATATTTCATATTGTATTATATTCAAGATTCAAGATTCAAGATTCAAGATTCAAGAGTTTTAATTGTCACGGTATACAGGTATACAATGAAATGCGGCTGGTCTTGCCCGCGACGATGTGCAATACAGTGGTACAACATATAATAGAGTCCAATAAAATACAGTGGTACAACATATTACTAGAATCCAATAAAACAGTGCAATAAACAGGTACATGGTGTGCCATCTCGGTATCTGTACATTAGTATTTACAGAGCATATAGGACATGCTAGTTAGCTTTAGTAGTGCAATACACTGTTCCTGAAGTTATACTACTTTAAGTGGCCTTTCCTCTGGCCATAAGTGTGCGTGTGTGCGGCATGAGTGTTAAAGTGGCTGCTAGTGTGTGAGCGTGCTCAGCGTGCGTGTCGTGTATGTACTTGTGTGTGGATAGTTCAGTTTCTGTGTCTCTCAATGTTCATTGTTCAAGGCTCTGATGGCCTGGGGGAAGAAGCTTAGCCTAAGCCTCTCCGTCTTAGTCTCTAGAATTCGCAGGCGTCTGCCTGACCTCAGCAGCTGGAACAGGCTGTTATTGGGGTGGTGGGGGTCTTTCATTATCCTGCAGGCTCTGGATTTGCACCTCTTGTTGTATAGAGCCTGCAGGGGAGGTAGCGCAATACCCGTGGTACGCTCGGCTGAGCGCACCACACTCTGTAGGGCCTTCTTGTCCTGTGCCGTGCTGTTCCCATACCAGGCAGTGATGTTTCCGGTCAAGATGCTCTCTACAGCTCCTGAGTAGAAGGACTGGAGTATCTTCCCCGATACTCTGAACTTCCTTAACTGTCTCAGGTGGTAGAGGCGCTGCTTCGCTTTCTTTACTACTGTGCCTATGTGTGTTGACCATGTCAGGTCCTCTGAGATGTGGACCCCCAGGTACTTGAAGCTGCTCACCCTGTCCACGGTAGCCCCGTTAATCCTCAGTGGTGTGTGTGTCTCCCGCTGTCCTCTCCTATAATCCACGATCAGCTCCTTGGTTTTACCAATGTTCAGGAGCAGGCTGTTGTCCTGGCACCAACGTTCCAGTACCTCAACCTCCTCCCGGTAGGCCTTCTCGTCGTTGTCCGAGATCAGCCCCACCACCACCGTGTCGTCGGCGAACTTCACAATGGAGTTGGAGCTGAACTTGGCCACACAGTCGTGTGTGTAGAGTGAGTACAGCAGGGGGCTTAGAACACAGCCCTGGGGGGACCCGATGCTCAGGGTGATGGTGTTGGAGGTCTGACCCCCCACCCTGACCGCCTGGGGTCTTTCACTCAGAAAGTCCAGTACCCAGGCGCTCAGGGCGGAGCTCAGGCCTAGCTCGATCAGCTTGTCCACCAGTCTGGTGGGGACTATGGTGTTGAACGCTGAGCTGTAGTCAATGAACAACAGTCTCACATAGCCCCCCTTCTGACGGTCAAGGTGGGAGAGAGTGCTGTGCAGTACCTGGGAGACCGCGTCATCAGTGGACCTGTTTGTCCTGTATGCAAATTGCATAGGGTCCATATCGCTGGGGAGAGAGGCACAAATGTGGTCCTTGACCAGCCTCTCGAAACATTTCATGACCACAGAGGTGAGTGCCACCGGTCTGTAATCATTTGGACATGTTGGGGAGGGTTTCTTCGGTACAGGGATGATGGTAGACATCTTGAAGCAGGCAGGGACTACTGACTCCGCCAGGGATTGATTAAATATGGCGGTGAACACCGGGGCAAGCTGGTTTGCACAGGACTTAAGTATGCGTCCTGTTATACCATCTGGGCCTGCAGCCTTCCTGGTGTTCACCTGCATAAATGCTCTTCTCACACTGTGTACCGACAACGAGAGAGCGCCCCCGCCCCCCCGCGGTTGCCCCCCCCCCTCCACAACCGCTGGTGCGCCAGTGACGTCACTAGCCAGAGGGCTAGCGGCGACACTGTCTACACCGAACTGAGCGTAGAAGGAGTTGAGTTTGTCCGCTAGAGAGGCGTCGTCGCTCCCCATTGCGGGGGCGCTGACTTTGTAGTCAGTTATTGTCTTCAGTCCCCTCCACAAGCCTCTTGTGTCGTTTTGTGCCATTTGTGTCTCCAGTTTCTCAGCATATGTCCTCTTAGCAAGTTTAACAGCCTTGCGCAGAGTGTAGACTGAAGCCTTGTATTCTTCCATATTTCCTGACTCTCTGCCCAGGTTATAAGCCGTGGTGCGTGAGTTTAGGGCTGTTCTTATAGTGCTGTCCACCCAAGGTTTCTGGTTTGGGAAAATTGTATATATTGTATTGTATGTATTTTATACATCTACTCCAGTGCGCCGGCAGACAGATTCGTGCCTACAGGGAGCCACTGCAGAGGGGCTGAGGAGCCGGTAGCTCCCTACCGGTAGTTTGCAGGCCTTCAATAAGTAGCTCGCCAAGCAAATCCTTAACATGTAAAATGTAAATGTAAAATGTAAAAAGGAATAATAAACGGAAATGAAACCTCACTCATAGCGAATTATATCTACTTACTACAACTCTATATCTATCTAACCCTCCTCCCCCACAATGAATATCGACCAATCACGTTCGTGTGAGTATGGTAACGCGAGCTGGTGTTGTGCCGAAAAAGGACTACCTGCCAAAAAAGGACTGTACCCCATGTGAACGCGCAAAAATATATATTTTTTTTCATCCACTTTTTCTCCCATTTTCTATATTTTCTCCCATCCCAATTTTCGTATCATCCAATTCAACCCTCCCCTGTCACGAACGCTGTTTCTTGCGTCCCACAAGCCGGCTGCAATGTGGACTAAGTCATACATAGCACAAGTCCCCTCCGGTACTTGAGGTAACAGCAGTCGCATCTTTTCACCTGCGCAGCTCGATCTCTCAGTGGCGAGGAGTAACGCGTGGGAGGCTCACGCTGCCCCCGACACTTCCTGATTCTACTGCGCAGGCGCACCAACCGACCTGTAGGAGTCGCTGTCCACAACGCCCGATCCCCACCCTTCAGTTTCCCTCCCCGTAATACGGCCAATGTGTATTACTGCGGACGACCAGCTAAACTGAAAACAATGTGGAGAGCTGGATTCGAACACGCGAACCCAGCGTCTCCACATTGGTGGCGAGTGCCTTGCCTACTACACCACCTAGCCGCCCGCAAAAATATATTTTTTTGGTCCGCTAGGGGGAAATGTTGGTCTGTCAGTCACTGAGTAGTTCTTTTTTTAAATTTTTTTATTGATCTTTTCCCCCCTCCTTTTTCCTCCGATTTTCTCTCATCCCAATGTTAGTCGTTATGCCAATTCCCAATCCCCTTCCTGGTCGCTGCGCACTTACCCCCCACAGTCGGTCTGGGAGAGTGGAGGCTATCACGTGCTTCCTCCGACACACGTCCAGCCAATCAACCGCTTCTTTTCACCTGGCAGCACGGACTCTTACTGAGAGGGTGTAACGTGTGGAAGGATCACACTACCCCCCTTAGATCCTATCCGCGCTGAGCAGGCGCCCCGACCGAACTGTAGGAGTCGCTGTTTACCATGACCCGGACCCACCCCGCCAGCTTTCTCACCCTCTAATACAGCCAATTGTATTAGTGTGAACGGCCAGCCAAGCTGGTGACAACGCCGGAGCTGTGAGCTGGATTCGAACAGGCGAACAGGCGAAGCCAGCGTCTCCGGTGTTGGTGATGAACGCAATCTCCGCTACGCCACCTGACCGCCCTGTCACTGAGTAGTTATAAAGTGCACCAATATTACGTATTATTGTGATTGTACCAGTTTCATATTTATGTACAGTTTCATATTACTTATATACAGGTAAGGTAAACAAAGTGGATGAGTTCGGAGAGCTATAAAGGGAGATATTGGCACAATGTGAGGTCGAAACTAATTTATTACACAATACATATCATTGTCTCTTGCATATTGTATAAAGTTTTATATCTAATGCCAATGTTTCCGAGCCAAACGTGATTGTAATTGTAATTAACGTTACAAATAGGTCTGTCGCGGTATGACATTTTCTCACCGCGGTTGTGTGTGTGGCTAATCACCGCGGGATGCGGTGGCACCGCACTTCTATAAAAAAATTATAATAATAAAATAAAGTTCATTTTATTATTATTTTTTTTTTATATACCTGTAAATATATTTTTTTATTATTAAGACATGCGAGTTTACCCGCGATCGTGATTCGAAAAAAATTCTAAGGTCATAGGAGTCCCGAAACTATTTTAAACATGTTTGATAATCTATCCATTTGTCCCTCAACACTCTGAAATGTGATAACAGTAGTAGGGTGTTGCCTGCTCCTGAACCGATGAGCGATGCGTTGTGGGATATATGCCCTTCTCCAACTTAAAACTAATGTTATTTGAGCGAACATTTAACGTTATTATAACACTGTTTTAACGAATGTGAATGCATATACATAGCTAGTTAAATATCACAACTTGATAATATCACAACTTGTGTCATCATTGTTCATCATTAGGGGAAACTAAGTGCTGCCTCTCTCCGCCACACTCACAGCGTTATGGAGGGCTGGCCTGTGGCTAGCGTCGGGACCACAACAACGCCACAGGCTATCCATCCACAATGCTGGCGTGGTCCCGACGCTAGCCGCAGGCTATCCATCTACAATAGATGGCTAGCCTATACAGTAGCTAACGTCGGGGCCACACCAATGCTACAGATGGCTAGCCTATACAGTAGCTAACGTCGGGGCCACACCAATGCTCCAGATGGCTAGCCTATACAGTAGCTAACGTCGGGGCCACACCAATGCTACAGATGGCTAGCCTATACAGTAGCTAACGTCGGGGCCACACCAATGCTACAGATGGCTAGCCTATACAGTAGCTAACGTCGGGGCCACACCAATGCTACAGATGGCTAGCCTATACAGTAGCTAATGTCGGGGCCACACCAATGCTACAGGTGGCTAGCCTATACAGTAGCTAACATCGGGGCCACACCAATGCTACAGATGGCTAGCCTATACAGTAGCTAACGTCTGGGCCACACCAATGCTACAGATGGCTAGCCTATACAGTAGCTAATGTCGGGGCCACACCAATGCTACAGATGGCTAGCCTATACAGTAGCTAACGTCAGGGCCACACCAATGCTACAGATGGCTAGCCTATACAGTAGCTAGCGTCGGGGCCACATCAATGGCAAACTCATCGAATTAACTCTAGGACTAGCCTCCAGAGCACATGTGGGCAGTTGCTGGGCTGGCTCCCTCTGGAAAATGCATGAAAATGGTGTCTGATACATTGTTGACTGTGGCTACATTTGTACTGCTTTTAAAATGTTCATGTCTATGTAGTTTGTCAAATTGTTATTTATGGTCATGTTTTGTATTGCTTGTCTGTCTGAGACCAAGAACCACAATGGAAATAAGTCTTGACTTTTTTGTGTAGCATCCTTGATGTTTTTCTGGAATCTTGTATCTTTAAAAATGTCTAATAAAATCAAATCAAATCAATGCTACAGATGGCTAGCCTATACAGTAGCTAACGTCGGGGCCACGGCAGAGAGGCAGCACCCAATCTGCGTGTAACGTTAGTCACTAACATGAAGAATAGAGAGCTGCAAACAGAAATAAACACCCAGTCCTTGAGAGAACGGTTACCTGGTTTACTGTCACCACTTTACAGAGGGAATTACCCCGAAGTCCGGCTAGTTATAACAAGCACGTTACATGACCGGCACTTCGGCCCTGCTCCCCTGTACTCTACTACGGTTCAGATTAATACAGGAAAAGGTATACATTGGGGGCTCGAGTCCGGGATATGAAAATAAATCCTGATTTCATCTGTGAGTTGTAAACTGTATGGAAACGTGAAGTTAGCTCATGCTACTGGAAAACGGACACTTGGCATTAAATGAAGTAAAAAATGATGACGCCCCCCTTTTTTTTTACCCGCGGTTTTCGCGGTTGTCTGTTCTACACCCGCAGGTGACTTGACACACCGCGGGATTGCGGTGACAGCCCTAGTAATGTGGATTTTTTGTTAACGTGACTGAAGCTAACGTACAGTTTGGAGATAAACAATGAGTGAGGCAAGTCCATAGAAGAAAACACAGAAGGTGTACCGTTTCCATCAAGATTGGGAGACTGACTATTTCTTCACAAGTGTAAAAGACAGGTGCCTTTGCGAGGCCAGCCTTGTTGTGGAGCGGCACTTCAACACACTTATTAAGAAGTTTGACTGTGATTCTCCTTGTGGCAGCAGCCTGTGCTCAGCTAAGGTGAGCGAGTTGAAAGCAGGATTGCAATAGCAAATCGTTGTTCACAAAACCAATGAAGAGAGCCGAGGCTGCAACCGAAACGTCATTCAAAGTGGCCCATCACTTAGCAAAGAATAAAAAACATTTTACAGTTGGGGGTTTTGTTAACCGTCTGTAGTGTGGTAGTGAAAGGGTTAACCTTGTGTAGTGTGGTAGTGAAAGCGTTAACCCTGTGTCACGTGGCAGTGAAAGGGTTAACCTTCTATTGTCACAGTGAAAGGGTTAACCCTTTGGTAGTGTGGTAGTGAAAGGGTTAAGGATGCAATGACTCTCGTGGCTGATTCTTTATTCAAAGATCACAAAATGGCCCTGCTATATCAGTACCATGGAAAAGAGAGTTTCCGCGCCCTTAGAGGACACAAAAGGGCAGTTGGTGCTGGATACAATTGTTGTCTGACACTGAATGGCTACTGGACCTGGCATTTCTAGCACATGTGACAGATAAATTAAACAACCTGAACAGCGAATTACAAGGCAAGGGGAAAACAATCAGCGACATGACTCCTGTCAAGGCTTTCTAGGCAAAACTGGGCCTGTTTCTCCAAGAAGTGAAGAAAAGGAAAATGCAGCACTTCCCCTCTGTGCACAAAGTGCTGGAAGAAAATTATGCTGCATCTGGGGCTATGGAAATACATAGACACAGGCTGGGTCAGGAGTTTGAGGACAGATTCACAGACTGGTTGGACTGCATTTGTATACGGCTGATGTGAGCTGGGTAGCAGGGACGCGGGAAGTACAGGTGCTGCGGGTGCGCCAGCACCCCCTGCTGGCGGGGAGTGTAACTGCAACTGCAAGGTTGTTTTGGCTTTTATTCCATTGTAATACCGAGGCTACTCAATGTCACAGAGCGGAGCGGCACTGCAGATTTACCCTACTCTTGGAATTCATTGCCAGATCCTCATAGGGGCGCTGTCTCAATAATGCAGTGTTATTAAAGCAGCGTGTAGCCGACGCATGAACCGGTTGGGATTCGAATAGACGCGGCCTGGAAGCGTCACCGCGGAACTGGAAATCCGTTGGTAAAAAAATAGACGCGGCCTGGAATAGTTTTTGGGATGCTGAATTCGCAGTAAAGAGCCCCGGGCCCGGGAGGGTGGTCGAAGACCTTTTGCATGTCGGCGATGTATGCGGGGAACGAATTGCAGAGGGAGGACTGACTGAAGTGGAGAGCTGTCGCCCATTCTAACGCAGGACCCTTGAACAGACCCGACAGGTAAGCGATTTTAGATGTATCACTTTGGAAGGTGTGCGGCTGTTGTCCGAATACTAGTGAACATTGAAAAATAAAGGCACAACATTTAGAGACGTCCCCGTCGTAGCGTTCTGGTGCGGGGACATGGGGCTCTCTGTACGGGGGCGCAACAGGTGGGGTAGGCTGGGCTGCGCAGAGCTGAGCGTGAGAGCGCGGAGTTGGGCAGTGGTCTCCTCTAGTGAACGAGAGTGTTGTTATTATTATTATTATTATTATTATTATTATTATTATTATTATTATTATTATTATTATTATTATTATTATTATTATTATTATTATTATTATTATTATTATTATTATTATTATATCACTTATCTCAGCACCCCCGCCGCTAACTGAGTTCCCACGGCCCTGCTGGGTAGTGTAGTTTTATGAAATTCCGACATCCATCTAAAGCCCTGGGTCTCCTTTTTCTTAGGACTACAACGATTTCATGACTGCGTCATGTCCTCATGTCTAAATAATCCGGTTTCCGGTGCAATACGCAGAGATTTTTATAAACTCTTATTTCGCTAATAACACTTAAAATCATTGCTAAACAAATGTAGTGCTGAAAATATACACTTTGACTGCTGTTTTGATAGGGTTAGGGCAGGGGTTCCCAAACCTTTTCAGCTTGAGACCCAAAAGAGAAATTTGGTGTTTCCCCGAGACCCAAACTTACAAAAATACATCATGAATTGCCATAACATACATTTATAAACTACTGATAAAGAACACAAGAAACCATGAATTTCAAATGTATATGAAATGTATTTATTTAATTATAAAAGTACATCACAGCAATAATCAGAGTGTAATGTTAAGTTGCTCACCACCTCATAACATATGTACATACAATTTTGTAACACTTTTAAATGAACAAACATGTTCTACTCTCCTTTCTATTTCTCACCCCTTTTTCAACTCTCCATTTCTTACCCCCTCCCTCCGTCCCTCAACCTTAAACCCCAACATTGAGCAACATTCTGATTAATTTGTACTGACTTATTTTAAAATTCTACTGACCTGACATCATGCTAGAAGGGGTATAATATTTCATCTATGGCACAATGAAATCTAATGAGAGGTATGTGGCTGGTTGAAGTTTTCAACCAGCAGGGCCCTGTTTCTTGTACGTGGTTCAACTAAGTCGATCAAGATGTCATTATCCAGCTTCAGTTAACCCGATGTTTGAAGCCGGGATTTTCCTGTTTCACGAAGGTGGATTCAGTCTCGTTAACTCAAGCCAGACTTGCGACTCAGGCTAAATGCGCGCGGCCGTTTTAGGTGAAAAGCCAGCACGTATCGATGGCAGAGATCCTGATTCTCAACGGCATTGATTGATTAATTGATTTAAGACTTTATTGACAGATTGCAATACGGCTCAATCGCCTCGCCGACAAGTTAAATGCGTTATCTATAGGCTAATTCTAAGTCCCTCATTACCTCAATCAATCAGATTATATTTCTTTAAACTTGCCTGCTGGATTGAATAATCAAATGAGATCTTGCTAGCGAAAATAATTAGTTAAATTGTTATACAGAATTACGATACGGCTCTCTTACCCATTGATTGATGTATAGTCGATCTTTAACTTATCTCCAATGTGGTCTAACGGGTTGTTCTTTTGACTTTCACACAGACGACCGGGGTTCGAGACCCTAGTCGTCTCCTCCTTTTTGCAATATAGGAATAATTCAATTTGGTGCACGTTGAGAGCTATATAAAGAATGACATCCTCAATGCATGTAGATTTATAATATTTTAACTTAAAACTATGCTACCTTTGCGTATAATCATTAATATTATATTCAAAAAAATCATATTGGAAACACCGAGTTTTGAACCCCGGTCGCTGGGTTGGTAGGCTTGAGCACTACCGCTGGGCCACTGTGCCAGATGGGATAAATTCATTGTTTATACATTAATGAACGAGAGACCCGTGTTTAGAATATCCTTTGTTTTGAATGAAGTTTATCTCTTTATCCTCATTCATTAATGTGACGTCAACGGCTCATTCAATTTCTCAAATCCGTCAAACAGCGCATCTCATCAGACATCTTAATCCCAGTTACAATTGAAATAACCACATAATGTGTACATCGCACGAGCGAGCGCCACGGTATATATAACGTGCATTGTTTAGGACAAAGTGAATTTAGTATCAGCATTTTGGGTATATTTTACATTTCAAAAGCCCCCTCTGGAAGAATGGAGCACAAAAACGTAATTCAGAATGGTATAATGCAGATCGTAGACTGTGGGAATAGTTTCAGGAAACGGGCTGTCACTTCTTTGCGGGGGCGTGGCGATAGTTCAGGCTAACTTGAACTTGAACTCTGCTTTCGACCAGGCTCAAACTTTTGGATCTGTTGTCATGGTAATTTGGAAAATCCACGTACTGGGAACCGGAAAGTCCGGCTAACTCAGTTATCCAGTTAAAGTTATCCGGCTAACTCAGTTATCCAGGTACAAGGAACGGGGCCCAGATCTATTCTGGGCTTGGTTTTTGAAAGTGCTATTCTGAGGTCATGCTGAGCATTTAGTCGGTTTCTGTATTTGTTTTTCAGGTATGCTAGAGTAGAAAACCCAGATTCACATAACAGCTCTACAGCTTTTTTTTATAAAAATTAAAATAAAGAAAGCTTTTTTTATAAAAAAAAAATATATATATTTAATTTTTTTATTGGCGACCCAATAAAAACGGGTCCGCGGCCCATTTTGGGTCGCGACCCTAAATTTGGGAAACGCTGGGTTAGGGTCTTTACTCTTGGCTAAAGCAATGCAACATCACATACGAACTGTATGGATCTATTCATGACGTGAAATAAATCTTGGCCCGGTACCGATTGGGCTTAAGAGGTTAAAGATTGCGAAGTTGGAAGTTGAGAAGCCTGATGGCTTGGTGGTAAAAACATTGAGTCTGGTGGTGTGTGCAGTGCAGGGCAGGGCAGGCGTACTTCTGTATTGAAGATGTTGGTGAACACCTCTGCCAGTTGGTCAGCACATGCCCTGAGAGCCCGGCCTGTATTGAAGATGTTGGTGAACACCTCTCTGCCAGTTGGTCAGCACATGAAGAGCCCGGCCTGTGATACCATCCGGCCCCTCATGCTTTTCGGGGGTTGAACCTTTTAAAGGACCATCTCACGCTAGCCAATTCTAGGGTCAGTACGGCAACTGAATGAAGAACATCACTCATTCTTAAACTGAAAGCGCGTTCTCTTACACCTGAATTTGCATACAGAAACGCCCAAACAGGGCATGAAGGACCATGTGCAAACTGATTCAACAGTTTCTTATACGGGAAGCAAGCATTGCATTTGGGTTGTGCTGACCCCCATATTCAACAGGTAGTGCAGAAGTGATTTGTGACTGATCAAAATTAGATTAGATTAGATTAAAATGTATTGTCATTATACAGCACAAGTACAATACAATATGTAATGTACGTTAGTGCATCGTTGCTAATAAACTATAGATTTATAATATATATTAAATATATAGCCTATATGAAAGAAATGGGGTGTGCTGAGAGCAGAATGTAATCCATTATATTTCACTATAGTTATCTCCGCGCGATTGAGTTTAGTTTTTATTTATTTATGTATTTATTCACTGTTATTTGCAGTGTTTGTAGGGCTTTTATTTATTTTCGGACATCACAATGCCTCATTGAGACATGACTATAAATGTAAAAGGTAATTTTTAATTATACAAATATTGTCGTATTTATTATTATTATAATTATTTAATTCTGAGGATGTCTGTAGAATCGACGTGAACGCAATCACCATTTCTCCTAAATTAAGTTAAGAACACAGGCGCACACCAGTCTGTCTGAATTATGACTGCTTTCCCACGCTCGTAAATCCTGCTCTTAGCTACGAGTGAATCCCAGAGAAGGAATCGTTCGTGAATGCCAAGATTTGCCCGAAAAGCTCGTAAGTGGAGTTACAATGAAATTTGCTCGGTAACATCAGGGTCATCTAAGTTGAAGGCGGTGGTCTGTTCTTTGAGTTTATCATAGACCTCCCAGCTGACTGAGGGCTTCTGGTTGTGGTAGGCGCAGGGTTTCTGGTTGGGGTAGGTGCAGACAGTGGCTGACCCAGGGTTTCTGGTTGGGGTAGGTGCAGACAGTGGCTGACCGAGGGTTTCTGGTTGGGGTAGGTGCAGACAGTGGCTGACCCAGGGTTTCTGGTTGGGGTAGGTGCAGACGGTGGCTGACCCAGGGTTTCTGGTTGGGGTAGGTGCAGACAGTGGCTGACCCAGGGTTTCTGGTTGGGGTAGGTGCAGACGGTGGCTGACCCAGGGTTTCTGGTTGGGGTAGGTGCAGACGGTGGCTGACCCAGGGTTTCTGGTTGGGGTAGGTGCAGACAGTGGCTGACCCAGGGTTTCTGGTTGGGGTAGGTGCAGACAGTGGCTGACCGAGGGTTTCTGGTTGGGGTAGGTGCAGACAGTGGCTGACCCAGGGTTTCTGGTTGGGGTAGGTGCAGACGGTGGCTGACCCAGGGTTTCTGGTTGGGGTAGGTGCAGACGGTGGCTGACCCAGGGTTTCTGGTTGGGGTAGGTGCAGACGGTGGCTTTTGGAACAACATTGTCGATGTACTTACTTATCACTCAAATCCAAGCTTAAATATACATTGTTAAATGAATAGCGTCAATCTCATAAAACCAGTAATGTCACTTTGTTTTACAGTTTCATGTTAATTTGTTTAGACTAATTATTAATGTTGTTGTTTTTGTTTGTTATTATTATTATTACTTTGATTATTATTGTTATCATTATTATTATCTTATTATTATCTTAATATTATGAAAATAGTTTTATGAACTTATTTCACTTTACCTTTGTTTTTGTGTTTTTTTTTTCTTTTTTTTAATCCAATGATTTGATTTGATTTTATTTTATTAGGGATCCCCATTAGCTGGTGCGATAGCAACCAGCTAGTCTTCCTGGGGTCCACACACAAAAAAACACACAAAAACAATCACTATTGCAAAAAACTAAATTATTAAAAGTCAGTACACACGATGCATAATGAACCTACTGTAACAATTAATATAGCTAAAATTACATTAGTGTAAAACAAAAACAAAAAATTACTTTACAGTGTTAAAAACAATTTAAAAACAATTTAAGATTATTTTTAGAAGTGAATCTACTGTAAATGCAGCAGAGGTTCCGAGGCAGGCCATTCCACAGAGTTAATGCTCTAAAAATAAAAGATCTCCCCAGAGCGCTGGTTCTAGGACCTGGCAATTCAAGCTGCCCACTACTGGAACCTCTAGTGTAATGCTCGTGCACAGTATTACTAAAAACAATCTGATTATGTATAAAAACAGGAGTCTTACTGCTCATGACCAACTTGAACAGCACAAGTATATTAAAAGACAATCTATATTTAATGAGTTGAGGCCCTGTATAGGCCCATCTGGGTCTCTTCCCTCTAGTCAGCACCTTTATACACTTTCTGTCATGGTCAATGTTTTTACTGTTTTGCTGAAATGGTGCGAAATAAAGAAATAAAAAAAATAATAATAATACAGCCTAAGACGAAATCTGTGTATTCACTAATGTTGCCATTGGCTGCGTCCTCAAATATCTGTCAGTCAGTTGTCTGAAAGCAGTCATGTAAGACCCCCTCAGCCTCATTGTTCCATTTGTAAATGATCCTGGAAACAGTTTTTTCCCATTTCAGTTTGTGCAGATGTCCTCTTCACTGACTACACCCAACAAAAAGAAGGAACGAAGAAGAACAACAACATCATATTCCTCACTGATTCCATCTACACCTGGAAAGATACTCTGGGCATTGGCTCAGGAGGCAGATTAAAGATCTGTAAAGATGCACACCTTGAAGAGAATGACCCTCTGCTAGTGCTTACCATTACATACTACACCAAAGGAAGCATCATGATACAAGGGAATGAAGACAACCTGGAGTCCTTTGAAGAGGCATTCTCCCTGATGAAAGCTGAGGTGGACACCAATAGGATCAATGTCCCCACTGATGAGAGCCCAGTAGAAAACCTCCCACCTTGTCCATCTCTGCCCCTCCCACGCCTGCCAGCTCCTCCAACCGGTTTAAAGAGAGCATGGCCCTGCTGGAGCTGGACTTTGCTGAATTCAAAGAGCTGACCCAAGCGAGGCTGTCTGACCCTCCAGCTCTGCCCATCCTAGTTTCCTCCCACTCAGCCTGAAGAGCAAGCCTCACAAGACTCTAATGGGAAGTTCCTGGGACACAGACAAGTTGTTTCCTGATAAGATATAAGTCCTGTCTAAACACTGCAGCACCACAGGCCAGGCCATGCAGCTGTTGAAAAAGGAGACCCCCTCTAAAGCCCTCAATACCTGGTGATTCACACAGCCTCCATAAGGACACTGATGAGGAAGATGGTGAAGCAGGCCGGTAAAGAGTTCCCTGACACCCACATTGTGGTATCTACCCTGCTGCCTAGGACAGACACCCCTCCTCATGTCCTCCATGACATTAATATGGAGATCAGAAGAAGATATGCCACCTTACCCAATGTCCACCTGGCCCTCCACCAAACCATATGGGACCTCTATGATGGACTCCACCTACACAGAAGGGGGTGAGGATATTTGCAAAGATCCTCAAAGACATGGCCCTGGAATGCAGTCCTTCCACCCCCTCCTCCAATAGTAGCTTTAGAGGCCAGTCCAGACCTCCTCCACTAGCAGCTTTAGAGCCCAGACCTCCTCCTCCACTAGCAGCTTTAGAGGCCAGTCCAGACCTCCTCCTCCACTAGCAGCTTTAGAGGCCAGTCCAGACCTCCTCCACTAGTAGCTGTAGAGGCCAGTCCAGACCTCCTCCTCCACTAGCAGCTTTAGAGGCCAGTCCAGACCTCCTCCTCCACTAGCAGCTTTAAAGGCCAGTCCAGACCTCCTCCACTAGTAGCTTTAGGTCGCTTTCACACAGGGGCTGTTTGGTCCGGACTTTCGGACCAGAATTCGATAGTCCGGTTTTTCGGGTCTGTGTGAATGCGCGTCGAACTCGGTTCGCGGACCAAACAGTCGAACTCTGGTCCGCCTGAAAACGTCGGTCTCGGTTCGGCTTCATCGGACCAAACGCGAACCAAATATAGGAAGTGATTATTATTACCACTGCTCGCAGCACTCACTGCAAAACAAGCACACTGCATCTAATCTCTCTATCTATCTATCTATATATCTGTGCATCTTGGGAAGAAGGAAGAAAAAACGCGGCTTATTATTATTACCGAGCGCGGCTTATTATATTATTAATAAAACAGCTACTTGTGGGCACTCATAAAAACACTGTGGTCTACAAGTTGTTTAGCGAGAGGATGGTGGTAATGTGCTTCAATAGAACAATGGATCAATGCCATGTCAAAACTCGGCTCCGCTGATCTGGAGTGCTCTGCAGTCCACACACAGACACACACAGACACGCACGCGCGCGCGCACACACGGGATCGCAGCCACACACACATTTCCACTGTCCAATAGACAAGCGCCCTTTTCGACCGCGTGACATTGTTCAGAAGGTCTCGGTGCGCTGACAGATTTCTATGTGAAAGCAGGCGAACCAAATGAAGAATGCAACAATGTTGCAACTTCACCCCCAGAACCGCACCGAGTCCACCAAAACTATATGTGAAAGCGACCTTAGAGGCCAGACCTCCTCCACTAGTAGCTTTAGTGGCCAGTCCAGACCTCCTCCACTAGGAGCTTTAGAGGCCAGTCCAGACCTCCTCCACTAGTAGCTTTAGAGGTCAGTCCAGACCTCTTCCACTGGTAGCTGTAGAGGCCAGTCCAGACCTCCTCCACTAGTAGCTTTAGAGGCCAGTCCAGACCTCCTCCACTAGTAGCTTTAGAGGTCAGTCCAGACCTCCTCCACTAGTAGCTGTAGAGGCCAGTCCAGACCTCCTCCACTAGTAGCTTTAGAGGCCAGTCCAGACCTCTTCCACTAGTAGCTGTAGAGGCCAGTCCAGACCTCCTCCTCCACTAGTAGCTGTAGAGGCCAGTCCAGACCTCCTCCACTAGTAGCTTTAGAGGCCAGTCCAGACCTCCTCCACTAGTAGCTTTAGAGGCCAGTCCAGACCTCCTCCACTAGTAGCTGTAGAGGCCAGTCCAGACCTTCTCCACTAGGAGCTTTAGAGGTCAGTCCAGACCTCTTCCACTGGTAGTTGTAGAGGCCAGTCTAGACCTCCTCCACTAGTAGCTGTAGAGGACAGTCCAGACCTCTTCCACTAGTAGCTTTAGAGCCCAGACCAGACCTCCTCCACTAGTAGCTTTAGAGGCCAGTCCAGACCTTCTCCACTAGGAGCTTTAAAGGCCAGTCGAGACCTCCTCCACTAGTAGCTTTAAAGGCCAGCCCAGACCTCCTCCACTAGCAGCTTTAGAGGCCAGCCCAGACCTCCTCCTCCACTAGTAGCTTTAGAGCCCAGACCTCCTCCACTAGTAGCGTTAGAGGCCAGCCCAGACCTCCTCCTCCACTAGTAGCTTTAGAGCCCAGACCTCCTCCAGTAGGAGCTTTAAAGGTTAGTCCAGACCTCCTCCCCTAGGAGCTTTCGAGGCCAGTCCAGACCTCCTCCACTAGTAGCTTTAGAGGCCAGTCCAGACCTCATCCTCCACTAGTAGCTTTAGAGCCCAGACCTCCTCCACTAGGAGCTTTAAAGGTTAGTCCAGACCTCCTCCCCTAGGAGCTTTAGAGGCCAGTCCAGACCTCCTCCTCCACTAGTAGCTTTAGAGCCCAGACCTCCTCAACTAGTAGCTATAGAGCCCAAACCTCCTCCACTAGGAGCTTTAGAGGCCAGTCCAGACCTCCTCCTCCACTAGTAGCTTTAGAGGCCAGCCCAGACCTCCTCCACTAGTAGCTTTAGAGGCCAGTCCAGACCTCCTCCTCCACTAGTAGCTTTAGAGGCCAGTCCAGACCTCCTCCACTAGTAGCTTTAGAGCCAAGACCTCCTCCACTAGTAGCTTTAGAGGCCAGCCCAGACCTCATCCACTAGTAGCTTTAGAGCCAAGACCTCCTCCACTAGTAGCTTTAGAAGCCAGCCCAGACATCCTCCTCCACTAGGAGCTTTAGAGGCCAGCCCAGACATCCTCCTCCACTAGTAGCTTTAGAGGCCAGCCCAGACCTCCTCCACTAGTAGCTTTAGAGGCCAGCCAAGACCTCATCCACTAGTGGCTTTAGAGGCCAGTCCAGACCTCTTCCACTTGTAGCTTTAGAGGCCAGCCCAGATCTCCTCCACTAGTAGCTTTAGAGGCCAGCCCAGACCTCCTCCACTAGTAGCTTTAGAGGCCAGTCCAGACCTCCTCCTCCACTAGTAGCTTTAGAGGCCAGTCCAGACCTCCTCCACTAGTAGCTTTAGAGGCCAGCCCAGACCTCCTCCACTAGTAGCTTTAGAGGCCAGCCGAGACCTCCTCCACTAGTAGCTTTAGAGCCCAGACCTCCTCCTCCACTAGTAGCTTTAGAGGCCAGCCCAGACCTCCTCCTCCACTAGTAGCTTTAGAGGCCAGCCCAGACCTCCTCCACTAGTAGCTTTAGAACCCAAACCTCCTCCACTAGGAGCTTTAGAGGCCAGCCCAGACCTCCTCCTCCACTAGTAGATTTAGAGGCCAGCCCAGACCTCCTCCTCCACTAGTAGCTTTAGAGCCAATACCTCCTCCTCCACTAGTAGCTTTAGAGGCCAGACCAGACCTCCTCCACTAGGAGCTTTAGAGGCCAGCCCAGACCTCCTCCACTAGTAGCTTTAGAGCCCAGACCTCCTCCACTAGTAGCTTTAGAGCCCAGACCTCCTCCACTCATAGCTTTAGAGGCCAGTCCAGACCTCCTCCACTAGTAGCTTTAAAGGCCAGTCCAGACCTCTTCCACTAGTAGCTTTAAAGGCCAGTCCAGACCTCCTCCACTAGTAGCTGTAGAGGCCAGTCCAGACCTCCTCATCCCCATCTCTAGCTTTAGAGGCCAGCCCAGACATCCTCCTCCACTAGTAGCTTTAGAAGCCAGCCCAGACCTCCTCCACTAGTAGCTTTAGAGCCCAGACCTCCGCCACTAGTAGCTTTAGAGCCCAGACCTCCTCCACTAGTAGCTTTCGAGCCCAGACCTCCTCCTCCACTAGTAGCTTTAGAGGCCAGACCTCCTCCACTAGGAGCTTTAGAGGCCAGACCAGACATCTTCCACTAGTAGCTGTAGAGGCCAGTCCAGACCTCCTCCACTAGTAGCTTTAGAGGCCAGCCCAGACCTCCTCTACTAGGAGCTTTAGAGGCCAGACCTCCTCCTCCACTAGTAGCTTTAGAGCCCAGACCTCCTCCACTAGGAGCTTTAGAGGCCAGACCTCCTCCACTAGGAGCTTTAGAGGCCAGACCAGACCTCTTCCACTAGTAGCTGTAGAGGCCAGTCCAGACCTCCTCCACTAGGAGCTTTAGAGGCCAGTCCAGACCTCCTCCACTAGCAGCTTTAGAGGCCAGTCCAGACCTCCTCCTCCACTAGTAGCTTTAGAGCCCAGACCTCCTCCACTAGCAGCTTTAGAGGCCAGTCCAGACCTCCTCCTCCACTAGTAGTTTTAGAGCCCAGACCTCCTCCACTAGTAGCTGTAGAGGCCAGTCCAGACCTCCTCCTCCACTAGTAGCTTTAGAGCCCAGACCTCCTCCACTAGTAGCTTTAGAGGCCAGCCCAGACCTCCTCCTCCACTAGTAGCTTTAGAGCCCAGACCTCCTCCACTAGTAGCTTTAGAGGCCAGTCCAGAACTCCTCCACTAGCAGCTTTAGAGGCCAGTCCAGACCTCCTCCACTAGCAGCTTTAGAGGCCAGTCCAGACCAACTCCCCTAGTAGCTTTAGAGCGCAGACCTCCTCCACTAGGAGCTTTAGAGGCCAGTCCAGACCTCCTCCTCCACTAGTAGCTTTAGAGCCCAGACCTCCTCAACTAGTAGCTATAGAGCCCAAACCTCCTCCACTAGGAGCTTTAGAGGCCAGCCCAGACCTCATCCTCCACTAGTAGCTTTAGAGGCCAGCCCAGACCTCCTCCACTAGTAGCTTTAGAACCCAAACCTCCTCCACTAGGAGCTTTAGAGGCCAGACCTCCTCCTCCACTAGTAGCTTTAGAGCCCAGACCTCCTCCTCCACTAGTAGATTTAGAGGCCAGCCCAGACCTCCTCCTCCACTAGTAGCTTTAGAGCCAAGACCTCCTCCTCCACTAGTAGCTTTAGAGGCCAGACCAGACCTCCTCCACTAGGAGCTTTAGAGGCCAGCCCAGACCTCCTCCACTAGTAGCTTTAGAGCCCAGACCTCCTCCACTAGTAGCTTTAGAGCCCAGACCTCCTCCACTCATAGCTTTAGAGGCCAGTCCAGACCTCCTCCACTAGTAGCTTTAAAGGCCAGTCCAGACCTCCTCCACTAGTAGCTTTAAAGGCCAGTCCAGACCTCCTCCACTAGTAGCTGTAGAGGCCAGTCCAGACCTCCTCATCCCCATCTCTAGCTTTAGAGGCCAGCCCAGACATCCTCCTCCACTAGTAGCTTTAGAAGCCAGCCCAGACCTCCTCCACTAGTAGCTTTAGAGCCCAGACCTCCGCCACTAGTAGCTTTAGAGCCCAGACCTCCTCCACTAGTAGCTTTCGAGCCCAGACCTCCTCCTCCACTAGTAGCTTTAGAGCCCAGACCTCCTCCTCCACTAGGAGCTTTAGAGGCCAGCCCAGACATCCTCCTCCACTAGTAGCTTTAGAGGCCAGCCCAGACCTCCTCCACTAGTAGCTTTAGAGCCCAGACCTCCTCCACTAGGAGCTTTAGAGGCCAGACCAGACCTCCTCCACTAGGAGCTGTAGAGGCCAGTCCAGACCTCCTCCACTAGGAGCTGTAGAGGCCAGTCCAGACCTCTTCCACTGGTAGCTGTAGAGGTCAGTCCAGACCTCCTCCACTAGGAGCTGTAGAGGCCAGTCCAGACCTCTTCCACTGGTAGCTGTAGAGGCCAGTCCAGACCTCCTCCACTAGTAGCTTTAAAGGCCAGTCCAGACCTCATCCACTAGTAGCTTTAAAGGCCAGTCCAGACCTCATCCACTAGTAGCTTTAAAGGCCAGTCCAGACCTCTTCCACTGGTAGCTGTAGAGGCTAGGGATGCCCCGATCGATCGGCCACCGATCGTTATCGGCCGATAATCAGTATAAATATGCGATCGGTGATCGGTGATAATGCTTTATTTTCGCCGATCGTCAAAACCGATCTCACTCGCTGTCTCAGTTCTGTCTCAGACACCGGGTGGTGCGGCGTCTGCTCATCCCTCCAGCCCCTCCCGCACGCATGTAAACACGGGTCTAGTCTAGTCTAGTGGGACGGGAGGATGGCGTCTCCCTGAGCTAACGTTACAAAATGACCCAGTCAACTATTCACTTTTAGTTTAATACATGATGAGGCATTGTCTAACCGAACGGTATCTAGCCGGCTAGCTACCGATAGCTCCTGATATCAACAAATGCTCCAGCAATAGTCTAGCAGAGACATGTATGATACCTGTTAGCTCTCGTTAGCGCAAGTTAGTTCACTGTTCAAAACGAAATGTCCCATTGAACTAAAATATACTAAATATTAACGTTATATATCCGGCTAGCAGTAGCTACAGATAGCTCCTGATATCAATGTCTTATAACACTGATTCGACGCATATTCGAGCTGAGGGCATGTTGAATGTGATATGACCAAAGCACAGTAACGTTATATCAATAGGGTCCATCTGCAGCGCAGGAGAATCCTTGCCGTAGCTCGAGGCTACTCGAGTATAGGGTCCAGGTGCAGCTCCGGAGAATCCTGGCAGTAGCTCGAGGCTACTCGAGTACACACAGACAGTGGAGCTTGTTGCGTGGTGGCGATGTCTCGCAGATAATACAAGTACAAGTCTAATTATATAATATATATATTTTATAAAAAAAAAATTATATATATATTTAATCAAAAACTATAGGTATCGGATCGGTCGATATGGCTCGCGATGATCGGTGATCGGTATCGGTGGCAAAAAACGTGATCGGGGCATCCCTAGTAGAGGCCAGTCCAGACCTCCTCCACTAGTAGCTTTAAAGGCCAGTCCAGACCTCATCCACTAGTAGCTTTAAAGGCCAGTCCAGACCTCCTCCTCCACTAGGAGCTGTAGAGGCCAGTCCAGACCTCCTCCACTAGTAGCTTTAGAGGCCAGTCCAGACCTCCTCCACTAGTAGCTTTAAAGGCCAGTCCAGACCTCCTCCACTAGTAGCTTTAGAGGCCAGTCCAGACCTCCTCCACTAGTAGCTGTAGAGGCCAGTCCAGACCTCCTCCACTAGTAGCTTTAAAGGCCAGTCCAGACCTCATCCACTAGTAGCTTTAAAGGCCAGTCCAGACCTCCTCCTCCACTAGGAGCTGTAGAGGCCAGTCCAGACCTCCTCCACTAGTAGCTTTAGAGGCCAGTCCAGACCTCCTCCACTAGTAGCTTTAAAGGCCAGTCCAGACCTCCTCCACTAGTAGCTTTAGAGGCCAGTCCAGACCTCCTCCACTAGTAGCTTTAAAGGCCAGTCCAGACCTCCTCCTCCACTAGGAGCTGTAGAGGCCAGTCCAGACCTCCTCCACTAGTAGCTTTAGAGGCCAGTCCAGACCTCCTCCTCCACTAGGAGCTGTAGAGGCCAGTCCAGACCTCCTCCACTAGTAGCTTTAAAGGCCAGTCCAGACCTCCTCCACTAGTAGCTTTAAAGGCCAGTCCAGACCTCCTCCACTAGTAGCTTTAAAGGCCAGTCCAGACCTCCTCATCCCCATCTCTACCCCAAGATCATTCCACAGCAGCAAGGAGACACAACAGTTCAGCCTGATAATTAACATTCAAAAGAGAGCATGTTTTAATCACCTTAAATCCTGACCCCTAGACACCCTCATGTCAGTTGGTGCCGAGACTAACTGCCCCTCTTAGACACACTCTGGTCTGACACAAACACTAAAACTAATTATACCACAATGTAAAGGAAACTATTTGGAATATTGGAAAGAAGAAACTAAAAGCCAAAGAAGATTAGAATGTTATCTGTCCCGAAAAAGAGATTATGAATTGGCAGAATATCTATCTACTGTCGGAGATAGAAAGCAGAGACAGACATTGACCAAGTACTAGCTCAGTCCGACTCACCACCAATTGACAGTCGAAAAAGTATGAAAACAGTATTATAAGGTCAATGTTAGACGGGTTGAGACAGAGATGACTTCATCCTACAATGTGAAACAGAGAGAAAGAGAGAGATAGGTAGAGAGAGAGAGAGAGAGATACAGAGAGGGACAGAGAGTGGGAGACAGAAAGAAAGATACACACTCACACAGTGAGAGAGAGAGAGAGAGAGAGAGAGAGAGAGAGAGAGAGAGAGAGAGAGAGAGAGAGAGAGAGAGAGAGAGAGAGAGAGAGAGAGAGAGAGAGAGAGAGAGAGAGAGAGAGAGAGCTGATTGGAATAGACAATCCATAGTGGTTATATCACTCTGCCTTGTTTACAATGAATTCATCGAATTAATTAATCTAATTCACAACATTTGCGCCACTTGCTACCGGTACAAAGAATCAACCAATACAGTTTAGTTAACATTACCGGCTACAGACAGCCTGGATCTCTGTCTGTATTTACATTTATTTGGTCCTGGTATTGAAGAATGGATAAGAGAGGAGGATGAGCCAAAGGCAGAGGAAGAGGGAGAGAGTCTGTCTTGGAGTTTGATAAACTTGAACACAGAAGCTGAAATTAATAAGGATGTGAACGTCTTCTTGGCCAAAGACCAAAATGAATTCATCAAAACAAACCCAGAGCGTCTGCCATCTCAGAGGGGAGGGATGTGATCTTTTCTTCCCCCACAGACGCTGACGTCAGCCACTAGTCACTGAGCCGGCTGGGAGAATGGAACACACAGCAACACACGTGTGTGGGGGCAGGGGTTTTATTAACATTTACACGTTGCCATAGCAAAATACATTTATTGAAATGTTTACGTTTGTTATAATAATCTTATTCCACAAATAATTTAGAGAGGGAGAAAGAAAGATAATGCTACATTCATTAACTTCTCCAGAGCACTGTGTGTGTGTGTGTGTGTGTGTGTGTGTGTGTGTGTGTCTCTCTCTCTCTCTCTCTCTCTCTCTCTCTCTCTCTCTCTCTCTCTCTCTCTCTCTCTCTCTCTCTCTCTCTCTCTCTCTCTCTCTCTCTCTCTCTCTCTCTCAAAATCAGCTTTATTGGCAGGAGTGGGACAATATAATTTTGTGTTGCCAAAGCATTGCAAGTAAGACTATTATTTATAATAATAATTTAAATACAATTATTTAAATAAAATTATTAAACATAGGCTAAAACAGAATCGTACAGCAGCTCTGCATAACTGGTTATGTATAATAATTATAATTCCCTCATTCCAGATTCCAAATGTGCACTTTGAAAAACCAAATTGAACGGTTTGATTATGGCCTCCTGTAGTTTGGTATTGCGGTATTTTAACATTTCAGGATTTGATGATTTTTTATTGATTACTGGGTAGGTGTTAGTGTAGCTTTGTGGTCTGGATCTTCAAATAATTGTTCAAAATATGATTTCCATGTGTCACCACACTGGGATTCCCCCCTTGAGGAGCTGTTTTTCATCCATAACTCACAGAATTAATTTTGGTCAATTGCTTCCTCAATCAGTTCATCAGTATTGAACTTGTGTTTTTTGTTGTATAACAGTTGTTGTACTTTTTAAAGCCACATGGTATTTGATGTGGGCATTGTCAGTGGAGTTTCTGTGTTTTAGGTTTGACAAGGTTAGGTTTGTCTGGCTTTACAGCATTCATTGTCAAACCATTTTTCCTTAGGTTATTAATATTATATATATATTTTTTTACCTTTGGCCTATTTAAGCCTTGACATGTTTGCCATTTTAATCTGTACTTTGTAACTGTTAAATTAGCTGTCAATGTATTTATCTAACATGGTGTTGATCTCTTTATTGTTTAGAGCTGTTTTAATACTCATTGTTGCTTGTTTTTAACCATTTGTATTTTGGAGGGAATTTAAATAGTGTGTTTGCCTGCTGTTCTAGTGTAAAATAGGATTATTTGGACCTCTTCAGATATAAGGGTCTGGCAGTGATCAGACAGGGGTTTCTCTCTCTCTCTCTCGCTCTCTCTCTCTCTCGCTCTCTCTCGCTCTCTCTCGCTCTCTCTCTCTCACACACACACACACACATACCATACCTAAGAAGCAATTTATGAACCTTTACAAGCACCATAGATTATTAAGAATCTATATGGTCCTCAAGGCTATGGATGACAGATTAAGAAGGATCGCTTCAGATAGGAAGTCAGTTTCCAAGGTTTACAGGTTACTGTCACTTAACCCATCAGATAACCTAGCTTCCATTAAACAGCAGTGGAAGAGGGATTTGGCTGTTTCCTTGACTGCACCACAATGGAAGACAGTAGGGCTGGGCGATATGGCCAAAAACGTTATTGCGATAAAATTATAAAATTATTTTCATATAACTCGATATCGATAATTATCGTCGATATAATGTCTGTCAAGTTTAATTAACTTCTTATGCCCGGCGCCGATGGACGGGCTATTAATAGACTTGTTTTGCTGCTGCGAATGTCTCGAGTTGATGTCGTCATCAGTCCGCGCACGTTAGCAGTTAGCCAGAGCAAGCAGTGTATCCCATGACAATGTACTAAATATCCCTAAAATACTCTGTTCCGCCCCAATACATTGCAATGACGTCTACTATAACCGTGGCGTCAGAATTCACGCCACACACACACTCGGCACGTAAACTATAAAATAGCGCCGTGCAAGCTAATTATCCTAGCCAGCCAAACTATAAAATTGCGCCGTGCAAGCTAATTATCCTAGCCAGCCATGTTTCCAATGTACTAAATATCCCTAAAATAATCTGTTCCGCCCCAATACATTGCAACGACGTCCACCGTATACCCTACACTACTATAACCGTGGCGTCAGAATTCACGCCACACACACACTCGGCACGTAAACTATAAAATAGCGCAGTGCAAGCTAATGATCCTAGCCAGCCTTGTTTACTACCCAGAGGTGCAGCGCGGGTCTCCTTCGCTCTCGGCCATCTCCTTCACTGATTGGTTGTTAGTGCGTGTGCTCATATCCAAGCTTGGAAAATCGATATATCGAAACTTTGCGACCACGTGAATGAATGAATGAATGAATGAATGAATGAATGAATGAATGAATGAATGAAAACTTTATTTAACAGATTGCAGAATGGGTACAATACAGTACGGTTCAATACATACAATTGTTAAGGGGATGCAGACCTGAGAAAGACGTTTGTCTTGTTTCCATCAGGGTCCCCCATTTTCAATTAATATAGACATTTATGACATACACAACATACATGACATTTATGGCATAGGGACATATAGGTATTTAGTACTGATACATTTGTGACATAAGCGGTATTCAAATGTACAGTACTGTTACCCCTAGATCTTAGACAGAGTATATACATATGATGGGGAGGGGACTGTACATTAGGAGGGGGTGGGTGGGTGGGAGGGAAATATACATACGGCGGGGAGGGAATATATACATGCGGTGGGGAGGAGACTGTCTATTAGGAGGTGGTGGGGGTTTTGGGCATTTACGGTGGCCAGTTTCATGTTTATTTCGAGGAAATAATTTATCGCGATAGTTATCGTTATCGTTTTATCACCCAGCCCTAGAAGACAGTATTAAAAAAATCAACAACTTCATCCAAATGTGTAAGATACAAAATCATCTCTCTCTTTCAAGTTTCACACAGTCAGTCAGTGCCAGTGGTGATGATGACATCACATCACATTGAGAACAATCGAGAACATTAGCTATTGCCGCCTGGATGAATGTAGTGTCTAGATACCATAGTCAGAATGTAGTGTCTAGATACCATAGTCAGAAGGAGAGATGTAAAACCGGGAAATGTAATAGCTTTTCAAACTGTAGGTGAGAAAAAATTTGTCACACTTAACAAAAACTTTTTACACAGACATGAACATACAGTATATGCACACATTCATTCTCTCTCTCTGTTTAAAAAAATAATAATAATAATATATAATATAATATAATAATTTGTGCTTCACCACTGCTACCACTGCTACATTCTGACTATGGTATATATCTAGACACTACATTCTGACTATAGTATATATCTAGACAACACTACATTCTGACTATGGGATCTAGACACTACATTCTGACTATGGGATCTAGACACTACATTCTGACTATGGGATATAGACACTACATTCTGACTATGGGATCTAGACACTACATTCTGACTATGGGATCTAGACAATACCCTCTCTGGGTCCCTTGCTGAGATTGTATTGGTGGATTGTTTTGATGTGATCGATCGATGAGCTGTAGTCTTACTGTTTTTCCACCTTTTTCCTTTCCCAAAGTGATGCAACAACTGAACAACAACAACTGAACAACAACTAACAACAAAACAACAACTGAACAACAACTAAAAGCAACTAACAACAACTGAACAACGACTAAAAACAACCGAACATATACAGACAGACAGTGTTCTTACCTGTTGTCCTCAGTCTCAATACTCCATCAGTGCTGTAGTCTCTCCTCCATGACTCTGGTTCAACTCTGTTGAAACAACAGAAGGGGAAGTTCCTTCACGTATCGTCCATCGGCATCAAATCCGCCTCCAGCTACAAGATATGACTTTGACGGAAGACCGACGTCCAAGCGCGTCACCGCAGACAACAGCTTTGTGGATATGAAATCTACTCAGAATCCACATTTATGACCTTCAGAGCTCATATTATCCAAACAAAATCCTTGTGTTTCTGACAGAACCAATTAAATCACCTCATCATCGCAATCAGTTGACGAACAAGACACCCATTTAAAAAAAATTATCGAATATCAATGCACCTTTACTGAGTTTTCCAATTCGAATTCCTAAATATGTATTTTTGGGAAGTAAGAATGAAAAGTAACTGTGTTCTTGTCAGGACTCGATCAGCAGGACTGAGATGTCAGAGCGACGCGTCTTTTATTTGTCTCCTGTCAAAATAAAAGACACGACAGAAGCAAAAACCACCCGCTTGTGCAGCTGCAGTCCCTCAGTAGATGTTCCTCTTTCTGGAGTTCATTCGATTCAGAAACAGCGTTATGTCTCCTGCTCGTTGACAACAAGGGGGTTCCGTGGTGTTTTAAAAACACGAATGATCATCATGCGTTCTATTGACTGTGATCCACTTCTCGGCTAAACATCATTCTCCCTGAAGTCAAACTGCTCCGACACGTCGTGGTTACTCCACTTGTAATACGTTGAAGAAGAAATAACTCCCAACAGAAGGAAAAGTCGCTCAATCTCTTTTCAAATGAAAGCCGTGTCCTGGTTATTATTAGTTTGATAAACATCACATACTGTACGTAACTTCAACACAGAGTCAGGTGATGAGTTTTCCTGCTATTATCAATAATAATAATCCACTTTAAAGACAACATCATTCACAACCAAAGGGTTTTATTTTCTGAGTTCCGAAGACGCTGTCCTTCCATCCTGCCATGAGTTTAATAACACACGCTGTTAGAAATGAGAATGTTACAGAGAGAGGGAGAGAGAGAGAGAGAGAGAGAGAGAGAGAGAGAGAGAGAGAGACACATGGATGAGAGACAGTCCATAGTGTTTTCAGTAGGCTACCACCACTCCGTCTTTTTTACATTTAATTAATCTAATTCACATTTGTCATTTGCTACCTACAAATTCTCTGTTGGTATACGAATCAACCAATAGTTTTAGTTAACATTATCTATGTGTATTTGGTCCTGAGAGAGAGAGAGAGACTTGTACGCACGCGACATGGCGTGGAAGAGGGAATAGCTGATTGATTGATTGATTGAAAACTTTATTAACAGATTGCAGAATGGGTACAGTACAGTACAGCTCAATACATACAATTGTTAAGGGGATGCAGACCAGAGAAAGACTTTCGTCTTGTTTACATCAGGGTCCCCCATTTTCAATTCATCGTATTCGTAAGTTACATATATGACATACATGACATACAGGTAGACAGTACTGCTACATCTATACATTTATCACACATCAGATTTGCAATTACAGTACTGTTTGTGATACAAAAAGAGTCCAGAAAAAAGAGTATATACATTTGACGTAGAAACTGTACATTGGATTGGGTAGGTGGGGGTGGGGGGGGACTGTACATTGGAGGTGGTTGGGTGGGTGGGGGGTTGGGTAGGAGTGGGGGGGGGGGGAGGTTGGGTAGGAGGGGTGGGTGGGGGACACTGTACAACTGTACAAACAAAACTGTACATTGGATTATTGACAAGACCATACTTGGTAATTTACTGTACAATGGATGGGGGTTGTGTTCGGACATTTACAGGGGCCAGTTTCGAGTTGCAGTCTCCCTTAGGTGTTTTTTGAGAGTGTTTTTGAAAGTGGGTAGTGATTCACATTCCTTTACAGCTTTGGGTAGGGCGTTCCACATTGATGTGGCATAATTGCAAAACGTGTTTAGTCCCTTGTTTGAGCCGAATCTGGGTTTAACATGATTTGTGGAGCTCCCTCTGGTGTTGTGATCGTGGTATTCACTGACCTTTGGGAAGTATTTTGACATGTACATGGGTACCTTGGTCGTGTAGTGTATCTTGTAGACCAGGCCCATTGCAAGTTGCTGTACTCTGTCGTCTACTCTAAGCCATCCTAGGTTGTCAAAGTGGGCAGGGGTGAGGTGGGTTCTAGGAGTAAGGTCAAGCAGTAGTCTGACCAGTTTGTTTTGAGATGTTTGTAATTTTGTTTTTAGCGCCTTTGAGGTGCTTTGGTACCATGAGGTGCAAGCATAGTCGTAGTACCCTTGAATGAGTGCTCCTGCTAGAGTCTTCAGGGTATTCTTGTTTACCAGTGAGGAGATCCGGTACAAGAATCGAGTTCGTTGGTTGACTTTTTTTATTACATTGGATGCCATTTTGTCACAGGAAAGATTTGCCTCTAGGATGGAACCCAGGTAGGTAATATCTTCTTTCCTTGTGACAATATTGTCACCCACTGTAACTGAGAAGCCGTCGGTCTTGCTGAGTTTGTTATTTGAACCGAAGAGAATGGACTCTGTTTTGCCCATGTGTAATGATAGTTTGTTATCAGCGAGCCATATGCAGATTTTGCCTAGTTCTGAGCTGAGGGTTTTTTCAACCTGTAACTTGTTCTTGTCAGAGACCAGCAGGGCTGAGTCGTCCGCAAACAGGAACAAGTTGCAGTCACAAGCTGACGACATGTCATTTGCATAAATTAGGAACAGTAGCGGACCTAGTATGCTTCCTTGTGGAACACCACAGCTTACTGTGAGGGGGGGGGGGGGGGGGGGGGGGTAGGGTACCGTTTACCTCCACCATCTGCTCTCTCCCCTCCAGGTAGGATTGCATCCAGCTCACTGATAGACTATCAAAACCAATTGCTTTTAGCTTGTCAATCAGAATGGTGTGATTGACAGTGTCGAAGGCCTTTGTAGGTCCAGCATGACCATGCCGCAGTATTTGCCCGCGTCCACCTCTTGTTTGATGTGGTCGTTTAAATAGAGAAGGCATGTGTCTGATGGAGTGGGATGTTCTGAAGCCAGATTGGAATTCGTAGATTAGATTTTTTTCCGCAAAAAAAATCTCTTTTTTAGCTGCTCGCAACGCTAAACTGGTTTGATTTAAATAATGTATGGATCGCAGAGCAATAAGCCATCTGAATGTTCTGAATACAGTATGTGTGTGTGCGTGCATATGTTCATATTGAGTTAGAAGCCAAAAGCCCTAGAGACATGACAGGAAGTTATTATACACACATAGACACACGCACACACACACACTGGGGAAGATAGATTCATATCAAGGACGTTCCAGTGTGTGTGTGTGTGTGTGTGTGTGTGAACACGTGCAGATGTCAAAATGCCTGTGTCGCATCACATCCTATATTTACATTTCTGCAACTGCGAGGATGAGAGAGGAGAGGGGATGGGAGAGAGCAGAGAGGTGAGAAGAGAGAGGAGAGAAGGAGGAGGGGATGGGTGGGGGGAGAGGGGAGAGGAGGCGGAGAATAGGAGTGGAGAGAGGTAAGGAGATGAGGGGATGGGTGTGGAGAGAGGCAAGGAGAGGAGGCTGAGAATAGGAGTGGAGAGAGGGAAGGAGATGAGGGGAGAGAGGGAATGAGAGGATGGGAGAGAGGAGAGAAGGAGGAGGGGATGGATGTGGAGAGACGAGAGGAGTGGAGAGGGAAGGAGAGGAGGAGTGGAGAGAGGGAAGGAGATGAGGGGAGAGATGGAAGGAGAGGAGATGAACAAGAGAGGAGAAGGGAGAGAAGAAATGGGTATTAATTTTATATCAATCTAAATTTTAAATTGGCTTTAGTTCTACTGGGCGGGACCAGGGATATGACTGACAGGAGATCAGGCAATGACCAATGGGAACTATCAGAGGGCTTTCATTTGTCTTTTTATCTGTCTCTTTATTTTGTTCTTTCTTTCTTTCTTTCTTCTGTATCTGTCTTGTATTATTTATGTTTTGCTAAATGCTCTATGTGTGATGTGATGCATGACATCCACACACACAAACACACAGTACATGACTAAGCCTTGTCTGCACGTGTTTTTTCATTGAATTTTTCTCCCAGACCCATTGGTTGATCACTTGGAATGATACATACCGTATTTCCTCTAATAGTGACCTGTATTCAATTAAAAACCGACTCTCTATTAATGTCCAGGTGCTCTGTTGAGCTAAGCAATTATAAGCCGACCTCCTAATACAAACCGGGTTACTAATATACGCGTGAGCGAACCTCTCCTTACTTCCGTATGGAACACGGGTCGCACGCAGCACGTAACACAACAACAACAGAGCAAGCATGGCGACACTACTTTCCGAGTGGAAACATTATGAGACAGTACCCAGAGCTGCTAACTGGCTAACGTTATGAGAGCTAACGTTGCTACCTACAGTACCCGGAGCTGCTAACTGGCTAACGTTATGAGAGCTAACGTTGCTACCTACAGTACCCGGAGCTGCTAACTGGCTAACGTTATGAGAGCTAACGTTGCTACCTACAGTACCCGGAGCTGCTAACTGGCTAACGTTATGAGAGCTAACGTTGCTACCTACAGTACCCGGAGCTGCTAACTGGCTAACGTTATGAGAGCTAACGTTGCTACCTACAGTACCCGGAGCTGCTAACGTTATGAGAGCTAACGTTGCTACCTACAGTACCTGAAGCTGCTAACTGACTAACTTTATGAGAGCTAACGTTGCTACCTACAGTACCCGGAGCTGCTAAGGTAAAGTTACTTGATTTCACTTTGAAAACGTTGAAATGACCAATGACCAACTGTAATTGCACTGTTTACTATTTCATACAGTACTTGGTTTCAATAAATTAACCCAGTACATTTTACTGGGTTCAAACTGACACAAAATGTTGATTTATTCATTATGATCTGTTTGAAAATTAGAAATATAGGCCTCTCTCTTATACATGCCTCCTCCTAATAAAAGCCTGGTACCCGCTACAGTTGAAACAAATACAAGCCCGGGTCACTATTAGAGGAATTACGGTATTTGAGTATTATATAATTATAATAACTATATAATTATACTCATAAATATAACAAATCTATACTCATTTTGGCATTAATGCCACTTGTAATATGATCATGTATTAGGATTCCTAAAAGTTCCTCTGCATCAAGAAAAAAAGGTTGAATGTGTCTGAATTTGCAACCTGGGATCTGATTGGTCCTGAATTTGCAGCCTGGGATCTGATTGGTCCTGAATCTGCTTCCTTGGATCTGATTGGTGAACATGAACATTGTATCAACAAATGTGCTTTGTTTGTATTAATTTAGGGTTGTGCCATTATTATTATGCAAAGATAATAATTGTGATTAATTCTGTAATGAGTTGTGTGTTTCTAGCATCCTTGACACCCAAGGACAACGATGGAAATAAGTCAAGAGGCTTTTACGTTACTATCCTTGACAGCAATGTATGCTGGATTAATGATCTGTATGTTGTGGAGTCTAAATAAAAACCTGAAACCTGAAACCCAGAATCTGCTGCCTTGGGTCTGATTGGTGCTGAATCTGCTGCCTTGGATCTGATTGGTCCAGAGAGGTCCGTACATTACTAAAGGCACGTGGCACCTCTTTTAGATCTATCTGGTGACACGCAGGCCTACTGTTCAATTGAGCGGGCCCAGCACAGCCACAAGCTAAGGGTTGAAGGCCATCACAGACTATAAACCCACCAACAACGCTCCACCAATCACTGACCCCTCCCTCCCTGATGAGCTCAATAACCTTTATGCCTGCTTTGACAGGGACAACCAGGCGGCGCCCACCAAGGCTGCCCTCCCTGATAACTTCCAACCCCTCACTCTCTCCCCCACTGACGTGTGTACCGCACTGAGCAGGCCTAATGCACGTAAGGCGGCTGGCCCTGATGGCATCCTTGGCCGTGTGCTCAAGAACTGCACTGAGCAGATGACCAATGTCTTAACTGACCTTGTGTTTCACGGTCATGAGAGTGACTCTGCCACTATGTTACTCTGTAACGGTGCTGCTATGTCTCCAGTTTTACTCCAGGACCCCTCCAGCTCTGCTTGCCCACCATCGTAGCATTCTAAAACGACCAAGATATATTCACCGTGGATCTGGACGAAACTTTAAATACACACAGCAGAACAGTAACAAAATAATCCATTCTGTCTGGTCCACTGAACCACGGCCCCCACACACTGTCCGTTCTGTTAATCACAGTGTGTCATCCCCTCTGCTTAAATCAGCCGCATACGCACCACTCAACTGTTTGAAACTATGTCTCTTCAACGTAAGATCACTCACTAATAAGGCCCCGCTGGTCTCAGATTTCTTTGTGGACAGAAAGCTTGATTTTTTTATGCCTCACTGAGACCTGGCAAGTGGCAATGCAGCTGTCCCTCCAGGTTATGCCTATTAGTAAACCCTGTTGCACTGGATACCAATTGTTTTAGAAAGATACTTTTGGATATTGCAATTACTACAGAAAAACGTGAGTACACAAGTTCAACTCAAGTTCAGACCTATGTTACTCTATTTCATTAGCACTAAAAGTGATCTTTGTTTATTGTATCTGAAACGTCAGAATGTTACAGTATCTTTCAAAAGAGACCAGGCTTATGCAGGTGCTATAAGTATAAAGTATAGTATTTTGGTTTGCAAAACAAGTATGCAGTCCTCAAAAACGAAAACTAAAATGGTCACTTTTTGGGGCGCCTGTTAAAGTCACTGCTGTCACTGTCCCCCACCACTCCCCTTTTGAATGCTTAGCTGTAAAACTGACAGGCCCCAAACCCACCATGTCATGTATTAAAAACTTAATATTGTTGTCTTAATTGCTTATTATACTCATAAGTATATAGAAAACCATACCATGCAATCCAACATGCTGTTAAATTACCTACCAACGTACCGACCTCTAGAGGTTCCCGAGTCCTATGGCTATAGTTCAAATACAAATATTGCATTGATGAATTGAAAATGGAGGACCCTTATGTAAACAAGACGATCTGTGGTCTTCATCCTCTTAGCAGTTGTTTGTATTGAGATGTACTGTATTGTACCCATTCTGCAATCTGTTAATAAAGTTTTCAATCAATCAATCAATCAATCAATCAATCAATCAATCAATCAATCAATAGTTAAGATGTACACATGGTCTCTCTACACAGGATGTATAATGACATGCGCAGCATGAGTAGGCCTACAATTAAGCATTAGATCACGAGACAGAGTGGGTTATAGAAATTAGATCACGCCTATGGGTGGTTGTTAGGCCAGAGGCGCAGCCGAGGGTCGTTAGACCCCCATAGGTGTGATTTAATTTCTATAACCCACTCTGTCGTGTGATCTAATGCTTTTATACAATGGCCGATGTCATCCAACCTTATTGCTATACAATAAACACACATTAATTGAAGATTTATTGACAAAACCATCCGCAGAAAATGTAGTTCCCAAAAAAAAAAAGAGAAGTTGCCTCCTTGTGGAAGCAGCTTGGAAGTGCAACTGTCTCTCAACTAACACATCCAACTGTTCTCAGTAACACATCCAACAAACTAACACATCCAACTGTTCTCACTAACACATCCAACAAACTAACACATCCAACTGTTTGCACTAACACATCCAACAAACTAACACATCCAACTTCTTTTTTTTAACCTACTTTCTATAGAACTTCATTCTTAGATGCTTCTATAGAAAGTAGGTTAAAAAAAATTCTCTGCCCTATAGGGGGAAAAAATAAGTTTTCTTTGCCCTATAGGAGGTAATTTTTTTAACCTACTTTCTATAGAAGCAGCTGGAAGGTGCACTGTTTTAAGTGAGCGTGGATTATTGAATTGTTTGATTGATTGATTGATTGATTGCAAATTGTATTACTGTCTGCCTTGTTTCCAACTGGTTAAGCTTGGCAACTCGTTCAAAGTCGCCCTCTTTCGAAGTTGGTTATGCTTAGAGTTTGGAATCAGGGCTGGTGGTCTATCGCCCTGCTCTAAAGACAAACTCTAAGCATAACCAACTTCGAAAGAGGGCGACTTCGAAAGAGTCGCCAAGCTTAACCAGTTGGAAACAAGGCGGACAGTAATAAAATGTGCAATTAATCAATCAATCAATCAATTTGCGCGATATTTATTTTGTTCCACAATGACTCATGACCCACCAATTACATAATCCAACATTGTGTAAGAAACGAACACATTCGCCGTGACAGAATCGTTTTTGATTTAGTCGTTATGACGCTGTCAACATATTCATTCGTAAGGTTATTGTCATCTTGCTTTCACTTCTAAATCCACAATTGGCGGATTGATCGTAATTCGGTTGTGGGCGGGTCCTGGGACCAAGAGCGTGGGGTTATGACAAATAACCACGTGTAACTTGACTGTTTCAGCCAATCAGAATAGAGAAATTTGCATGCCATTGTATAATGACAAATAACCATGTGTAACTTGACTGTTTTAGCCAATCAGAATCGAGAAATTTGCATGCCATTGTATAAAGAAGTTATCCTGCACAAGTGAAATACATATATACACATACAAATTAAAACAGCAGTGAACAATAGGAACCAACTCAAAAACACAACAGTAGGCTAAGCAAAAGGCTGTAACACTAGGGAAAAAAACATAAATTGCAGGCCAATATAAATTGCACCTTCATTACTGCTCCCAAAACTCTGAAGGTTTCAGCACCATGGAGAGCACCATAGTGAAGGTTTCAGCACCATGGAGAGCACCATAGTGCAAGTGAGGAATGTATATTTATTACTGGACCGTGCAGCTTCAAATAGAGCCTTCTGACCAAGAGCATATTTATACAAATCTTGACATGTCAGAGAGAAATTCGCTTTGACTTGAATTTCACTCTCCACGCTGCATCTTTTTCTCTGGTCCGTCGATGCACCGGTCATGAGGGAGAACAGCCTCTCCGCGAACGCATTAGGGATGCTCAGGAAGAATGAAGCCGGCTGGGTCAGGTTGGGGGTCCTTCAACAGCAGCCCCCACTTCACTCCAACAGTCGCCTCCATATCCGCCACTTCCTTCAGCCGCAGCATGAGTGAACATAAAGTTGTTGCACAGCACTGCACTACTCCTGGACCGCCTGGCTGGCATTGGGATCACTGGTAATAATAATAATGGCTTGAATGTATATAGCGCCTTTCACGTCCCCAAGGCGCTTTACAATAAAAGGGGGATAACGGTAACGGTGACCTAAACTAAGAAACAAAATACAAAAACAGAACAGAGCAAACAGAACAGAACAAAACAAAATAGAACAAACGGAATGAATAGGATGCTCAGGAGCATCAGAGACCATAGGCCTGGGTGAAGAGGTTTTCAGCAGTTTTTTGTATTTTCTTTTTGTATCTCTCTCAGATTTTTCTCTGTTTTCTCCCCGTCCCAATTTAGTCGTTGTGCCAATTCCCCCCCCTCCCCTACCTGGTTGTTGTGCGCATGTTATCCTACTGGTCGGTACAAGGGAACCCTGAAGTATCCGCACGCTTCCTCCAACACGTGCGGCGACAGCCAGTGGCTCTCTTCTCACCTGGCAGCGAGGGCTCTCATTGGTGAAGTGTAACGCATGGGAGGTCACGCTGCCTTCCTCAAGTCCTGCCTCCGCTGAGCAAGCGCCCAGACCTGACCTGTAGGCGTCGCTGTCCACAATGCCAGTTTCCCACCCATGGCTTCCCTCCCCCTAACCCAGCCAAACGAGTTAGTATAGCGATCAGCCCAAGCCAAGGCAATGCTGACTCTGGGAGTCGAGACCGCAGCCTCTTGCATTGGTGATGAGCGCAATCTCTGCTACGCCACCTGACCGCCCTTTTCAGCAGGTTTTTAAAGTGGACAAGAGAATTAGCATTTCCGATGTCCATGGGGAGGGAGTTCCAAAGGTGGGGGCAGCGACACTAAAAGCCCTGTCCCCAAAGGTCCGCAACCTGGCTTGTGGGATGTAAGTAAGCCTGTGTCAGAGGAGTGGTGATTCCGGGAGGGGTTATGTAGGGATTTATATGTGAGCAGGAGGATCTTGAAGGTGACACAAGATTTTACAGGAAGCCAGTGAAGGTGTATGAGGGTGGGGGTGATGTGTGGCCAGGGTTTGGTGCGGGTTCTGAACGTACTGGAGCCTACCCAGGGCTTTGTGGGTCACCCCGGATAGGATTTTGAGAAAATGTGATGACATCCAGGTTTTGAGGTTGTGCAGGCAGTTCAACAGGGACTGGGGAGGGAGCTGTGTGGAGGGGTTGGTGTATACATAGAGCTGAGTGTCGTCAGCGTAGCAGTGAAACTTGAGGCCATGTTGGTGGATGATCTGGCCAAGGGGAAGCATGTAAATTATGAAAAGGAGGGGGCCAAGGAGAGAACCTTGAGGTACTCCTTGGTTAACTGGGGCACGGGGGGATCTGGAGTTGTTGATGGTGATGAACTGTTTCCTGTTTGAGAGATATGACCGGAGCCAGGAGAGAGCTGTGCCAGTGACGCAGACTGTATAAAATGCAGCAGACAGGTCGAGAAACATTTTTATGTTGATGCACTGGTGTTGCACTCTCCTGGTTCACATCATACCTCACTGACAGACAATAGTTTGTACAACTCAGGACTCACAAGTCAGGGTGTTCAGCTGTTTCACTGGGCATTCCCCAGGGGTCAGTATTGGGTCCCCTCCTATTCACAATCTATCTCCTCCCCCTGGGCACAATCCTCCATCACCATGGGGTCCATTTTCACTTTTTTTGCCGATGACACACAGGTCTACATCTCCTCCAAACCCACCACTGACCTTCCAATGACAGACTACAAAGGAACCCCCCTCAAACTGAACAGTGACATCTCCTTAGCAAATGATCTCAACTCCTTCTATGCGAGGTTTGAGGCTGTGAATAACAACACCAGCCTACAAACCACGGCAATGGGGGGGGGGGGGTCTGCTGATGGAGACTCAGTGTTCAGGGTAACAGAGCATGAGGTGAGACGGATCTTTAAAAAAGTGGATATCAGGAAGGCAGCAGGACCGGACGGCATCCCCGGCCGCGTCCTAAAAGTCTGTGCCGACCAACTGGCCCCGGTTTTCACTGACATCTTCAACCTGTCCTTGGAACAGGCCGTCATCCCCACCTGTCTGAAGAAGTCCACCATCATCCCTGTACCCAAAAAATCTACGCCCGCTTGCCTCAACGACTACCGCCCTGTAGCCCTCACCTCCATAGCCATGAAGTGCTTTGAGAAGCTAGTGAAGGGCTACATCTGTTCCTCCCTCCCCATCAACCTGGACCCTCTGCAATTTGCATATCGCCCCAACAGGTCCACGGAGGACGCCATAGCCCATGTGCTGCACACAGCAGCATCACATCTGGACAAGAGGAAGGGGAACTATGTGAGAATGCTGTTCATCGACTACAGCTCAGCATTCAATACCATAGTCCCCTCCAAACTCATAGCCAAGCTCAGGGACCTGGGCTTGAACTATGACCTGTGCCAGTGGGTCCTGGACTTCCTGACGGGCAGACCCCAGGTGGTAAGAGCCGGCAACTGCACCTCCTCATCCATCACGCTCAACATAGGGGCCCCCCAGGGCTGTGTTCTGAGCCCCCTCCTCTACTCCCTGTACACACATGACTGCGTAGCACAGCGGAACAACAACACCATCATCAAATTTGCTGATGACACAGTAGTGGTGGGCCTGATCTCTGCCAACGACGAAAGGGCCTACCTGGAAGAGGTAGAGAACCTGTCACAGTGGTGTCAGGAGAACTGCCTCTCCCTGAACGTCAGCAAAACAAAAGAGATGATTGTGGACTTCAGGAGGTCGGGGGTCAAGGACTACAGCCCCCTCAGCATCGACGGGGCACCAGTTGAGAGAGTGAACAGTTTCAAGTACCTCGGAGCCCACATATCCGAGGACTTGTCATGGACCACACACATTGACAGTGTTGTGAAGAAGGCACGACAACGCCTCTACTTCCTCAGGCGCCTAAGGAAGTTCCAAGTCAGCCAGAAGATCCTTAGGAACTTCTACTCATGTACAATAGAGAGCATCCTGACCGGCAACATCACCTCCTGGTTTGGGAATAGCACTGCACAAGACCGTAGCAGACTACAAAGAGTGACACGTTCAGCCGAACGCACAATTAGAGGGGGGCTTCCCACCCTCCAGAACATTTACAACAAGCGGTGCAAGGGGAAGGCTAAGAGAATTATTAAGGACTCGAGCCACCCGAACAACTGCCTCTTTGAACTGCTGCCGTCAGGCAAGCGATACCGGAGTCTTATGGCGAGCACAGAAAGACTCAGAAGGAGCTTCTATCCCCAGGCCATCAGGCTGCTAAACGAACAATAATCGCTAAACGAACAATAATCACTATGCAACAACCATCAAATGCACACAGCACACACACCCACACGCACACACACACTCACTCAAACAAACAACACACTGCAGCACCCACTCTCCACACTTAGATCACACAAACACACTTACACTTTATATTTATTGATAAAGGATTTGCACTACAACTCGTACACCTACTGTGAACTGTACCTAAACTGCACCTCGTCCATTTATGCCTTGCACTATATAGTATTGTATATTAGTACACTGCACAGTATTGTATATTGTATGGTAACTACGTCTACGAACATTGTACATATGTCTAAACTGAACACTGTGACCTCTTTTTTTTTTTTTCTCTTCTAATTTTTACTATGTTTTTATTTCATACTTATCTTGTCATGCACAGTCTCTGGAGCGCAACAGTAAGAAGCATTTTGTACAAAAGTATTCTGTACTTCTGTATGACAACTATTAAAGAAACTTGAAACTTGAACTTCCCCCTACCTCCCTCACCACCTGCCTTGAGGACATCAGGAATTGGATGAGCAGATATTTCTTGAAATTAAATGGCAGCAAAACTGAGGCCCTGGTCATCGGCTCCAAATCCACCTCACCATATCTATCACACCCTAGTTCCAAATCCACCTCACCATATCTACCACACCCTAGTTCCAAATCCACCCTCACCATATCACACCCTAGTTCCAAACATCACCATCGACAGGCTTTCCTGTACCCTTCTCTCCCCAAGTCAGAAAGCCTCTGTGTCACTCTGGACGGCTCCCTCTCATTTGCACCACACATTAGACACATCACCCGGACTGCTTTCTTTCACCTACGTAACATTTACAGACTCCACCCATCTCTGTCCCAATCTAGCACTGAAACCCTGGTCCACTCATACGTCACATCCCGGATGGACTACTGCAATACTCTCCTCACCGGCCTTCCCACCAAACTCCTCAACAGACTCCAAATCATCCAGAAGTCTGCTACCAGGATCATCACCCGCACCAACTCATCTGACCACATCACCCCTGTTCTCATTCAATTACACTGGCTCCCTGTGCATTACCGCAGGGGTTCCCAAACTTTTCAGGCCGGGACCCAGAAAATAAGGCGTCAGAGAGCCGCGGCCCAATGCACATCGTCAGGCTTTTTTTTTATTTTCTTTTTGCCAGGCGACCGATTTTTTAAGCCAAATATCACTTCAATCCTATTAAGTTAGTTCAAGTTAGTTATTCATTTATATGTGCTATTTATGAGAGGGCTAACTTGTTGCAAAATAATAATGATAACAATAATAGCCTCATTAAAATACTATTGTTGCTTCGGTTGTTTTCAGCGTTTTATGTGCATAATCTGTTATTTAGTTTGAAATGTTCGTTGAAATAAGTAGATTTTTCGTTTTTGTTTATTTATTAAGTTAATATAAAACCATATAGTCACATTTTAGAATACAATAGAATAGAATTTTAGAATACAACTAGAAACACTGTCCTGGCCTGCTTCTAAGTTCAGTGGCCTGAAAAAAATTAAAAAATTAAAAAGATTTATTTTTTATTTATTTTTTAAATCATCTCGCGGCCCTCCCGTGGCTGCTCGCGGCCCACCTTTGGGTCGCGACCCCGACTTTGGGAACCACTGCATTACCGGATCGATTACAAAAACCTTCTACTCACCTTCAAAGCGCTCCATAATCTAGCCCCCATCTACATCACTGACCTCCTCCAGGAGTACTCTGCTCATCCTCTACTGGACTTCTATCCATCCCCAGCTCACGCCTCAGCACCATGGGTGCTCGAGCTTTCAGCTGCTCTGCTCCCAGACTCTGGAACTCCCTGCCCCCACATGTCTGACAGTCTGACTCCATATCAACTTTTAAATCCCAACTAAAAACCCATCTGTTCAAACTGGCTGACTCACTGTAACCTGTGTGTCACTGTTTTATACTCCCTGTTGTTGTTTTAACTTATTTTTTTTACTTCACTGTTTTATACTTCCTGTTGTTTGTAACTCTGACTTGCCAAGATCCAAAACAATTTTAACATGTTTTTACATGTACATGTTCTTCCAGCATGCACACAAGGATGCATATGCACAAGCAAAGCGGTGACATAGAAAACAAAAAGAGTGCATGGGAGGCGTGTACATCACAGGTGGACAGTATCTTTCCTGTGCTTTAATTGTTTTGACCTAAGACTGTGTGAACTGCCACTCTGCTTTTTTTTGTGCCTGCCCCTTTCTTCTCCTTCTGGGCCTAAGCTTGGAGATAAATCCAAGAAGGAGATATGGAGTGGCAGACTGGTTCCGACAAGGAAGTCTCACGATACAGATCATCTGCTATGGTTCTTCAAGCCTCTACAATGTCACTCCAGCTCTTCTCCGACCAGACCACCACAGATCAGAAACCAACCCAACCACTACAGAGTAGAAACCAACCACTACACAGCAGAAACCAACCCAACCACTACAGAACAGAAACCAACCACTACAGAGCAGAAACCAACCCAACCACTACAGAGCAGAAACCAACGCGATGCCTTGACTTGGGAACCAACACCACTGCACTTCCCCAAGCTAAGTAATGCTCACCTCACCTCTGCTCGCATGTTTGGTGTTGGATATTGAACTGTGAACAGATGCACCACTGATTCAGCTCTCCTGCAACAGGTTGACCTATATTCCCAGCAACAACTGGAAAAGATCAGTTCCAGATGCAGAATCACCCGGTGACTTTTCACACATTCAGTTCCTCTCATACTGATGGTAGCCAGTTTTTCTTGTGCGCTAGCTGTGGTTGTTTAGTCTCTGGGCTGTTTTTAGGGTTAGCTTGTTTTAATTCCCCCTTATAGATTGTCTCCTCCGCTGTTTGTGATTTTACTTCCCCATCACCCTTGTGTTTTATGATAAATCAAATTCATCATTCGATTAGATTAGATTATATTCAAATGTATTGTCATTATAAAGCACAAGTACAGTACAACAAGTGCAAATGTAGCAGTAAAGTGCAACAGCAATATACAATGAACAGGCGACCTCTTAACGTGCACCGTTCGAAAGTTAAATTTGCTGGCTTTCGAACGCCACCTCACTCGACCAATTGCGCGCCTCGGTTCTCGAGTTACATGACAATATGTCAGGCGAGCGTCTTTTTACAGGCTGCTCGTCAAATGACCACATCTAACTATATACGCTCTAGAACTGACCAATCACTGCTGATGGCGAAAATGATTGGTCACCGTTGTAGCCAACGAGTGTCCGCTTCCAATGAGGGTGGGTGAAAGTTGACGAGTGAAAAATCCTGGCATTTATTTTTGGTACACGGTTTACTAAAAATCTTTCTCAAGCACTCATTTCTGGATGGATTTTTATAAAATCTGGACCTGTACTACATAAGACTTCAGGATATGGAACCACAGTGTTTTCCAGCTCATACCTCTATGCTGGAACTTAAAAACAGGAATATGGCAACCACTAAAGAGAAATGTTAGTCCAAGTTCAAGTTCAAGTTCAAACCTCTGTTACTCTATTTCATTAGCACTAAAAGTGATTTTCCTTTTTTGCTTTAGTAACTTCAGAATGTTACTTTTCAAAAGAGACCAGGCTCTAAGCTAAGCTTTGCAAAAAAGGTATGCAGTCCTCAAAAACGAAAACAGAAATGGACACTTTTTGGGCCAACGGTTAAGACTGGGTACAAAATATACAGTGAAAGCAGTAGGTAGGTATAAATTGAGCCCAACCATTAAGCCCAAAGTGAGTCCCAAATGTTATCCAAAAGGCTTCTTGGTTAAGAAGTGTTTCTTTTAGAACCCCCCCCCCCCTTGTCTAGAAAGGTGGTTGGCCTGTTTAAATGGACAGCTATTGTGTTATCAGGGTTATTGTTGCATATGGCTGAGCAGTGTTCAGCATTACAGACATTCAATGCTCTTGTCATAAGCAGCTCAATTGAATTATGTAAATAACTCCTGTTGTTGAGCATGTGTACATTATGGGGCGAATTCACAAAGAATGGATTGTGTGTGCTAATAGCATCCTAGGCATCCGCTATTTGCTCTGTCTTTGCGAGCTATTGTGGGATATTCCATCCAAATTGTGAAATATTCCTCACGTATAAATTGTCAAATAATCCCGTCAGGTCTTCACCCAAAATGACTCGTATATCTGATTATATTGACAGCTGGAAACCTGCTGACACACACAGGGGAGAGAAAAGCCCTGGCTGTGGCTGTAACACACCATTTGTATTTAGTTTATTTCGTATTGTATTTAGTTTATTTCCTAATGTATAGAGCTTGCTTAATTTGTATTTTCATGACACATTGCATCCTTTGTTTTTGTCACTATCTTTCGTCATTGTATTTGTTTGTCATGTCATCCCCAAATAAATTATTTTGAGCAGACAAACGTTTGTGTCATCATTCCGTATAGACTGCTGTTCCTAAACATTTTGTCTGTAGTCGTGCACAGAGACCCAGGGAATTTGGCAACCACATTCGTTATTAATTACATATTAGCACACATATTAGCAATGCACACTACCTGGGTGTTGATTGAATATGTTTGCTTCCTATTTCTAAAAACATGTTCGTTTTCGCTTGGTGGTACAATTGGAACGTGGGTGCAGTCAATAATGCCGACAACATTGGGGAAGCCGACAACGCTAAATAACAATATTTAAATAATAAACAAGATTGCATGGGATCTCTGGGTGGCTGGCTCAATATCATCCTTGATTTCATTGAGTAGATCAAGAATTGCTTGAGCTGGTAACCTGTGTCTCCGGATGATTTTGGTCTCACTTAAATCAAAAAGTGATATTCTCATTAGAAATATTATTTCACAAGCACGCCTGGCATTACGATGCCTTCGCCTGGCAACAATTACTGCTGTCATGGTCACCTGAGACTGGCAATGACACCCCTTTAAATAAATGCGCTTAGTTACCACCAAATCTCTGAAGACGTGAATAACATTGCTTTAACTGCGCATGGCAATTAGCGCCGCTTTGTGAATTGGAGTGTTTTTTCGATGAGGCTCATTTGCATAGAAAGGGGCACATATTCCGCCCATATTACCTAATTTAAATACCCGCAGATAGCACCGATGGACAGAGACGCAATGCTGATGGAAACGCAGTTAGCAGCACCGCATTTCACCCTTTGTGCTTGCTTTGTGAATAGCAAACTGTGTTTTGGAGCTATTTGCACAGGCATAGCATCAGAAAAAGATGCGCAATCCCTTTGTGAATTCGCCCCTATGTGTTACTCAGCTTATTTTTTGCTTTCCCTTGTCTGTGTTCCCTTGTCTGTGTTCCCTTGTCTGTGTTCCCTTGGTTCCCTTTAGTTAGCATAGGTTGGACTTGTGGCAATTGGCGGTTGTCTAACTAGCCTCAGGTTTTTGCCATCTTCCTTGCAACTAAACCTTTTTGCATACTTGTAGAAATAAAGTTTTTGTTACGGTCGAACCAAGTGGTCAAAAGTGGCAGTACCCCGGGACAGACAGACACAGGAATCGGATGATAAAATAAACCAGATTTAATAGAAATATACAACAGGGAAATAAACAATACTATCCTAATGGGGCCTAAGTGGGGGACGTCTGTGTGTGCCAGCTGGGAACATGTGAATGAGGTGTGTAATACAGAATAACCTATGTGTGTGGATGCATGTGTCTAACATGTAAAACTAATGTGGTGTAAAATGTAAATGTGTCAGGCTGTTGTTCGTATGCGTGTACTAACCAGATCCCGAGACACCAGTTGGAGAGTGTGTGCGTGCAGGAAGCGCAGGGGGGGTATCCTTGAAGGAGAGAGGAGAAGACAACGCTGGTTAGCAAACGATAAAGACGAAACAAAACACTGGGGGGGAAACAAAGGAATAAAACCGGATTAGTCCAAGACACGTGACTAATGCAAAGATTTGAAAATAGGTTTCTTGGTAAAACTAACCACAAGTGATCAGTACGAACAAGCACTGAACGACGGGCTGTCAGGCTCTTTATGCTGCCGGTGCTTCTTCCTCCGCGTGCGTCTCCGCATGCGTCCCCGCGTGCGCCCAGCTGCTCCCAATCGCATCTGATTAGACTCGATGAGTTGGGACGAGGTGGGAGTCACAACCGTTTTGTTATTCCTTTTCTATCTGATGTATCTGTGTACTGTGTTTGGAACCTACTACAATTGTCCAGGTTCGATTTCCTTGACCTGTGACATAAACATGCCCTTGTGCTTCATATTGATTGGTCTTTATGATCCCTCTTAACCTGCGCCCCCAAAAGTGGCCTTTTTAGTTTTCATTTTTGAGGACTGCATACTTTTTTTGCAAACCAAAACAACATACTTTATACTTATATCACATGGATGAGCCTGGTCTCTTTTGACAGATGCCATTCTGAAGTTTCTGATTCCAGAAAGAAAATTTAATTTTAGTGCTAACATAATAGAGTAAGGTCTGAACTTGAGTTGTAGAAAAACTTGTTACTCAAGTTTTCTGTAGTAGTTAGTAGTCCAGAGGTAGTATTTCCCCAGAAGGTGGAATGGCTTACAAATCCAGACGGACCCATACCCTGAAGCCTTATGTAGCACATCTCCAAATTCCATAAAGATCCATTCAAATGTCAAGTTAGACCGCGCTCTCAAGATTCTACACTGGGTGCTGAAATCCCATTAAGTATTATATAAAAAAGAAGCAGTGAAGCTAGACCAGCACTCTCAGGTTCAAGTATTTAATGGCAGCCTGAAACAAACATGTTTCGGAATTACATATTCCTTCTTCAGTGTTATAGCTTGCCAAGCTATAACACTGAAGAAGGAATATGTAATTCCGAAACATGTTTGTTTCAGGCTGCCATTAAATACTTGAACCTGAGAGTGCTGGTCTAGCTTCACTGCTTCTTTTTTATATAAAGATCCATTCAGAAATGAGTGATTAGGAGTGATTTTGGTAAACTGTGTACAATGAAAAACTCAGTTTTCTCATAGACTTCAATTCATTCTCTTCCTGTCTTTGCTAGTTAGTTTTTCACCTAGATCATAGATCATACATCCCGATTCCCCAGATGGGGTATCATTGGAAAGCCACACTCATTGGCTACAACCCTCCACAATCATTTTCGAGATTGGATCTAGATTGACGGAACTAGAGCCCCATGAGTCAGGAGTGGTATTTTGCACAATACCGTGTACTTTGCACAAGCCTCAAATACCTGCATGTAACTTGAGAACCGCTGAACGGATTTTTTTTTTTTATTATTATCTTTTTTCCTCCTTTTTCCGATTTTTCTCCCATCCCAATGTTAGTCATTATGCCAATTCCCACTCCCCTTCCTGGTCGTTGCGCACTCTACCCCCCTACCGTCTGTCTGGGATGGCGGAGACTATCACATGCTTCCTCCGACACATGTATAGCCAGCCCACCGCTTCTTTTCACCTGGCAGCGGGGACTCTCACTGGGAGAGTGTAACGTGTGGAAGGTCACACTACCTCTCCCAGATCCTTCCCTTGCTGTGCAGGCGCCCCAACCGAACTGTAGGAGTCGCTGTTTACAACGACCAGGACCCACCCACGCCGGCTTCCCACCCGCTAACACTGCCAATTGTTTTAGTATGGACGGTCGGCCAAGCCGGAGGCACCACAGCCGGATTCGATCCCACTGGCTCTGTGGTAGTAGACAGACGCTTAGTCCGCTGCGCTACCCGGCCGCCCAGCGCTGAACGGATTTTGACGGATTTTGCCGCAATCGACAGGCAACAAATAAGCCTTCAATACGATATTGTATTACAAAATATGCACACCCGAGCCACTAGGGGTCGCCAAAGTGCCGGTGGGCAGAGCCACTAGGGGTCGCCAAAGTGCCGGTGGGCAAATCGTCCTAAAAAGGTCCCGCTGGCGGGTCGTTGCATGGTAAGAGTATTTATGATCTAATCTCAAAATCTAACAAGCCAACTGCCTGTCAAACAAGGTCAGACTCATTACAACTTCGCCAAAACCGAAGGAGAAACTAAACATAAATGGGATGTAGGCCTAAACAAATTAAATGGTGAAAATGTAAAAAGTATATTTATGTGGAAATGTGAATACAAACTATAAAATATATTAGATACCGTTAATGTATACTGCTCATAATCTATTAGACATTGTTAACGTATACTGCTGATGATCTTGTCGTGGAAATATATTATCATGTTCTGATATACCTGTGTGGAGATATCATGTTATACAGCTTGACTCTCAGTATGACCAGGTTGACTGGTTAATGTGTGTATGTCTCTTTAAGAGCACGCTGACATTCTACCAGTCATAACAAAGTTGCTGTTGCTCCCAGTTACTGAGAAACCATTTTGTTTACCTTCATCATCATATCTGCTATATTATGTTATGTCTGACAACTGTGTATTTGACATACGTGTGAACAGCGTTCTGGGTCAGTCTTCGGCCAGACGCTAGTGGGTTAACATATTGTCTCTGGCTGTTGACTGTCCTTTCATACGTGGCCACGGTGAAATAAACTTTTCTTCTTATTTGTTAATAAACTTTTCTATTATTAATAATGACTCAGAATGATTTGTAAACGGCTCATCGTTTAGTCCTTTAATAATTCCCATTACAGATGGCGACGAGTGAAATTATGGGATATTTTTTGTTTTAACTAGTTTATTAGATTTTAAAGAGATGGGGGTCGAGTTGGCCGCGAAGCGGGCTCTGCGGACAGGTTGAATCTTGAGTTTCAAGGGAAGCGCTTCCTTATCTAAAACTCCTCCGCGCATTGGAAGGGGGGAGAGAACCACCTGCGCTGTCCGTTTTGCTGTCACCTCCGGCTTGAACCTTGGGAACGCGTGGGGAACATTCGGTGAGCTGTTGGCATTCTGTTTAAAGGGGTTTTGTTTTGCATCTATAAAGTAGTTAGGTTACGATTAGATTAGGACGTCTAGGTTGACCAGATAGCGTATGACACAGAGTGGTGATTGCCGACGAGCAGTCCAGGAGAGAATTAAGATCTCTTGCCTCAAAGCCTCCGAGATATAAGCACAGAGAAGGGGGACGCCTGTCTACGACTGTTTTGTCAACTCTGACAGGTAAACCTATGGGGATGCATGTGGGAGTTTGAAGTAATTTTTGGGGTTCTGGGTCTAGATGGGGTCTAACACTAGAACATAGTAGGGTTAGAGTTGTTGAGTCTCTGGGTCCAGGTGGGGACAAACACTAAAACTTGGTATTGTTTTTCTTTTTTGTGTGTTACCCTCTCGGTTTTTCCTCTGAACACTTGGGGTTTAAAGGTACGTTCCGAAAGTAAAGGCGAGAATTACATTTGTATCCGAAATAAAAGGCGTGGGCAAAGTGTGAGGTTTCTGTCCTTGCTCACTTACTCGCTCTGTTCCTTTAAACCACCTCGCTCTGTTTTCCATTTGTTTCTGTTAATCATTTCATTCCCCCATTCACACGCTTCTTCCCAGAGACGTCGTTGATTGGTTCTCTCCCGTCCACACGCTTTTCAATCACATCCCCCAGCTGTCACTGCTTGTCAATCAATCAATCCCATATTATTTATACCCCGTTTCCCCACTCAAGTTTTGTTGGATCGTTTTGATATTTTTCTGTTTGCATTCGCCGTTCCTGCTGCTGCTGTTGTTCCCTGTGCTTTACCTCCAGGATATCCAAGAAGCCTTCCTCTTGGACACCTTTTTCCCGTGGCGACGCGCTCGCTCCGCTGCTGTCCCAGCGCTCTTTACGCACAACGCCTGGGTGAGTTTTTAATGACTGTCTTTGATCAAATTCCGTTTTCGTGTGTTTTTATAACACTGAAGATTACCACCTTTTTATCAGACAGTCACTCACCCAGCGGTTGCCTTTTTGATTGTTTCACTGGGATAATATTTTGACCTAACATCTCCCACTGTGTGTTTATCACACCGAAGATATTATCACATTGGATTGTATTTTGGACTTCGCTCTCAGTGTCTATTTTTGCACCGAAGATATTTTTCACTTGGGATTGTGTTTTGGAACATTGCTCACTGTGTGTGTTTACACGAAGATTAGTTCACTTGGATAACTTTTGTTTTTGGGTACAAGTCACCTCTCCTGTTCTCCTGCTCGTTCTACCTGCACCCTGTGTTGACTCGCTCCCTCTCTCTCTCTCTCTCGGTACCGCATCACCTCGGAGATTCTGCCGAGAGAAGTCTGCAGAGCGGCTCTGACGTCAGCATTTGCTACCCCCTACTACCACCTCGGGAGAAGCTGCAGAGCAGCAGAACATTTTCATCCTTGCTTGAATTCCTGTCTTGTTTAGACTCTTCCTATTCTATGCTGTTTAATTAGTCTCAATAAACAAGCCCCTGTTTTTGGCAACTCTGAATCCTACTCTCTTGTGTCGTTGCGTTTGGGGTCGGTGTCAAACCATAACATTACGATCCAACCAAAATGACGACCCCAGCCGACACAGAGAGGGTCAGAACCGCACTTGCTAATTGTTAAGCACCGGTCGTAAACCGAGGTCAGATTGATTATCCCATAACCCATTAGTCCGAATCCCAGCTTCAAGCAGCGTCCCGCGAAGTGTGGGACATCTAGGACTCAATTTGTCTATAACGTTCAGGGCTTAAACTCAGCAGACCTCGGCTCACACACAGGCACCCCCCGTCCCCTCCAGTAATACAGTTGATTGATTGGAGTTGCGGGGTATATTTACTTTTCTTTATTTCGCTTTAATCTACTCGGTTCGCCGTAGAGTTTACTGTATGGCATTACTTGCACATTATCATTATTATTATTATTATTATTATTACTGGTAAAGTTACAATGCAAAAATACATCTCCATGCTTACCCGTCTTTTTAATCAAAACGCAATAGGGTGAAGTTACAAGGCAAAACACATTTCATGCTTACCCGGTCGTCTGGTCAGAAGAAAGGATACAAATCATATTTATAAAGAGGTAATTTTAATTAGAAAAAGCTAGTTACAAGAAGAGACTGAAGTGGAAAGCACCCAATTCAGTTTAAAATAAGCAGAAAACAGAACATCTCATCATGCACGGCTTGTGCCCAGTGTCAAGCACCATTCTTCTCATCTCTCAAAAAAGTCTCTAAGCAACAGCTTCCTCTCTCTCCAGCTCAGTGTAAAAATCCTGCCTGTGATCTCGCCAGTTGGCCCTTATAAAGGGGCCCAGATCTCTTCTGCTTATTGGTCCAAATACAGCGCTGTCACCGTGATGTCATTTCACCAGCCAGTCAATGCACGGCTCGTGGGGACTGGCTCTCCTCCCATTTTTACTCCACTAGGCCGTAACTCGAAAGTAATTGTAACGTTTTCGCTGGAACAGACTCCCTTTGTTCTCTGCTGTGGAAAGTCCCCTCTCTCCCCATCTCACTCAGACCCCACAAAGGGTTAACCAGTTTAATGCGTCTGCCGGCCGTAGAGGAGGGAGGGAGACAGATGCATCTGTACAGACCAAACAGTATTGAAGTGAAAGCAACTCACATCTCCAGCATGAGTACATAGTACACAGTACATAGTAGATAGTACATGTACATAGTACATGTATGTGTATACACATACATGTATAATACAGCACATATATATATATAGTATACAGTGTACACATATATATGCACATACTGGTTTTATTTTATGCAGACAGGACAGGGTTAAACTGTGCCGACTTGCTCTCAGCTCAGGCCTGCTCTTCACTCCGACTGCACATTAACTGTAACATAGTTTTATAAGTGTATAAAGAGTATACAGGTCATATACATAGCTCCAATCATATATAATAAACATAAGAATTTTATACAAAGTGTCACTTGTTGACTTGTGGCACTTAAAATGTGTTTACACATAACGTGTTTCTATTCCATTGTCCAGGAAGAATCTACAGACATTCCCCATAATCATATATAAGATCAGGATGTCATACCCAGTGTCACTTAGTTGGCTGTGACACTTTACACCCCCTCTGTCATCCTGGTCGGTCATTTTCCATTGTCTTAATAGCGTCTGTACTGGGGGACGAGATGGCGATTGTGGGGTCACGTGGCTGTGACTCTCCACACCCCCTCTGCCATCTTGGTACCTTGTTACCCTGGTAGCCGGCGGGAAGACTTGCATCTGTTGTTCCCTGGCTGGACGGCTCGACAGGATAGGGGTCACGTTGTTGCTTGGTATCCGGCGGGAAGACTTGCATCTGTTGTTCCCGGCCGATGCACCCAGGTTGTTGTCGTCTTCGTCATCTTGGTCATCTTGGTCATCTTGGTCATCTTGGGGTCACCCCCTCTGACCTCTTGGATCTCTCCCATAGTTTGAGGTAGGTTGATTTGTCACTTCTCGGGCGACCCCTACGGGTCCCCGAGAATTGTAGCAGCAGTCCTCTATTGAAGTGTGGTTGGCCTGGTCGTGTGACCCTGTTCGTAGGCCTCGCAGGACATCACAGATACAGTCCACAGAGGACTCATTTCTTTTCTCTCTTTCAGGTCCATTCAGGGCTCTCGTCGCCCTGTAACCTGGGTCCAGGCCGATGTCTCTCTGTCCGGTCTGGGAGGTCTAGGAGGTCTGGGAGGTCTGGGAGGTCTGGGAGTTCTGGGAGGTCTGGGAGGTCTAGATGAGGACCCTGAGGATGCTCTGGAGCTTGACCTATCCCGGTCTTCCTCCATTTCCGATTTCTGACCTGAGTCAGTATATTCCTTCTTGCCATTCGCTGCGTCGTCCACTGACTCCGGGGGACAGCCCCCCCCCCCCGTCTAAGAGTGTGGCACTGGTTCAGGTTTTGTCCCTTTACCAGCGCACCTTTACCAGCGCACATTGTTCACAGGCCTTTCGGACTGTTATCGCTCTTTGTTTGGCTTTAGGTATGAGAATGTTGTTAGTTCTCAGGTATACCAACATCCTCTTACTTCCGGCATGTCCAAGGTTATCATATACCTGTCTGATCATGTGAGTAGCCTCGTCCTTTTAGCAATGGCTAGTTAGCCTGCTATTCGCTCCTATTCGCAATGGCTATTTCAGCCTGCTCGCAATGGCTATTTCAGCCTGCTCGCAATGGCTATTTCAGCCTGCTCGCAATGGCTATTTCAGCCTGCTCGCAATGGCTATTTCAGCCTGCTATTCGTCTCGATGGTACTGGTTCAGGTTTTGTCCCCCTTACCAGCGCACATTGTTCACAGACCTTTCGGACTGTTGTTTCCGTCCACTTCCTTCTTGCACAGGGGGTCTACCCTGTGTTGTGCTTGTCTCGGTCCAGACTGGGTAGTTAGTTACTGTTTATGTCTGGTATTAGCTCCGGCTAGTTAGCCAGCTTGTAGATTCAGGCTATGTAGCCTCTTATAGACTCAGCTCCTGCTGATAACACCAGCCTGTATTATTACGCCGGTTCCACTTCCGTCACAGTAGCAGGACTTATGCAGGACTTATTCTGATTTTAAGTAAACATTAGGTTATTTCTAGTTCAGGTGACCTGGTACCTATTTTTCTACTTAGGTTTCGACTGTAAGTAAACATTACGTAACTTTTTAGTCATGAGTGATCTTTCACTGCAATCACAAAAATATACTTTAAGTGTGATTCTTTCTTTGAGTAGAACCTTCTACGTTTTTGACTGTAAGAAAACATTACGTAACTTTTTAGTCATGAGTGATCTTTCACTGCAATCACAAAAATATACTTTAAGTGTGATTCTTTCTTTGAGTAGAACCTTCTACGTTTTTGACTGTAAGAAAACATTACGTAACTTTTTAGTCATGAGTGATCTTTCACTGCAATCAAAAAAATATACTTTAAGTGTGATTCTTTCTTTGAGTAGAACCTTCTACGTTTTTGACTGTAAGAAAACATTACGTAACTTTTTAGTCATGAGTGATCTTTCACTGCAATCACAAAAATATACTTTAAGTGTGATTCTTTCTTTGAGTAGAACCTTCTACGTTTTTGACTGTAAGAAAACATTACGTAACTTTTTAGTCATGAGTGATCTTTCACTGCAATCACAAAAATATACTTTAAGTGTGATTCTTTCTTTGAGTAGAACCTTCTACGTTTTTGACTGTAAGAAAACATTACGTAACTTTTTAGTCATGAGTGATCTTTCACTGCAATCACAAAAATATACTTTAAGTGTGATTCTTTCTTTGAGTAGAACCTTCTACGTTTTTGACTGTAAGAAAACATTACGTAACTTTTTAGTCATGAGTGATCTTTCACTGCAATCACAAAAATATACTTTAAGTGTGATTCTTTCTTTGAGTAGAACCTTCTACGTTTTTGACTGTAAGAAAACATTACGTAACTTTTTAGTCATGAGTGATCTTTCACTGCAATCACAAAAATATACTTTAAGTGTGATTCTTTCTTTGAGTAGAACCTTCTACGTTTTTGACTGTAAGAAAACATTACGTAACTTTTTAGTCATGAGTGATCTTTCACTGCAATCACAAAAATATACTTTAAGTGTGATTCTTTCTTTGAGTAGAACCTTCTACGTTTGGTTTTTTCAAATCTGTAATTAATTCTACTCCAGAGGCACCTGACAGCAGTCATTTCGGTTCATATTCTTTCGGCTTTTGATACCTATTTAAATAGTATAAAGCCCAACTCACTTGAACTTATGTTCTTAGCCCCGGAGCCTCCAATCCGTTTTGACAGACCTATAAACCAGTGACTTGGCCGCCCAAGCACCACAGCGTCCTGTATGCTGAGGCTTCCAAGTCCCCACAAATCTGACAGGCCCGTCGGATACAGAGACCCTGATGCTCGCTCTGTCCCCCCACTTGATGAGAGTTTGCAGAGTCTCAATTTTTTTCCCATAGGCGCTGGTGAGTGTACATCTCATGCAGCTGATATGGCTGGTAGGGTGCTAACCCACCAAATGGTTGCTGTCAGGAAATCCCTTCCGAATGAAATAGATTACAAATTCACTTTACTTTACTCTGGGTTTTAGAGCAAGGACGGACATCTTTACATATTATACTTAGAATATATACAGAATGCATGTAGTATTCCATGTTATGTTTCTTCCTAAATGACAACAACACTATATATTATTCCTCTTGACAGATGAGCGGTATGTCAAGTGCAGTTTGCACTTGCTTGAGTGTCATGTGTCAGGGCCCCAGAAGGTAATTTCTCCCTTTGTTGCCCTCATCTCTGCTTCCGGGATTTGAATTCCTCCCTTATTGTCCTCACCTCTGCTTGCTGTTCTGGGGTTAGTGCGGCCCACTCGTCTGCAGGTAGGTATTGGTACTTCCTGCTCCCTGTTCTGTCCTTGGTTGTTTTCGGGGGGAACTCCTGGGAGGCCCCCCTTTTGTCAGATAGCATTTTTACTTGGTCATACAGCATACATTCGATACGTAACTGGTCCTGTGACCATGCTGCGCATCGGGCTGCCAGTGGGTTACCCCCTGGGACTCCTCTGAATAGCTTTTCAAGCAGTAAGCATGATCCTTGCATAGGTGTTCCATTCATGACTGATCCTGCTGCATCATTGAGAGACATGCTCCCGCCTCGCACCTGTGGGATTAGTTTCTCCACCATCTTATACCCTGGATCTTGACCGGGGGTCCTTACTTCTCTTTCCATCAGTTGGTCCATTGAGGCCCTTTCGGGGATCTCTAGTCCTTTGAGATGTCTCAACATGCGAGCTAGCGTCTCGTGTGCTTGTATCTCCTGAGCGAGCATCTGCTGCGCCAGCTTCTCATGAGCTAGCATCTGCTGCGCCAGTTTCTTCTGAGCTACCCGTGCCAACTTCTCCTGAGCTAGCATCTGCCGCGCCAGCCTCTCCTGAGCTAGCTTCTCTTGTGCTAGCTCCTCCTGAGCTAGCTTCTGGCGTGCCAGCTCCTCCCGAGCTGGCATCTCCTGGGCTAGCTCCTCCTGAGCTAGCGTCGGTCGTGCCAGCTCCTCCTGAGCTAGCTTCTCTCGTGCCAGCTCCTCCTGAGCTAGCTTCTCTTGTGCTAGCTCCTCCTGAGCTAGCTTCTCTTGTGCTAGCTCCTCCTGAGCTAGCTTCTGTCGTGCTAGCTCCTCCTGAGCTAGCTTCTCTTGTGCTAGCTCCTCCTGAGCTAGCTTTGGGCGTGCCAGCTCCTCCTGAGCTAGCATCTCCTGGGCTAGCTCCTCCTGAGCTAGCGTTGGCTTGTTAGCCGATGGTGAGCTAGTTAGCTCGCAGTCCTGTGAACGGCCGTTTTGGCTTCTCCTCACATACAGTCTCTCTGGGCTAGGGAGCCCTCGCTTTTCTGTGAACGGTCGTTTTGACTTCGCTTCACATCCAGTCTCCCCACCTTACAAACAGTGTCTCTGGGCTAGGGAGCCCTCGCTTTTCTGTGAACGGTCGTTTTGACTTCGCTTCACATCCAGTCTCCCCACCTTACAAACAGTGTCTCTGGGCTAGGGAGCCCTCGCTTTTCTGTGAACGGTCGTTTTGACTTCGCTTCACATCCAGTCTCCCCACCTTACAAACAGTGTCTCTGGGCTAGGGAGCCCTCGCTTTTCTGTGAACGGTCGTTTTGACTTCGCTTCACATCCAGTCTCCCCACCTTACAAACAGTGTCTCTGGGCTAGGGAGCCCTCGCTTTTCTATGAACGGTCGTTTTGACTTCGCTTCACATCCAGTCTCCCCACCTTACAAACAGTGTATCTGGGCTAGGGAGCCCTCGCTTTGGGTAGGGCCAGTTCGCTTCCTGTGGGCAAAGCACGAAATGATGTTGCACTTGTAACTCCCCCCAGAGCTCTATAAACATTATGTTACCCTTTAGTTGTGAGTAAACGTTGCTTTAATCACCAAGATAGAGCTTTCTATTCATTTGTGATATCCCCGAGTACAGCCTTCCACTCAAGTCGCCAGTAGAGCTTTCTACTTTAATTTTTGCCAAATCTGTAATTTAATTTTACTCCAGAGGCTTTTGACAGTAGTCCTGTCTTCTTCGGCCGTTTAGCACCTATTTTGGTTAGTATAAATGCACATCGCCAGGGACGCCATGTTAAGCACCGGTCGTAAACCGAGGTCAGATTGATTATCCCATAACCCATTAGTCCGAATCCCAGCTTCAAGCAGCGTCCCGCGAAGTGTGGGACATCTAGGACTCAATTTGTCTATAACGTTCAGGGCTTAAACTCAGCAGACCTCGGCTCACACACAGGCACCCCCCGTCCCCTCCAGTAATACAGTTGATTGATTGGAGTTGCGGGGTATATTTACTTTTCTTTATTTCGCTTTAATCTACTCGGTTCGCCGTAGAGTTTACTGTATGGCATTACTTGCACATTATCATTATTATTATTATTATTATTATTACTGGTAAAGTTACAATGCAAAAATACATCTCCATGCTTACCCGTCTTTTTAATCAAAACGCAATAGGGTGAAGTTACAAGGCAAAACACATTTCATGCTTACCCGGTCGTCTGGTCAGAAGAAAGGATACAAATCATATTTATAAAGAGGTAATTTTAATTAGAAAAAGCTAGTTACAAGAAGAGACTGAAGTGGAAAGCACCCAATTCAGTTTAAAATAAGCAGAAAACAGAACATCTCATCATGCACGGCTTGTGCCCAGTGTCAAGCACCATTCTTCTCATCTCTCAAAAAAGTCTCTAAGCAACAGCTTCCTCTCTCTCCAGCTCAGTGTAAAAATCCTGCCTGTGATCTCGCCAGTTGGCCCTTATAAAGGGGCCCAGATCTCTTCTGCTTATTGGTCCAAATACAGCGCTGTCACCGTGATGTCATTTCACCAGCCAGTCAATGCACGGCTCGTGGGGACTGGCTCTCCTCCCATTTTTACTCCACTAGGCCGTAACTCGAAAGTAATTGTAACGTTTTCGCTGGAACAGACTCCCTTTGTTCTCTGCTGTGGAAAGTCCCCTCTCTCCCCATCTCACTCAGACCCCACAAAGGGTTAACCAGTTTAATGCGTCTGCCGGCCGTAGAGGAGGGAGGGAGACAGATGCATCTGTACAGACCAAACAGTATTGAAGTGAAAGCAACTCACATCTCCAGCATGAGTACATAGTACACAGTACATAGTAGATAGTACATGTACATAGTACATGTATGTGTATACACATACATGTATAATACAGCACATATATATATATAGTATACAGTGTACACATATATATGCACATACTGGTTTTATTTTATGCAGACAGGACAGGGTTAAACTGTGCCGACTTGCTCTCAGCTCAGGCCTGCTCTTCACTCCGACTGCACATTAACTGTAACATAGTTTTATAAGTGTATAAAGAGTATACAGGTCATATACATAGCTCCAATCATATATAATAAACATAAGAATTTTATACAAAGTGTCACTCGTTGACTTGTGGCACTTAAAATGTGTTTACACATAACGTGTTTCTATTCCATTGTCCAGGAAGATCAGGATGTCATACCCAGTGTCACTTAGTTGGCTGTGACACTTTACACTAATCAAGTCGAGTTGACCAGGGATCACAGTCTCCAACTAGAGAGGGCTGCGGCTGCGGTGCAGGATCTCAGGGAACAGGTCCTGCCTATTCAAGGGTCAATGGCCGCTCTGGCGGGACAACAATCCGGTATTCTCGCTCAGCTTCACTCGCTGAGCGACACCGTTAATACTTTACTTCCTTCACATCCTTCAGGAGCATTCACCGCAGCCCCAGCAGATCCCGCACCTCGGGAACCCCGTCTCTCCGTCCCACGGCTGTTCGACGGCAATCCCGAGGAGTGTGCCACATTCATCATGCAATGTGAGTTGGTTTTCCGTCATCAACCAAGCCGTTTTACTGCTCGAGGGTCCCAAGTGGCTTATATGACGAACTTGCTTTCAGGCCATGCTGCCCAGTGGGTCACTTCCTCCTGGGCAATGGATGCAGATTTTGTTTTCTCCTATCCAGACTTCGTGGCGGAGCTCCGCAGAGTGTTCCACCATCCAGCCCGAGGTCTGGACCCCGGAGCCCGGTTGGGGACTTTCCGACAGGGGAGCGGCAGGGTGACGGACTATGTCCTGGAGTTTCGACTGGCGGCGGTGGAGAGTGGATGGAACGACCCTGCACTTCGCCTAACCTTCTTGAGGGGACTCAGTGACGCAGTCCGGGACCAGCTCGCTACCCGGGAGTTGCCCGACTCCCTCGAGGACCTGTTTAGCCTCGTCATCCGCATCGACGGACGCCTCCTGGAGAGAAGGCGCGAGAGGACCCGACTGTTACCTCCTGAGGTACCCCGGATTCCCCGGACGCATGACGTCACTCCTGGACGCCCTGTCCTCAACACTACTGGTGGTAGCAGGCCTCCCCGTTCGGTTCGCGAGGAGGAACCCATGCAGCTGGGACGCTCTCATCTGAGCCAGGCGGAGCGTGAGGCAAGGCTCAGGTCCGGTCTCTGCCTCTACTGCGGAGGTGCGGGACACCGAATCGCCGACTGTCCCACCCGGCCAAAAGATCAGGCTCGCCGAGACCCCGGGAGATCCTGGTGAGCCGTTTTTCCCATTCCCAGCGCCGCGCACCACCTGACCATCTGATGAGCGTCACCCTGGCCTGGGGGGACCAACGTGCCATGGTGGAGGCCCTCATCGACTCTGGGGCAGACGAGAATTTCCTCGACTTCGAGTTCGCTACCCGAGCCAACATTCCACTTGAGGACCTTGTGAGGCCCTTGGAGATCTTCTCGTTGGACCAACACCGCCTGGCCGACATCTCTCAACGCACCGGCCCAGTCGTGCTGACCATCGCTGGGAACCACGTCGAGAGAATCCAGTTCCTCATCACCCAATCCCCCCTTGTCACGGTGGTCCTGGGTAGGCCCTGGCTCGCGCTGCACGAGCCCCACATCGCCTGGTCCTCCGGTACCATCAAGGGCTGGAGCTCCTCCTGTCACGCCCTGTGTCTGCAGGCGGCGTCCTGTCCCCCGCCCCGGAGGCCCGCTGGTGAGTTGCCTCCGGACCTCTCGTCCATACCTCCCGAGTACCACGACCTCTTGGAGGTTTTCAGTAAATCCAGGGCTCAGGCCCTTCCACCTCACCGCCCCTATGACTGCGCCATCGACCTCCGCCAAGGGGCTCCCCTTCCCGGCAGCCGCCTCTACAGTCTGACCGTTCTGGAGAAGAAGGCGATGGATCTCTACATCTCTGAGTCATTGGAAGCAGGACTCATTCGGCCTTCCTCCTCCCCGGTGGCGGCCGGTTTCTTCTTTGTTGGTAAGAAGGATGGGGACCTGCGACCCTGCATCGACTATCGTCAGCTCAACGAGATCACCATCAAGAACAAGTACCCTCTACCTCTCATGAGCTCCACCTTCGAGCCACTGACCCAGGCCTCGTTCTTCACCAAGCTGGACCTCCGGAGTGCCTACCATCTTGTCCGTATCCGTGAGGGCGATGAATGGAAGACCGCCTTCAAGACCCCCAGGGGCCACTACGAGTACCTAGTGATGCCGTTCGGCCTCACCAACGCCCCGGCGGTATTCCAGGCACTCATGAACGACGTCCTTCGTGACATGCTGGAGGTGTTCGTGGTGGTGTACCTGGACGACATTCTCATCTTCTCCAGAACCCTCGAGGAACACATCCAGCATGTCCGCCGTGTGCTGGAGCGCCTCCTCCACAATCGGCTCTTCGTCAAGGCGGAGAAGTGCCGTTTCCACTCCGACTCCGTCGACTACCTGGGCTTCATCGTTGAGAAGGGCTTGACCCGAGCGGATCCTCGCAAGATCCAAGCTGTGGAGGATTGGCCTGAACCCACCACTCGGAAGGAGTTACAGAGTTTCCTCGGGTTTGCCAACTTCTACCGAAGGTTCATCCGGAACTACAGTCAAGTGGCGGAGCCACTTACCAAGCTGACCTCCCCCGCTCTGCCGTTCGACTGGTCCCCAGCGGCATGCGCTGCGTTCCGCTCCCTCAAGAAGAGGTTCACTTCCGCCCCTATCCTGCTCCACCCTGACCCCAAGAGACAGTTCATTGTGGAGGTGGACGCCTCGGATACTGGCCTGGGCGCTGTCCTATCCCAACGTTCTCTTTCGGACCAGAAGGTGCATCCTTGCGCCTTCTACTCGCGTCGCTTCCTCCCTGCCGAGAGGAACTACGACACCGGCAATCGGGAGCTGCTGGCGGTCGTGGCTGCGTTGGAGGAGTGGCGTCATTGGCTAGAGGGTGCCGAGGAGCCTTTTACCATCTGGACGGACCACAAGAACCTGACGTTCATCCACGCTTCCAGGCGCCTCAACGGTCGGCAGGCGAGATGGGCCAGTTTCCTCAGTCGGTTCGACTTCTCGCTGACCTTCCGCCCCGGTTCCCGCAACACGAAGGCCGACTCCCTGTCCCGGTTACACTCCAAGGGGGCTCCACCCTCTGAGGACCCTACTCCCATCCTCCCGGAGGCCCGAGTGGTTGGAGCCATCACCTTGGGCATCGAGGGTGTGGTTAGGCGTGCCCTACGCTTCCAGCGTGCTCCTAGCAACGTCCCTATGCATCGTCTTTTCGTCCCCGACTCTGCCCGGTCCCGGGTACTGCTTTGGGGCCATACCAGCCGGTTCGCCTGCCACCCTGGCGTCCATCGCACGTTCTCCTTCCTGGCTCGTCGTTTCTGGTGGCCCACCATGCGGAACGACGTCAAGGAGTTCGTATTGGCCTGCGCGGTCTGTGCCCGCAGCAAGGCCTCTCACCAGGCACCCTCCGGGCTCTTGCAGCCACTTCCCGTTCCGAGCCGTCCGTGGTCACATGTGGCGCTGGACTTCGTCACAGGTCTGCCCTCCTCCCAGGGGAACACCTGCCTTCTGACCGTGGTGGATCGATTCAGCAAGGGGGTTCACCTCGTGGCCCTTTCCAAGCTTCCCTCGGCGGCCGAGACGGCGGACCTCCTGACTCACCACGTGTTCCGCCTTCATGGGTTTCCCCAGGACATCGTCTCTGACCGGGGGCCCCAGTTCACCTCCCAGGTTTGGCGGGCCTTTTGCAAGGGATTGGGGGCAACGGTCAGTCTTTCCTCTGGTTATCATCCCCAGACTAACGGGCAGACGGAGAGGTTGAACCAGAGCGTGGAGTCTGCTCTTCGGTGTGTGGCAGCCGAGAGACCGGCATCCTGGAGCCGTTTCCTTCCCTGGGTTGAATACTCCATCAATTCAATGGTCAGTTCCGCCACCGGCCTCTCACCCTTTGAGGTTTCCCTGGGCTACCAACCCCCTCTTTTCCCCGCACAGGAGGCGGAAGTGGCAGTTCCCTCCGTGCAGGTCCACCTCGACCGCTGCCGACGAGTTTGGGAGATCACCAGGACCGCGCTGGTCCGGACATCTGAGCGTGCCTGTCGTGGTGCCGACCGGCGCCGGGTTCCTGCGCCGACTTACCGCCCTGGGCAGAGGGTGTGGCTCTCCGCAAAGGACCTGCCGCTATGGTCCTCGGCCAAGAAACTCAACCCCCGTTTCGTCGGACCTTTCGAGGTCCTGAAGGTACTCAGTCCGGCGGCCCTGCGCCTGAAACTTCCTGCGTCCATGCACATCCACCCCGTGTTCCATGTCTCCCGGGTTAAGCCCGTCTCCCTCAGTCCCCTTATGCCTCCAGCTCCTGATCCTCCGCCTCCCGTGTTGGTGGATGGTCACCCCCAGTGGCAGGTCCGCCGGTTGATGGGCGTTCGTCGGCGGGGCCGGGGGTTCCAATACCTGGTGGACTGGGAGGGTTACGGTCCTGAGGAGCGTAGCTGGGTCTCCCGGCAGCTCATCGTGGATCCCAGCTTGATCACTGACTTCCATCGTGCCCATCCTGACGAGCCGGGTCGGCCTGGTCGCCGGGTGGCTCCCGTGGAGGAGGGGGTACTGTGAGGTTTCTGTCCTTGCTCACTTACTCGCTCTGTTCCTTTAAACCACCTCGCTCTGTTTTCCATTTGTTTCTGTTAATCATTTCATTCCCCCATTCACACGCTTCTTCCCAGAGACGTCGTTGATTGGTTCTCTCCCGTCCACACGCTTTTCAATCACATCCCCCAGCTGTCACTGCTTGTCAATCAATCAATCCCGTATTATTTATACCCCGTTTCCCCACTCAAGTTTTGTTGGATCATTTTGATATTTTTCTGTTTGCATTCGCCGTTCCTGCTGCTGCTGTTGTTCCCTGTGCTTTACCTCCAGGATATCCAAGAAGCCTTCCTCTTGGACACCTTTTTCCCGTGGCGACGCGCTCACTCCGCTGCTGTCCCAGCGCTCTTTACGCACAACGCCTGGGTGAGTTTTTAATGACTGTCTTTGATCAAATTCCGTTTTCGTGTGTTTTTATAACACTGAAGATTACCACCTTTTTATCAGACAGTCACTCACCCAGCGGTTGCCTTTTTGATTGTTTCACTGGGATAATATTTTGACCTAACATCTCCCACTGTGTGTTTATCACACCGAAGATATTATCACATTGGATTGTATTTTGGACTTCGCTCTCAGTGTCTATTTTTGCACCGAAGATATTTTTCACTTGGGATTGTGTTTTGGAACATTGCTCACTGTGTGTGTTTACACGAAGATTAGTTCACTTGGATAACTTTTGTTTTTGGGTACAAGTCACCTCTCCTGTTCTCCTGCTCGTTCTACCTGCACCCTGTGTTGACTCGCTCCCTCTCTCTCTCTCTCGGTCCCGCATCACCTCGGAGATTCTGCCGAGAGAAGTCTGCAGAGCGGCTCTGACGTCAGCATTTGCTACCCCCTACTACCACCTCGGGAGAAGCTGCAGAGCAGCAGAACATTTTCATCCTTGCTTGAATTCCTGTCTTGTTTAGACTCTTCCTATTCTATGCTGTTTAATTAGTCTCAATAAACAAGCCCCTGTTTTTGGCAACTCTGAATCCTACTCTCTTGTGTCGTTGCGTTTGGGGTCGGTGTCAAACCATAACACAAAGTGTACTATGAGTATGTTGGAAATAGTCATGCAAGAGTCCCGATATTTAGGCGTGGGTTATCTTTTAGCACTGATTCTGTTTTTATATGGTTGTTTTTCTTTCACAGATAGGCGGGAAGGTGACCGTGCGTGGGGGAATGCCATAGACAGAGGACAGTTGTTTTTCTTGTGTGACTGAGTTTCTAAACACCTTATCTGGTCAAACTGCAGTTGTTTCTAGATGAAACTAAGATAGGGGCGTGTGTGCGTGTACGCTGCTATAGAGCTTTTTTCCCAAGTGATTAGAGGAAACTATTTTGTTTGTTTACCACATATTTTATTTTGTTTTGTTTTGTTTTTGTCTGTTAAGAGAAAATAAGCATGTTAAAATGGAGGTATCAGCAACCTGACACTTTGTTTTATTTTTCTTCCCCCACGGCGGTGCTTTCCCGTCTGTAGGTTCCCGGATGCGTTACCGGCCGGTCCCGCCACGACAACGGCCTCGTTGTGAGGAGATTGGACGGTCGGGCAGTCACAGTTAGCCCTGGTGAGGACTTTTCTCACAGCTTCCGTGGGGCAGAGCATCCCGAGACGGAAGAAAACAGAGTTGCGAGGCGGGACGGAGGCCGGCAGCGCATTGGCTGGGGGGGCACGGCTGGAAGGCATCGACCTGAGGACATGATGATGGCAGGCAGAGTATATGACACAAACATGTTTGCATGCAGGCACGTTATGACAGGGGATGAACAATTCTGGTTGAAATATTCTCATTATTTCGGTTGAAATATTCTCATTATTCTGGTTGAACAAATCTCATTAGATATTTCCATTGGAAAAAAACCCTATCAGATTTGTAACAGGCTTGATCCGCTGGCTGTAGTCATAGAAGAGCACAGTGTGAAAGGGCTGCAAAAATTAACACTAATTGTCAGTGAACAAATCTACACCTGCCTATTCTGTTCCATGACCACTTTCTCATTCTTGGGTCCACAGCTGTGCAGTACAGCAGTGCAAATATATAGGTATTACATGAGAGTTAAACTAGAGATCCTGGGGAATCTGTTACGTATCCTTGACATGCTAGGTTTCCTATGCTAGGTGAAATTGTGCTCCAAAGCAACATTTTGACATTTTCGTAAGTCCAATTACAATGGGGTCCTGACCTCTCACCCTAAGATACCTGAATGTTGTTGGCTCATTGGAACCATACGAGTCTCTGTCCTATAACCATCTCCAATTTATATTAGTAGCTCCATGCGGTTTAGGGTATCTATCTCCAAAGGGGTGATTTTAAAGTGATCATAAAGTGTATAGGGTTAGGTACACCTTTAAGACTGCAATTTAAATACATTTCAATAAATACCCTGCTTTGAACCACAGAATCAACATAAACAAAAAGCAGCCATAAAGGCACAATGTGGGTAATTATTTTTATTAAATGCAGCATAGAATAGAAACAAGTGCATACTGTAGCACAGACCCCCCGAACATGCAATCCATTTTCCAAAGTGGCCAGAGCGTATCCCAACTTGTCGATGCATGGACCTGCTTGCTCCACAGGCAGGTGCACGCTGACCGCTGCACTGCGGAAAACACTGTTATATTACATAGAAATCTTCCGCTGTCTGTGTACACACACACACACACATGTTTACATGCACGCACGCTGTGATAGGGGATAAACAATTCGCTATTTTATCTGCATCGTTTGTATGTGATGACATTGGCATGGGTGAATTTACATCATTCTAGTATCTCGTTATTGAACTAAAAAGCTGGACTGTCTTTGCTCATCATCACATTGTACCAGGCACATTACTACTGAGTAATGGTGTTGGTCAGATGTATGTACAGAGTATAGTATTAACATGTACAGTGGTACAGGTATAAAGACACTATGGCAGTAAGTCATACTGGCCAGTATAGCATAACTAGTAAGACGCACTTCTGAGTAGAAGTCAAAAAGTCCTTGTGTAATAATCAGTGATTATGCTGCTGGTTTTGGGTTGATTGTCAAATTTATCCCACAAGATTGCACCTTTATTATCATGCTTTGTGTATGCGCCAATACAATTCTACATAGGGAGATCTGAAGACACACATGATAACTCATACAGGAGAGAAACAATTTAGTTGTTCAGTTTGTGGTAAAGGGTTCAGTCAGAATGGAAGTCTGAAGAAACACAGGAAAACTCATACATGAGAGGTATCGTGTAGTTGTTCAGTTCAGAGAAGGGGGCTTGAAAAGAAGCGAGAACGGGTCCTAAAATACAGGTTGCCGTATATTTAATAGTAACCCCATGTACTTATACTAAGCAGTATGATTACCAGTACCAGCATCATTATGGTGATAGTTATCCCCAGAATGAATATGAGGTAGCTATCACCAGAATTAGCGGCTGTACTATAGTGTGTTTAAAAGAAGTTCAAAAAATTCCTGAACTAAAACAAGCATGCACCAAAACAAGAATAAAAGAGCCAACTGACTTAAAATCAAAAACCTCTTTTAAAAAGGCGAGAGGGAACACTGACAAAGAGAGGCAGTTTGTGCACCGCAACTCACGAACAACATCAGATAGTGAGGACAAGGATATGGGTTTAAACTCCTCAAAAACAGCTGGGCACACAGGTGGAACCGAGGGGTCGGGCCGCAAGAGGGGGTGCAGACCGAGGAGACGGGATTTTGTCAGTAAATAAATTTGAAGAAATCATTACCCATAGAATACTGTGTGATGGCCATGTACAGTGATGCTGTGTATTGCATGTATATATTTATCTATATCTACAGATATTCCTGCATATGTTCCTGTTTATATATTAGATTGGATTCAAATGTATTGACATTATACAGCACAAGTACAGTACAGATATAGTATATAAAAGCCATAGTAGCTGGCTGAAAAAATAAGTTGTTTTTTAAAAGGGATAGACCAGGGGTCTCAAACTCATTCCATCATGGGCCAAGGGTTAATTTTGGCTATACATTGCACCAGGTGTGTTAGTTGAAGAGGTGAGCCGATTAGTCATCAGCTGGTGTTTGGGCAGTGTCTATCACAATATTAAAGGCAGAATACTGGATTACCCTGAATAATATCACAATATTAACCACAGCATAATGAGGATCTGACTGTCCATTCTTCTGATAGCAGGTGTTTAATCAAAGATACCCATTTTCTAGTGTTGCACAAGGACAGTATGGGTATGGGGGGGTTCGTTTTCCATTGATGGGGATTTGATTGGCTGTTTACCTGCGGTCACAGGGGTAAGAACGTTATTGTTAGTTCGGCCAGATAAACAATTAGGATATACTAATTAAAATGGTTGGACCTGTGAGATTTGTACTTTGTACTTTGTAGGTCTGCATTTTAAATGTAAGGAGTAAAAAGTATGACCTTTGAATTAGAAATGTGATGGAGTACAAGTACAAAGTACAATCCCCCAAAACCGTACTTAAGTATGGTAACGCACCCCTGGTTCTCAGAAGCTAATCTTAGTTGGTATCCTTAGAGATGTAAAAGATTAGTCATACGTGGAGATCTGAATAGGAAGGACCCCAAGGCTATTGAGCTTACCAACCTACTGGACAGCGTTGAGCTAATACAACATGTAAATGAACCCACTCACCAACATGGTGACATCCTAGATTTAATGATGGACATTGATAAAGTATCAGTAATCAAATTACCTATATCTGACCATCACTGTGTATTCTTCAATGCTAACTTAAACTTAACAGGGAAGCCAGCTGTAATGTGTTTTGAAGACACAGAGGAAATAGTCACAGTGTAGGAGTGGTGTTTTACACTACAGAGAATGGAAAACGAGCGGGCCGGTGAAGGAAGGCAGTGTGTTGAGGGTTAATTCCATTTTTCGTTTGTTTAAAGTGAGGGAGCCATCTTATCGGACACAGGACTGAGTAGAGACAAGAATGACAGGAGGATCACGGGTACGAGTGGCAAGAAAGAACTGTTTTGCATCAAAATGTGAAGAACAGCATTATTCTTCAGTAACAAATTACAGGACAATTTGCTTGCGTTATATCAACTGAGCTTTACAAAACTGTCATGGAAGGTGACTACTCTATTTCCTGTATTGGCCCTTTGATAATAATCCTGATAATAATTTACAGAAAGAAGAGATAGGTTGAAAACCTTATTGATGATTTATATATGAATATATAAGATAGAGATAGATAGGGTATATATATATATATATAGGGGGGAGATGACCGTTTGAGCGGTGGAAGAATAGTGGTCTAATATAGCGCTGGCAGTCAGAGTGTGTTGCAGGGGAGGCTGTGCTGTTAACATCAACAGCTGATTAGTCACATCATCACAAGGTCAGTGTCTACAGCAGCGCAGTGGAACCACAGAGGGGGATAATATCAACTTTCCCATTGCTATAGTGATCTGGGTCAAATAGCTATAACCCTAACCAGCAGAGGGGGGAGAATATGGAAGAGCAGCTTCAGGCATTAGATGTTATTTCAAGCATACGCTAAATACATTACATTGACCATAAAAGCATGCCGTGATAACGATTTAGACATGTAACTTTGTCCATGAGGCCCCAACTCTTTTTCATTGTGAGAAAGGGAACTGCACCCAGAAGACTCCTCCAGTCATCTGCATCAAAATGTGAAGAACTAGCATTATTCTTCAATAACAAAATAACTTCAATTAGGGCCAGCATTAGTCGTGATACAGACATGGGACAAGTAGCAAAAACCCTGCGGGAGAGTAACCATAGGGAAATTTGCTTGCGTCTGAGTAATCAGACTATAATCACGGCCCTTTTGGTAGTTATTAAAAGAGTGATAGACAGGTAATAAGAGTGATAGACAGGTAATTTGCCAATGAGAGATATCTGTGTTTTTTTCAATATATATTTGGTTTATAAACTAATATATAGAGACGCTTCACTATGGCAGCATGAAAATCATCCTTGCAGCCAGCAGCCACACTGCATTTCAAACAGGTGATGAGTAGAACACCACCAGTGTCAAAAGCGATATGCTCTAAAGTTTACTAAAACAGACAGTAGCAAATGAATGGTCACATTTCTATAGTATTTGTTCGTGTGCGTTTCCTTCACACCAGAACAGGAAAGCAGTCTAGTTTGATTGATTGATTGAAAACTTTATTAACAGATTGCAGAATGGGTACAGTACAGTACAGCTCAATACATACAATTGTTAAGGGGATGCAGACCAGAGAAAGACTTTCGTCTTGTTTACATCAGGGTCCCCCATTTTCAATTCATCGTAACATATGTGACATACATGACATACCGATAGACAGTACTGCTACATCTATACATTTATGACATACCAGATTTGCAATTACAGTGGCGGGCAGCTCACTGCCAGCGAGAGAATGTTTACATTCCTAGCTGGAACATCATTCGATATAAACAAACGCTCTTCTGAGAAAGAGTAGACAGTGGTTTATGACGAGCAAGTGCTTGACAAGTGATAATCTAAAAGCAGTCAAATATTGTAGACATCATTATCAACATCAGAATATTTTGCACACATATTTAAGTAGTGCATTCTCAGGTGGTATTTGAAAGACACTTTACTATTCAATTTACTTATGTTCAGTGGGCAGTTATTCCAGTGATTGATGGCACGATAAACGACAGTCCTTTTTAAAGCATTTGATTTTGGACGTGGTAACATAATCTGTCCGTCATCAGCTGACCTAGTAAAATAAGAATGAACCTGGTTGCATCTGACAATTTGTTGGTGTAAGAAAACAGGTTGAGACGAAAAGACAGTGTTCCTGAAAAAACTAACCTTGCAGCTCTGTTCTGGGCGGTTTGCAAAAAATGCAAAAAATTAAGGTGTAACTGAGGGGTACAATTCCCTGACTGTATTGTTAGATATGGTATTTAATACCACTACCTCTTGTACTTTAACTTCTGGCCATCCAGTACATGATATAAGTATGATGAACACTTTCCCACCTGATGAAACGAATCCACACAAATGTACAAATCGAAGGTTTAATATAGCAAAAGGTATATACAACGTTCACTTGTTTACACTTATGATTTGAAATATGCACTTTTATGGCAAATGAGTATTCGTAGGTAAATCAACATTGAATGTCCAATCTCTGGTTACGCAGGGAGTAAGTATACAACCTGGAATATTTAGGAACGATAGCGATGGTACTTAAATGATTATAGCTGGATACACTAAGGGGGGGGGGGGGTCCCGCTGGTTGTAAGACAGTAGGAGGGGGGGGTTAGAGAAGCCGCTGGCGGTATCCCATCTGGCCGACGGTTTCTTGGGAGAATTCAAAGTCTTGAACACGGTGCCCACAGAACCTCGGTCCGCAGACGAACACAGCTGGACCTTCTGGTGGACGGTAGCTGCCGGTCCACAACGGAGAGACGTGAGGCGACCTCACTGGTGTAGAGCGCCGTCTCACCTGGAGTCCTCTCCGGGGGGTAGTTCCAACACTCCGCAGTGTTGGCCTTTATCCATGGAATAATCAAAGCACCCAAAGCATAATCCAAGCCGTGGAAGGCTCGCCGTCGTCCGGGTAGAGTAATCCAATATACAGGTCCAGTCGCCCTGGCCCGGAGCTCCTCGGATGCAAGCACCACTAGGGGTCTGCCCAGCCTGGTTAAGCGTCCAGATAACGTCAGGAACGATGGGGGTACTGATAACTTTAGAACTCTAACCGAACGATGCACCATACATGAATAGACTATTATTAGCTTAATAGAATACGTCCAACTCGACGGTATAGTGCCAAACTATGACTATTCAACTATTAATCTACACGATATCTCAATGCCTATTCTGGGGCCAAGTAGGCCTTACTACACCACACGTGCGTCGTGGGTGAGGCTTCGCGTCTGTCACTCTGTTGGAGGGTAAAGAACTGGACTAAAAGAAAGTTCTACTTTACTTGCGCCATATATATATGCGCTATGAACAAATAGTACCATTCGTATTTCGCCCGACATATTCCTGCGCGGAACCGGGGCTTGCCACGACATGTTGGGCGGCACGATTGAACTTGGACCTAGGGGTATGGCAACCTGGCGCCAGGTTCTTGTCCAATGGTAGAATGAAACTATTATGGGCTGTTTAGTAGACTAAAGGGATATTCAGTGCATATTGTACAAGGAATATACAGGGGATATCAAACGATATACAAATACAATTAAATATATATATATAAATAAATATATATATTCGGTTTAATCTGATCCTTCACAACAGCCGCCCCCTAATTAGTCCCACCTAATTAGCTAAGCAGAGACAGATTAACCGCACTGTCTACCACTCAAGGTCCGCTGTAAGGGTCAGTCAACTCACAAAGTCATGGGGTCATGGTCATCATCGATAGTATCTGGGAGTCGGGGCAGTTCTATGAGCCTCGCCACGGGACGTGTGTAAGTGCGCCCTTGGACGAGTACTTCAGCTGCTCGGACCTTGCCATCGGCACCGGTGATCACTTTGCTTACGCGGCCAGCCGGCCACATAGCTCTGGGTAGTGACTGGTCAATAATCAGGACGACTGTTCCTTCTGTCAAATTGTCTCTCTCCTTTACCCACTTCTGGCGGGTCTGTAGAGACGGTAGGTAGTGGAGTAGGAAGCTGCTCCAAAACTTGTCAGCTAGTACCTGACTGTACCTCCACATTCTTCGGCCGTTCGCTTCTTCAGGCCTGTACATTGTCTGGGGTAGCGCGGGGTCCAGCCGCCCCATTAGGAGTGTGTTGGGGGTGACTGGGTCGACATCTGCTACATCACTGGAGACGTAACCGAGGGGCTTTGAGTTCAATACTCCCTCGATCTCCGTGAGGACTGTCATTAGGACTTCCTCCGCCACAGTCTGGGCCCCAAGTACGGCGTACAGGGCTGTCTTTATAGAACGTACTTCTCGTTCCCAGGTTCCACCGAAGTGGGGTGCGTTCGGGGGATTAAACTGGAAGTCAATCTGGGATGGAGCGAGGTGGGTCTTAAGTTCTGGGCCCATAGCTTGGAAGCTCTCTCTCAGCTCTCTTTCTCCGCCTTTGAAGTTGGTCCCGTGATCAGACAACAATGTAGACGGTTTTCCTTTCCGTGATGTGAATCTTCGGAAGGCCATAAGGAATGAGTCTGTGCTCATGGTCGGAAGGAGCTCGATATGTATCGCTCTGGTGGTCATGCATTTGAATACAATACCCCACCGCTTCTCGGTGCCTCTTCCTCTCTTTATATACAACGGGCCAAAGCAGTCCATGCCTGTGGAGTGGAATGGCTTGTCGCCGATTCGGAGGCGACAGGGGGGTAAGTCAGCCATCCGTGGTATGCTGGGCTGCGCGCGCCACTTACGGCAGTCTAGACAGGTTCGCTGGAAGCGCCGTACTGCTTCTCTGCCCTGCAGTATCCAATAACGACGTCTGATCTCCGCGAAGACTCTCTCTGCTCCTGCGTGGTGTACATCCTCGTCGTATTTCTTTATGATCAGCTCTGTGACCTTGTGTCGGCTGTTCAAGACGATCGGGTACTTAATATCATCCGGTAGATCGGGGGCTCTCCGCAGGCGACCACCCACTCTGATGAGATTATGGGCGTCACTCTCTGGTGCCAGGTGGATCAGTCTGCTGTCTGATGGGACGGGGTTTCCTCCCTGTAGACAGTCTAGCTCATCGGGGAACGAGTCTCTCTGGGCTCGTTGTAGTAGAAGAAGTTCTGCTTCTTCGTAGTCAGCTGCTGACATGTCAGTGGTGGACTGAATCTCTGGGTGGTGCCGCAGGAATGTTCTTTGCTGCGCACTCGCTAGGGTAATGCAGTTATCTATGTTGGGGTCTGTGGAGGCGACTGTGCTCAGTCCACAGAACATAGGTTTCTTGTTCTCAGCCTCCTCGTTACTTGCTTCCCGCGGGGTGGGCGTAGGCCACTCTCCTTCCGGGAGCTTGAGGAATTCTGGTCCGTCACTGTAGATGTTGCGACGGGTTAGGTCATCCAGAGACATTCCCCGGGTGATGACGTCAGCTGGGTTGTGTTTGGTGTCCACATACCGCCAGCTCGCTGCTTCTGTTAACTCTTGAATCTCGGTGACTCTGACTCCCACGAAGACTTTGTATCTGCATGAATCAGACTTGATCCATGTGTGTACTGTCGTGGAATCTGACCACAAGATTGTTCTGTGCACCGGAATGGTGAGTTCACGTTGGATTAACGTGGCTAGATGCGCTCCTGCTAGGGCTGCGCAGAGCTCTAGACGTGGGATAGATTGTTGCTTACGTGGGGCTATTCTTGAGCGGGCCAGGATGAAAGCAGTGTGTATCTTTCCTCCCTTCTCTTGGGCACGCAAGTAGGCCACCGATCCGTAGGCTACTTCGGAGGCGTCGCTGAAGACGTGTAGATCAATCTCGCATGTCTCTGGCCTCACTGTGGATGGGAAGTAGCTGCGGCGTATGTTGACGCCTGGGAGTGAGCGGAGTTCCGTCTCCCACTCTCTCCATGTTGAGGCAAGGTGTGCGGGTATTGGGTCGTCCCAGCCCTGGTCCTTGTCCCATAGTGCTCGTACAATCATCTTTGCCCTGGTGGTGTAAGGTAGAATACATCCCAACGGGTCATATTGTCTGGCGAGTGTTCTGTACACACTCCGTCTGGTGCTCGGTATCGCAATGTATGACGCCGTGGATGGCGGATACATCGGCGAGCGTTGGGGGAGAGGCCTCCTAGGCGAGTCTCCTCTTACGCCTCTCTGTGGGCTGGTACCGGCAGGGTACCATGGCCCGCTGGTCCAGGTGCTATTCCTCGGGGCTGGTCGTGCGTCATGCTCACCCGTGGATAGAGTCGGGGGTCTGTAGCGCAGCGCCGCGGGGGTATAGCCTGGGCTGTATTGGACCTCCTGGTCCGGTGGAGTACTGTGCTGTCGTCGGGCTTGGTTCTCCTCCTCTCCCTCTTCTTCCTCTATCAGGTCTTCCAGATCCTGTAGTCGTTTATTTAGCTTCTCCGCAGTGTGTGCCGCTCCTTCCTTGTAGCTGGGTCTCGCTTGGACCGGTCTGGGAAGGGGGTCTGCGGGGGGTATAGGCTCGGTCTGTTGGTCAAGTTCAGGGTCGCTTGCTCGGTTAGGAGACGCTGCCCTTGACTGTTGTCTCGACGAGTTCCTTGAACCCCTGGCGGAGGGAGAGGGTGTTGCCCTGGGGATCATCAGCCGCTTCATTAGCCGCGCCCGTAACTTGTCGAGCTCGGCTTGTAGTCTGTCGCGCTCGGCTTGGCGCTGGATGAGATCGATGTTGCGCTCTGCTTCTCGTTGGGCATAGTCAGCGGCGCGCTGGGCTTCGGCGACGGCGCGCTCTGCTTCTCTTTGGGCATAGTCAGCGACGCGCCGGGCTTCGGCGGCGGCGCGCTCTGCTTGTCTTTGGGCACCGTCAGCGGCGCGCTGGGCTTCGGTGGCGGCGCGCTCTGCTGCGGCCCGGTCTCTTACCATATTAATTTCCGTCTGAAGGCGTCTCATCTCCCGGCGTATGCGCTCTTCTTCGCTCCGTCGCTGCGCTTGGAGGCGTTCTCTTTCAATGGTAAAATGTTCGTGCACGCTAAGCGTCTGTGCTTGGAGACGGTCGCGTTCACCCTGAAGTCGATCGCGTTCGGTAGAGGCTGTCAGGCTGACGAGGAACGCCTGTTGTAGCATCCTCTCCGCTTCGCTGGGGGAAGGCGGTTGTGGAGGTGAGCCGCTCCTGCGTGAGCCGCTCCTGGGGGTACTCGTTGGGGAGTCCTGGAGCTCTATTTCCTCGGCGCTCTCCTCCTCTTCTTCCGTGCAGAGTTCTCTCTCTGTAGGGTCGTCTTCCTCCCGGGGCTGGTCGGGGACTACTTCTTGGGTAGTGGCGGGGGGTAAAGGCATGTCCGCTCCCTCCTGGTCCCCACCGTGAGCTTGGTCAGTTACATTAGGACCTACTAGGGCCTCTGTGGTCGGGGAAACCTGGTCGTTAAGGTCAGACATCATTTTACTTTCTACTTTTACCGCGTTTACCGTTTGTCGAAGGCTAGGTAGTTGACTGACAGTGTAAGCCTCTAAGTACTGAGGTGTCTGTCGTCTGCGCCGCGGGCGTTCTAGGTTAGGAGGACCGTTTCGTGGAGTGTTCATCATAGGCCATTTCAATATTAATAACACTATATTAATATTACACTAGTTACCATCCGGCTCGAAGGACCAATTGTAACTGAGGGGTACAATTCCCTGACTGTATTGTTAGATATGGTATTTAATACCACTACCTCTTGTACTTTAACTTCTGGCCATCCAGTACATGATATAAGTATGATGAACACTTTCCCACCTGATGAAACGAATCCACACAAATGTACAAATTGAAGGTTTAATATAGCAAAAGGTATATACAACGTTCACTTGTTTACACTTATGATTTGAAATATGCACTTTTATGGCAAATGAGTATTCGTAGGTAAATCAACATTGAATGTCCAATCTCTGGTTACGCAGGGAGTAAGTATACAACCTGGAATATTTAGGAACGATAGCGATGGTACTTAAATGATTATAGCTGGATACACTAAGGGGGGGGGGGGGTCCCGCTGGTTGTAAGACAGTAGGAGGGGGGGGTTAGAGAAGCCGCTGGCGGTATCCCATCTGGCCGACGGTTTCTTGGGAGAATTCAAAGTCTTGAACACGGTGCCCACAGAACCTCGGTCCGCAGACGAACACAGCTGGACCTTCTGGTGGACGGTAGCTGCCGGTCCACAACGGAGAGACGTGAGGCGACCTCACTGGTGTAGAGCGCCGTCTCACCTGGAGTCCTCTCCGGGGGGTAGTTCCAACACTCCGCAGTGTTGGCCTTTATCCATGGAATAATCAAAGCACCCAAAGCATAATCCAAGCCGTGGAAGGCTCGCCGTCGTCCGGGTAGAGTAATCCAATATACAGGTCCAGTCGCCCTGGCCCGGAGCTCCTCGGATGCAAGCACCACTAGGGGTCTGCCCAGCCTGGTTAAGCGTCCAGATAACGTCAGGAACGATGGGGGTACTGATAACTTTAGAACTCTAACCGAACGATGCACCATACATGAATAGACTATTATTAGCTTAATAGAATACGTCCAACTCGACGGTATAGTGCCAAACTATGACTATTCAACTATTAATCTACACGATATCTCAATGCCTATTCTGGGGCCAAGTAGGCCTTACTACACCACACGTGCGTCGTGGGTGAGGCTTCGCGTCTGTCACTCTGTTGGAGGGTAAAGAACTGGACTAAAAGAAAGTTCTACTTTACTTGCGCCATATATATATGCGCTATGAACAAATAGTACCATTCGTATTTCGCCCGACATATTCCTGCGCGGAACCGGGGCTTGCCACGACATGTTGGGCGGCACGATTGAACTTGGACCTAGGGGTATGGCAACCTGGCGCCAGGTTCTCGTCCAATGGTAGAATGAAACTATTATGGGCTGTTTAGTAGACTAAAGGGATATTCAGTGCATATTGTACAAGGAATATACAGGGGATATCAAACGATATACAAATACAATTAAATATATATATATAAATAAATATATATATTCGGTTTAATCTGATCCTTCACAACATAAGGCCTTAAACAACTAGCACGGCTGAATGTTTACATTCCAATGTAAGATAGCGAGTGTGGGACCAGAACAGTGCAGGGCAGGGGAAAGGTCGACAAATTTGCACCAAGACAAAATGGCCACAGAGCCACGGGGAGATTAGAACCAGGAAGTGACACGTCAGCTAAAATCCTCTGGGCTGAGTTTGCCACCATCTAGGGGGGGACAGTGGGATAATGCAGGCAAATTTTTGAAGATCGGTCTGTACTACCATCTAGTGGCGAAGTGGGAGTGATTCAAGTTAGAGAATCTAGTGAGCACAGAGAGAGATGGTGCAGTTATTTGAATGGGTTAGTTATGGAATAAAGGGGGAGTTTGAATTCTAGGGGGGCTTTCTCACACCTAATAAATAGGCAGAGTCTTGAAGACACGTCACCACACTGTTTCTTCCTGTTTTTTGTTTTCCATGTAATAGCTGTTCCAATAGATATTGTTATTTTTGATAAACTCCTGTTTTGTTCTGTGTCCACCACGTTGCATTCAAGGCCTACACGAGCCATACTTTAGGCTTGAATGTAACATGGAGGCTCTAGCTTGACTTTTTGGTCTACTATGTGTTGTGATTTGTTTGTTTGAGTTTGGTTATTGGTAAAACATCTAAGTACACAATACAATACACACATGTACATATACGGTTACTGTAGCCTGCTCACTCTCTGTGCCACCCACACCCCCATTCACCAACTTATTTTAAATAAAGAGGTCAAGTAATATAGTACAATGACCTATATAAAAAAAAAATACAGAACTTTGAAGGCGTTTTCCAAAAAGGGAAAAAATGTGTTTTAAGAGTTTTTCCTCATACTCTGGGCCAGAAATCTCCACTTCAGTAGTACTCACATACACCAAACCTTCCAGTTCTATTCATATCTATGTTCTGAAGGTATTTGCAGAGGGGTTTGTTGATATCGCATTCATACCCTGATTTATATCACATTTTATTCCTAAAAACATGGCGTAATATGGAATTTTACCATAAAAGTGGACTGAATGGAGTATTTTCTGATTTATGGAGTGATAAAAAGAGATATCCAAAATCCCCTCTGTAATAACCTTTGGCTCTAATATGTCAACAAAATGAAACTATAATTTTGAAAATGGCTTTATCCAATGTTCAGATTTCTGTCCTGGAATTATATGCAAATTAGTGCATATTTAAGTAGATCAGGCCTCATTTGCATATTTGAACATACAATTGTAATACAAAAAAAGTATTGTCTTAATATAAGTAGTCAACTGGGGAAGTTTCATTGTGATATATATTAGTTCACCTGCAGTGTCTCCCCTTAAGTTCAGTTCAGTCTTAGACCTGTCCTCTGGTAAGGATGTGAGAACTACAACATGTCACCCCCAACCTCTAAACCTGAGTGACAGTGTAATGGAATGACCTTCGTCCAGCTTCGGAATACATTACTTTTTATTTTTTTTATTTATTTCTCTCTCTCTCTTTAATCTTATACGTCTGACACAGGCGTGCGTGTGTTTGTTTAGGTTACAGTTAAACACAGAGTCTATGTATTGCTTTTAATGTAAAATGTTACCGGACAGCTTTTTATTGTTATTTCTTTTTCTCTTTTTCCTTTGGTGAAGTCTCTCGCTGAGCATGTCTCTCTTCAGTCTCCTGTGCGGTCCAGGCACCCCGTCTCTGCCCAAGAAGAGGACGCGCAGAGGACCGCTGTTGAGTGCTGGCCCAGCTATTCTACTGAACCGGGGTTCTGCTCTGCAGTTACAGCTATTCTACTGAACCGGGGTTCTGCTCTGCAGTTACAGCTATGACACTGGGCAGTTCTCCGTGACCATCAGCCGAGACAAAGATCTGTGAGACGGTTTCCAGCAGACCTGTTCCTTCAGGGGCACAACCGTGTACCTGACGGGGGAACCGACTACAGCTGATTACGGGGAGAGTAAGCTGTCCCAGTCTACTGCAGAACTGGTCTACTGCAGAACTAGGCCTATCGGCTGGTGAGAGCGTACACCCAGCTGCTGGGACGCTAAGGACATCAACTGACGGCCGGCCTGATATTATGAGTGGTCCAGAGATAAAGATCTTAGAGACAGTTTCCAGCAGGTCTAAGCCATTCACCGGACAGGCTCCTTGCATCGGAGGGGAGGATCATCGGGACCAAGCCACGGCATACATGGACTGCGGAGGGGGGTGTTTGGACCGTCGGCCGGGGGAAGGAGGAGAGACCGTTACGGGATTCGTCACGGATAATAAATGAGGCAAGTTTGTACCAAGACTCATACAGATATTACGGTATCATCCTAAGAGGTATTAGGTAATACTGTACGGAACTTATTTCTGGATGGAGATGTTTTTGAATATCGCTGCTGTCGGGACAAAACCTCATAACTCCAAAAACCCAACTTTTCAGCAGATGAAAAAAACTAACACAGATTTGAGGGTGAATAGAGTTAGGAGGTTTAGACAGATGATCGGTTTAATGCTTTCCCATTGTTTAAACTTTGTAAAACCCACACACACATATGGAGGATGATCTACGGAGTTGATTTATATAATAATAAAAAAATTCAAAAAATGGAGTTATGAGGTTTTGTCCCGACAGCAGCGATATGCTGTACGTTGCAATGGTAAACTTGAGTTATGTGTGACTTCCCTGAGATTATATTTTCATTCTTTGTGATGAGTCTGCAAATTTTGTTTTTGTTTCTTGCTGTTAATCTGTTTTCGCTAAAGAGTTTTGTGAGAATGTTTTTTTGAATAAGGGGAAATGATCTTTTTGGCGAGATACTCCTGTTTTTTTTGTGATTTCTATTTTTCAGCTTGGTGGTGGGAGAAGTATGGCCTTGACAAAACCAGAGCCTGGACACTGTGTTGTGAAATCCCGACCATCCAGACAGGGGTTTTGCTGGAGACCACCTGTTTACCTGTCATCCGTCATCATTCATTGATGTGTGGATTTCGTTCTCCCTCTAGTGACTGTTTTTAGATAATAAAAATAGTTTTTGCTGAGTTATTATAATTTGTGTTATTTTTGGTTTAATAATGATAATATCTTTTTTGTTGTCTTTATGAAGTGATAATTATTGATTATATTATCAGAGGAGGGAACTGTCGTGGAAATATATTATCATGTTCTGATATACCTGTGTGGAGATATCATGTTATACAGCTTGACTCTCAGTATGACCAGGTTGACTGGTTAATGTGTGTATGTCTCTTTAAGAGCACGCTGACATTCTACCAGTCATAACAAAGTTGCTGTTGCTCCCAGTTACTGAGAAACCATTTTGTTTACCTTCATCATCATATCTGCTATATTATGTTATGTCTGACAACTGTGTATTTGACATACGTGTGAACAGCGTTCTGGATCAGTCTTCAGCCAGACGCTAGTGGGTTAACATATTGTCTCTGGCTGTTGACTGTCCTTTCATACGTGGCCACGGTGAAATAAACTTTTCTTCTTATTTGTTAATAAACTTTTCTATTATTAATAATGACTCAGAATGATTTGTAAACGGCTCATCGTTTAGTCCTTTAATAATTCCCATTACAATCTGTTAGACAACGTTAATGTATACTGCTCTGTTAGACAACGTTAACGTTAGGTTATGACTATAACCAAGTTCTGTTAGTTAGGGGCGATGCTTGGCATCGCTACTGCACTATCTCGCGTACGTGCACGCGTACTGAATAAACCACAAATGTACCTCTAATACCAGTATTAGTCTGACCACACCCCTCATCAGCTTACCTTCATAAGCAGGTGTGTGGTCACCTGCTCTCCTCCTTCCCAAGCTTTCACCACAAGGTGAGGACAAGGGCTGCAGCGGCGTCCGATGCCAAGCATCGCCCCTAACTAACAGAACTTGGTTATAGTCATAACCTAACGTTCTGTATCGTTAGTGGCTTAGCTTGGCATCGCTACTGCACAAGGGAGGCCAAGCGGAGCCACTTGGCTGACAAATACACCCCGCTGACAGCCCCCCAAAACCATCAGAACAGGGAGGGCCGAGCCCCCCCGACCCCCCCTAATGGAGGGTAGCCCCCCTATTAGGGACGTCACGGGAGGGCGACGGACCCGACCGTGCGAAGAGGCACTCAAGCAACTCAACGCACAGGGTGAGCAGACCGTGGCTTGACCCCACGACTACACACACGCACAACCCGCATGCCACCCGGGAACGAACGGAGGAACAACCTCGTTACTGCCCCCAGAATCACGGGGTCAAGGGCAAACCCAACCCCGTGGCAAGGCCGTAGCAGCGGAGCACGAAGGAAGACCCAGACCCACCAAAAGGACTGGACTCCCTGGAATGGGGGCCCGGAGAAGTCCATGATGCCAGCATCAAGACCCCACCAGGTGGGCACGTAGTGCCCCGCCCCCCACATCGCCAGCGTATTCGGACAAAGGCCCCTCAGTTACTGCACCTGGTATTCCCAGGCGGAACCAACCAGGCCAGAACCTGCCCAGCTTCCGAGATCGGACGAGACCGGGCGTGTTCAGGTCGGTATGGCCGTAAGCCGAGCGGGCCCCGTCCCCCCAATAGTACACCGCCTGGCACACTGACCCTGCAGAATAGGCAGTCAGCATGGCCGTAAGCACACAAAAAAGGTTAACCAACGGAAGCAGGCAGCGCACCGGGGAAAAACCAGGCAACAGGCTGTTAACCCTAGCCTGGAGACTGCGGACGAGACAGGCGCCAGAGGGGACAGCTGAACACAGCCGCCCCGGCGGAAGGAGCGTAAGCTGGCGGTGTTGCATGACCAAGCCTCCATTTAACAACCCCCACCCAGAGGGGTCGAGGCATAGAAGGCTGACACGATTGGCAGACGTCATGAACGTGCAGGGGCACCCTCAAACGGTGAACCCGGGAGTTGACACTGCTCCAACACACCAGGGAATCAACCACCTCGGTGTTACCCAATGCGGTGGTTGTTCCTATAACCCCTCAAGAAAAAACTCCAAAACACACCTGCGGGTATACACCGGCTATACCGCAGTACAAGTGTTTCAGTTTCCAAAAAGGGTTAACCCAGGCCTACGGGTCGCAAACATCACTTCGGACCGGGCCTGGCGGTACGGGAAGCACAGGGTCACCAGAGGAGGTCAAAAAAAAACCACCCCCACAGGCCCCTCTTCGCCATGCGTGAGAGAGGAGCGAAAAATAATGGAGAACCAGCCCCTAAGCACACCGTACCTGGTATTCCCCGGCGGTCTCCCAACCAAGTACTAACCAGGACCAACCTGTGTAGCGGCCGAGATCCGACGAGATCGAGCGCGTACAGAATGGCATGGCTGTAAGCCATGACGACAGTGCTGAGTAAAAACATACCCAACCAGGGTCTCCATAGCGCTTAACCCTGTGACACCCAGACCGACCTGGCATTTTTCCCCCTGAAAAAAGCCCAAGTCCCTCAGGGTACCAGAACAGCAGATCTGCATCCCCGGCGGACAACGGGTTCAACTGATCTGGACCAGCGTGACCAGAACCAGTCCCGTGCCCTAACCACGCCGACATGCCTACTCCAGGAGAAGGGCAGATATGCGTGTTGATCTTAACATGAAAAGAAGGCGCCACCCAGACGTCGGGACGAACCGCGCCTGGTGGCCCACCCCAAGGGCGTGAGACCCCACTACATATGTTCAGATCCATCCCGTCATCATCCCCCAGACATGAACGAGAATCCGTCGACAACCCACCCAGGTCATGGGATGTGGTCGCCGGAAGAGGAAAAACCCCCATCTCAGTTGCTTTATAAAAACGCTGTTTCAACCACAAGCAACTAAGGCGTGCCAGTCAATCGCCTGTTTACAGCGAGCTAGCACTATACGTGCGTCGGGACACACCCCCATCAATGAACAGGCTATTTAGACCTGTCATTGAATCCCCAAGGCGCCCAGGGGAACGACAAGAGGGGTGTGACACTCCCTAACTCCAACACTTCTGGAATAGAAAGAAGGAAGCATCAACAGTATGTATCCCAGTCTACACAGCCGGGGTAAAAAATGTTCACATTTTTACATCCCACCACCCTCCCATAGGAAAGAGACGGGGATCCCCAGAGAGACTTCCCACGCGAGCTGTACAGATTGAAAAGAATATATTGCACCTTGAGCCATGTAAAAAACTGGTTTTAGGGCCTCCGGGGAAGAGGCACCGAACCCATACACACTCAATAAACGAATTGAATCGAATATACATACAATAGAAAAGGACCCTTCTAGAGGGTCCACTCACTTTGACAATCTGAGGAGGAAGGCTCTGTACTCTGATGGAGGCTTCCTCACATGGAAGAAGGAGTCCGAACTCACAGAAGGCCTGAGTAGGCGCTTGGTGAGGAGGAGCCCTGACCACCCCCCCTGAAAACAGATCCATCACATGGACCTGAACAGCACACGGAAGTCCTACCAACAGAGACGCGCACGGTGACGTACTCTATGGCGGGGGAATTCCTGCGGTGCACACGCCCAATATACCAGGCCGTGGGACCAGGAACTCCCTCCCCCCCCCCCCCCCCCCCCCCCCCGTAACGTGCCGAACCGCCACGTGACGGGAACCTTGAAGGACAGGGGGTGTACCCCTGACCGACAGAACAATGGGGAGAGGAAAGGTTACCAGTTCACCCCTTTACGACCCCACACCCATGATACGACGTAACGACAAAAAGAGAATATGACACAGTCATAGTCAGCTCTATGAAGCGTTTCACAGCTCCACACAGCGCACGAGCTAACCTGCTATCTGATTTTTACTAAGGAAAAACACAGAATAGAGAGGGCTCTAAGAACCCCGGTCCAACATACACATGTGCTTCTGTGGCCAGTACAACCCAGTTGTAGGTCACATGACACACACAACCCATCATCACCTACAAAAAATGGCAAAAACACTCAACAGAGGAACGCCGTTTTTTTCACAATGAGAGAATACATCATTCTTGATTAGTATCGACCACAGGCCTTGCTAAGCACACATGACAGCAACCAAACCAATTTCCCTTTAGGAAATAAGTTTCTCCAGCAGATTTAGCACAACCTCAGCAATCAAGCTGAGAGTTACATCGTATCCCTACCACACAAAAGACACAATTAATGCACAACATGTCTGATAGGAGGTGATAAAGTCCCCAGGGAACCGGGGGGGGAAACACAATCCTCCTATTTTACCCTCAATACGGCCAGTTAAAACAGGAAAACCTGTTAATGTGTGAACTCACTGTTCATTGTCATTACAGTCTGAGAAAGAACATTCTTTTACTCACTCGTCACCAAGCATAGCTTCATAGGTTAGTTGCCTTAGTAGTGAGTACACGGTACACACAAACACCATGATGTTTCTCACACAACAACCAGATCAATACATCACGACCTGCACGGAGAAGCTAACTGCCAGTGACAAAAACAGCTCACACACAACCCGCAACGTATCTCAAATGCATTGCAACAACACACGTTTTGGGAAAAAACACCGTTATTCACAATACATTTAGCAAGGTAAAACCAGAAGACGTGTTATGAGGTCTGGCCAACCCCGTACCTGCCCGGAACGCAGATCAGCGAAGTGCAGTCACAAGCCACCGTAGAACACAGCCGTCCCGTGTTGTTCGATCCGGGCAGCGTCGCCGCTCCACCAGTCGCTACAGTCCTCTTTGTTGACGCAATCCCCGTCTAGGCTCAGGCAGGGTCGACGAACATCCCCTGTCAAGGATGACGTCGTGGTCAAGAGTGTAAAACATGTTAAAATCAAAGCACGTTCAACAGAATAGCATCAAGCTAACGGCTGCTCCAACCGTTCGGGTGCTATTGCTTCCGCTCGCGAGACGCCGATCTACGACGCACGCGATCAGGAGCGAGCTCCCGGCGGCGCGCGAGAAGCCAAGCTACCCCGCGCCAGGCCACCGACCGGCTAACCGTAAGCTATGAACATGTAAACAATGACATAACACTCACCCAGACAGGCCGCCGTTCTGAACCCTCCTCACTTTTTAAGAGAAAAGAGAAAACAAGACGTCAACACCGCTTCACAACGGTGACATTAACACGTCCGGCGGAATCAGCACAGTACCAACTGGCCTGTATAGCTGACTTTGAACATGAATCTGCCGCTATCGCACATTACATGCACATATCCCCTCGTGAAGGAATACTCTCATTTGGATATGAAAGATGGGGTCTTAACACGGTGACAGAGAGAATCCACTCGTCCAGAACACACAGGGATCACCAGTGTCAATGGTCGCGGCCCACTAGTTAAAACTATAATGGTCGCCAGACCAAGGCCTTCTGTCGCCTAGACGGCTAAACAAAGGACCCTAGCCTGGGGCCGGTTTCCATAAACTTTGTCAAGTAGCCCCCATAGCACTAACAGACAAGTGGAGCCCGCCAGCAAACACTACTCACCCAACCTGGAACGCACCGCTCCTCACAACAGCGGCATGTCCGACAGTTCAGCTGTGGCCTGACAGGTTTCACCCCAACAAACACAGCAAGGAACTGCAGTTGAGAAGCATGCAGCGGCGTGCTCCCAATACGAAAACCGGTGGAGGGTTTGTAGAATGATCATCATCTTCTAGACACTCCAGTACGAAGACAATATCGCCGTATTTTCTCGAAAATAGTGAGAGAGAAAATAAAGATATGATGTCAACGTATCCTTGTTTCCCAAGCTGTTCCTAATCCAATTTCTTCCATCATGGTGTCAAGTGTGGGGATCTACCGAGGCACCTCTTCCTTGTGGTGAAAGCGAGAAGGAGGAGAGCAGGTGACCACACACCTGCTTATGAAGGTAAGCTGATGAGGGGTGTGGTCAGACTAATACTGGTATTAGAGGTACATTTGTGGTTTATTCAGTACGCGTGCACGTACGCGAGATAGTGCAGTAGCGATGCCAAGCTAAGCCACTAACGATACAGAACGTATACTGCTGATAATCTATTACAGTAAATACAATTAACGTATACTTCTGATAATCTATTAGATACGTTAACATATACTGCTGTATAATTTATTAGATACCAATAACGTATATGGCTGATCATCTATTAGATACCATTAACGTATACTGCTGATAATCTATTAGATACCATTAACGTATACTGCTGATAATCTATTAGATACCATTAACGTATACTGCTGATAATCTATTAGACACTGTTAATGTATACTGCTGATAATCTATTAATAATCTATTAGACATGTTAACGTATACTCCTGATAATCTATTAGACACTGTTAATGTATACTGCTGATAATCTATTAATAATCTATTAGACATGTTAACGTATACTCCTGATAATCTATTAGACACTGTTAATGTATACTGCTGATAATCTATTAGACACTGTTGTGTTGTGTGTTGTTTGTGTTGTATGTATGTGTTGTGTTTATTTGTGTTTTGTGTGTTTGTAATGTATTGTGTGTATTTGTGTTGTGTGTGTGTGTATTTGTGGTGTGTATTTGTGTTGTATGTATTTGTGTTGTGTGTATTTGTATTTGTGTTGTGTGTTTGTGTTGTGTGTATTTGTGTTGGTGTTGTCTGTATTTGTGTTATGTGTATTTGTGTTGTGTGTATTTGTGTTTGGGTTGTGTGTTTGTGTTGTGTTTGTGTTGAGAAAGACATTCATAGTAAATATATCCTCTTATTCTGTATATTATATTGTATTACATAGGACATATACCCTGTATATTATATTATATTACATAGGTAATATATATATACAGTGTATATAAATAAATATAAATATATATATAAAATATAAATATATAATATAATATAATATATATATAAATATATATATATATATATTTATTTTATTTATTTTACCTTTATTTTACCAGGTAGTCACTTGAGATCAAAGATCTCTTTTTCGAGCAAGACCTGGCCAAAATGGCAGCAAAAACAAAAAACAAACATACAAAAATACACAAAACACAGACAAAGACATAAAAGGCAAAGTGGGGCAAGGGGATACATTTGAGCTGCAGCAAATCAGATTGAATGGGATTGGGGGAGATTGGAGGGTAGGGTAAAAAGGTATATATATATATATAATGTATATTATATAGGAAATATAGCCTATATTAGATTAGAAAAGGAGAAAGGGGGTGGAGAGAGAGTTACAGAGAGAGAGACCTACGTCATTACAGCTTTTTTTGGACTTCTGCCAAAGTATTGAACAGTACTGCTGGCTAGTGGCTACACGTACACACACAGGATTGTCTGTGTGGATGACGCCAACCTAGTTCCACGTGCAGCCCCCTCCCACACACACAGCTCTGTGTCGTCATGGAAACAATGATGCAGTTTGCCGTGGCAGCAACGGTTGATAAGACCACACACACACACACACACACACACACACACACACACACACACACACACACACACACACACACACACACACACACACACACACACACCAGACTGTGAATTGATAGAAAGGCCATTTGTAATAAAAGAAAATTAATAGTTGATCCTAAACAGAACATAACTAAACATGTTTTAATAGTTGATGTCAATTTCAATATTGTAAATTAAAAAAAATCTCAATTTGATGTCAAAACTAGCCAAATCATTAGCCTAGCTCTTGTGGTTTGTAAATCGTCAAAAAAGCTGAAATACGTCATCAGTATGCATCCAAAATATAACAATTTTAAAAAGAAAGATCCGCTGAATGACATTCAGAGTTTAAAATGTCAATATGTTTCTAAGATCCTAAACATGGCAAATATGTTGCTCAATCGAATAAGCCTCCTCTACTGTTGAGATCAGAGGTTCTGTGTAGGATTGTTAGTAACTGTCTAACTGTACATATGGCTGTTTACACTAGTAACTGGTTACCTGCATATATAACTGTCTCCACCAGTGACTGTTTAGTTGCATATATATCTATTCCCACTAGAGGGCGCTCTAGGCGGAGCCACGCAGGTACACCACCTTGTGGCGAGTATAAAAGCAAATGTATCCTCCCACTTCGTTCTCTCTCCCTATGTCTCTCAGTGAGAGAAGAACATGTATGTTACTGCTGCTCTTTCCATGTGAATAAAAGAAACCACGCCAGTTCAGGCTCAAGATAGAAACCATGCCTCTTGACTGATTGATTGATTGATTGATTGAAAACTTTATTAACAGATTGCAGAATGGGTACAGTACAGCTCAATACATACAATTGTTAAGGGGATGCAGACCAGAGAAAGACTTTCGTCTTGTTTACATCAGGGTCCCCCATTTTCAATTCATCGTAACATATATGACATACATGACATACAGATAGACAGTACTGCTACATCTATACATTTATGACATACCAGATTTGCAAATACAGTACTGTTTGTGATACAAAAAGAGTCCAGAAAAAAAAGTATATACATTTGACGTAGAAACTGTACATTGGATTGGGTAGATGGGGGGGGGGACTGTACATTGGAGGTGGTTGGGTGGGTGGGGGTGGGGGGAGGTTGGGTAGGAGTGGGGTGGGTGGGGTACACTGTACAACTGTACAAACAAAACTGTACATTGGAATATTGACAAGACCATACTTGGTAATTTACTGTACATTGGAGGGGGTTGTGTTCGGACATTTACAGTGGCCAGTTTCGAATTGCAGTCTTCCTTAGGTGTTTATTGAGAGTGTTTTTGAAAGTGGGTAGTGATTCACATTCCTTTACAGCTTTGGGTAGGGCGTTCCACATTGATGTGGCATAATTGCGAAACGTGTTTAGTCCCTTGTTTGAGCCGAATCTGGGTTTAACATGATTTGTGGAGCTCCCTCTGGTGTTGTGATCGTGGTATTCACTGACCTTTGGGAAGTATTTTGACATGTGCATGGGTACCTTGGTCGTGTAGTGTATCTTGTAGACCAGGCCCATTGCAAGTTGCTGTACTCTGTCGTCTACTCTAAGCCATCCTAGGTTGTCAAAGTGGGCAGGGGTGAGGTGGGTTCTAGGAGTAAGGTCAAGCAGTAGTCTGACCAGTTTGTTTTGAGATGTTTGTAATTTTGTTTTTAGCTCCTTTGAGGTGCTTTGGTACCATGAGGTACAAGCATAGTCGTAGTACCCTTGAATGAGTGCTCCTGCCAGAGTCTTCAGGGTATTCTTGTTTACCAGTGAGGAGATCCGGTACAAGAATCGAGTTCGTTGGTTGACTTTTTTTATTACATTGGATGCCATTTTGTCACAGGACAGATTTGCCTCTAGGATGGAACCCAGGTAGGTAATATCTTCTTTCCTTGTGACAATATTGTCACCCACTGTAACTGAGAAGCCGTCGGTCTTGCTGAGTTTGTTATTTGAACCGAAGAGAATGGACTCTGTTTTGCCCATGTGTAATGATAGTTTGTTATCAGCGAGCCATATGCAGATTTTGCCTAGTTCTGAGCTGAGGGTTTTTTCAACCTGTAACTTGTTCTTGTCAGAGACCAGCAGGGCTGAGTCGTCCGCAAACAGGAACAAGTTGCAGTCACAAGCTGACGACATGTCATTTGCATAAATTAGGAACAGTAGCGGACCTAGTATGCTTCCTTGTGGAACACCACAGCTTACTGTGAGGGGGGGATAGGGTACCGTTTACCTCCACCATCTGCTCTCTCCCCTCCAGGTAGGATTGCATCCAGCTCACTGATAGACTATCAAAACCAATTGCTTTTAGCTTGTCAATCAGAATGGTGTGATTGACAGTGTCGAAGGCCTTTTGTAGGTCCAGCATGACCATGCCGCAGTATTTGCCCGCGTCCACCTCTTGTTTGATGTGGTCGTTTAAATAGAGAAGACATGTGTCAGTGGAGTGGGATGTTCTGAAGCCAGATTGGAATTCGTAGATTAGATTTTTTTCCGCGAGGTATTTTTCGACCTGTTCGTATACAATTTTTTCCATGACTTTCGAGATGGAGGTAAGGATAGAAACAGGGCGGTAGTTGCCTGGGTCTAATTTACTGCCTTTTTTGTGCAGAGGGGTCACTCTCGCAATTTTGAAGTCCTTGGGGACGTGTCCCTGTTTTATGGAGAGGTTTATTATGTGTGTGATGACTGGGGTGATGGCGGCTGCTGAGTCTCTGAGGAATTTGGAGGGGATGTTGCCATGGCCAGTGGCCTTGTTAGGTTGGAGGGCGCTCAGTTTTTTGAGTACCTCATCTGTTGTTACCATTTCCAGTTTGAAGTCGTCTTTGTGGACCCCTAGGTTCTTGTAGTATGCTACTATGTGTTCTACCCCATAATGCCCTGAGTGGGAGGGTAGTTTGTTTACCAGTGTTGTGGCTATGTTTGTGAAGAAACTATTTAAGTAATTGGCTACATCCAGCTTTTCTGTGATGAGCGTGTTGTCCGTCTTTATGTTTATGTTTGAGAATCTGGTTTTAAGTTTTTTACTGCAGCCTAGTTGGTTATTGAGTAATTTCCAAAGCTCACGTGGTTTGTTTTTGTTTTCCTCGGTTTTGTCATTGATGAATTTTTTTTTGCTGTTTTGATCATGGAGTTTACATCATTTCTTAGTCTGTTTCTTTCCAGTTTGAGTTCAGTCATGTGGGATTGGAGTTCACTGCTCGTGCTTATGGTAAGCTTTGACTGACTTTTACGAAACTCAGAGCATTTTTTGTCTCTGGTTTTCATAGCGGTCAGTATTTCAGCGTGCATCCACGGCTCCGCGCGATTTTTTACCCTGGTGGTTCTTAGGGGGGCCATGTTGTTTAGTATCGTTGAAAATTTGGTTTTGAAGCCAAGCCATGTTTCTTCAACCAGTGTACCATTGAGTTCATCTGACCAGTCCAGGCTCTCCAGTTCAATGTTAAAGGCCTCGCTAGAGTAGGTTTTGAGGTCTCTAGATGTGACTGTTTTGTGACAGCCAGCCTCTTGTTTTAGCTTTTTGCGGGTACAGAATATCATATAATGATCACTTAACCCGCATGCTATAACCCCTTTATTGGCGATCTTGGACTTGTCAGAGGTCAGGATGAGTTGACTCACACACACGTGTGGGTTGTGTGATTAGCTGGCTGAGGCCGTGCAGATCACAAAACCTATTGTAGGATTTGAAGACGGGTGCATCTTTTTGTTGCATATCCGTGTTCCAATCCCCAATAAGAATAATTTCTGCATCCTCAACTCCAGCTAAGCACGCATCCAACACATCATAAAAGCCATTTTGGTCTGGCGGTCTGTAAATTGTGCCGACTAGAACAGATTTAGCCCTTTCAAATAGAATTTCTACAAAAACAGTTTCAATAGCCTCATGATCTAGGTCTGTACGGTTAATAAATGTGGTGTCTTTATGGATGTACATACAGACACCTCCTCCATGCCTGTTCCTGTCATTGCGGACTAAAGAATAGTTCTCCAATTCAATTTCCGGGTCTGTTATTGATGAGTCCAGTTTAGTTTCAGAGAAACATAGTATGTTTACCTTACCGCTAATGAAATGTTGCCTTATTTCTGCCAGTTTGTGCCTGAGGCTATTTACATTAAGATGAAAAATATGAAGACCGTTTTTATTTGCTGTGTTGCCTATATCCTTGAGATAAAGGTAGGGTTCTTCTTCTGTGGGAAGGGGGGGGGGGCTCTGTGATGTCCGGAGGGGGGGTGGGGGATCCTTTGATCAAGGTGGGTGTCCCGTGACGGGAGGGGGGTGGGGCTGTGTAGCTGAGGGGCTACACAACCCGGACTGTATTAAAAGATTGTTTAGATTAAACCACTACTAAAGAATATTACTTGCCAGACAGTACAGTTAGATAAATATGGCAGACACTCAATTGACGGCACGGGGACAAGGATATCAAGTTTACAGTATTTTAATCGTCATATCAATATACAACTGAATTATCACGTTGCTCTTTTAATAGTAGAATGTCAGAGTATCAAAGTCAGTGGTAATGAATATTTCCTAGGTTAAGAATACTCGACCGGAGCTCTGCAGGGAGTGAGAGGAGGTGATACGGGGCAAAGCAAGGGGGGTAGCTGGAGACGATGATTTCCTCTCTGGAGTTGTAAGCTCCGGAGGAATTGAAGAATGGTCGGATAATCCTGTGGTCACTGAAGAAAAGGGGTCTCGTACGGAACCGGTCCTTGTAATCCTAGTGCCCGATGGCAGGGTTAATAGCTCTTAATCCAAAGCCCGATGGCATAGATGGTAGCTAGCCAGCTTCGTTTGTACTGGAAGCTAGCCCGATGATGGTCTTCAGGGAGTAGTTAGATCCAAACGCCGATGGTTTTAACTATACGTTTCTCCACGTTACTTCGCGTACACAAGTCACTATACTGCGCCAATAATGGCTCTACAATATTATAGTCGTATCTAAGTAGCTACTAGCTATCCGTAACGATACACCACTGGTAGGTCTGTGTACAACTGTACCGAACGTATTACGATCTCGCTCTGCTGCTTCTCCTGTTCTGATACTGCCGACTCGTTACTTCCACTGTTCACTCACTCTTGCTCTCTGTTCACTGTTTACTCTCTGCCGGCTGCTTGCGCCATCTACAATATATATACTCAGACTGATTTCTAGGGCGCAGCCGAATTACCTGTCCAGAATCAATGCGCCTGCTATGGGCATGTCTGAACTTGCCCGGACATGTCTTTGAACTCTGTCTGGGGGGCTCGTCTCGTGGCGCCTCCAATGTCAAGGGCGAGACCCAATGAGGCGAGCGAAGAATACTATGGTGCAAACGGATGGCGTTAGATATATATCTTATATATATAAACAATATACAAGTTATACAAATTAATAAACGCAGACTTTCAGTATTAATCTGGACCCTTCAGAACAGGCTGTGTTGTTATTATTTGGTCCGTGTGTGGGAGGGGGGGGTGGGTGTGATTCTTTGTGATGTCCTGGTTCATCTGCTGGCGTCTGTGTTGATTCCGTCTGGTGGTGGAATTCCGTGGGGAGGGGGCAGGGACCAGGGGCTGTGTTGATTCCATCCCGCCGGCTCCCTGCTGTGGCACTGGTGATGTCTCGCTGACCGGGTGGCTTTCGGTGGGGGAAGGGTAGGGTCCTCTGGCTCCGGTAGTTTGCTGTGTTAGCTTGCTGGCTACCTGCGCCACCATCAAGTTGATTATCCCCGGTACCTTCACTCCCGTCTCGTCCTCCCGTGTGTTCCTCTGCGGCGGCGTCGGGTGGGTTGATTGCTCCGGCATCGGGTGGAAAGTAGGCACCCGAAGCCATCGTTGCATCCTGTAGTGCCAGTCCCAGTCGTCGCATCTGGGTTCGTGTCCTGACGGGGGTCCTGACGTGGCTGGGTCCGGGGTTTAGCTGCACGTCACCCGAGAGTAGCAGGATAGTTTCAAGTTTCAAGTTTCAAGTTTCTTTAATAGTTGTCATACAGAAGTACAGAATACTTTCATACAAAATGCTTCTTACTGTTACGCTCCAGAGACTGTGCTAGACAAGATAGTATCAAATAACATAGTATAGCATGTAATTTAGAAGAAGAAAATGAGGTCACAGTGTTCGGTATAGACATATGTACAATGTTCTGAGTTACCATATAATATACAATACTATGCAGTGTACTAATGTACAGTACTATCTAGTGCAAAGCAGAAATGGGATGAGGTACAATTTAGGTACAATTTACAGTAAGGTGTACGAGTTGTAGTGCAATCCTTCATCAATAAATATAAAGTGTGGGGAGTGGGTGCTACAGTGTGTTTGTTTAAAGTGGGTGTGTGCTATAAAGTGTGTGGAGTGGGTGCTACAGTGTGTTTGTTTAAAGTGAGTGTGTGCGTGTGGATGTGTGTGCTATGTGCGTTTGGTGGTTGTTGTTGTGTAGTGTTCATTCATTGTTCGTTTAGCAGCCTGATGGCCTGGGGATAGAAGCTTCTTCTGAGTCTTTCTGTGCTCGCCTTGAGACTCCGGTATCGCTTGCCTGACCGCAGCAGTTCAAAGAGGCAGTTGTTCGGGTGACAGGAGTCTTTAATGATTCTCTTAGCCTTGCCCTTGCAACGCTTGTTGTAAATGTTCTGGAGGGTGGGGAGCCCCCCTCCAATTGTGCGTTCGGCTGAACGTGTCACTCTTTGTAGTCTGCTTCGGTCTTGTGCAGTGCTATTCCCAAACCAGGAGGTGATGTTGCCGGTCAAGATGCTCTCTATTGTACATGAGTAGAAGTTCTTAAGGATCTTCTGACTGACTTGGAACTTCCTTAGGCGCCTGAGGAAGTAGAGGCGTTGTCGTGCCTTCTTCACAACACTGTCAATGTGTGTGGTCCCTGTCAAGTCCTCGGATATGTAGGCTCCGAGGTACTTAAAGCTGTTGACTCTCTCAACCGGTGCCCCGTCGATACTGAGGGGGCTGTAGTCCTTGACCCCCGACCTCCTGAAGTCCACAATCATCTCCTTTGTTTTGCTGATAAGGGACAAAAAGGTCTTTGACCACATTATTGTTGCCCTATAGCCGAATTCTGTTACCATCTACTTTTATTTTTACTCACTCCATTCACAAATTTTGAGTCCCAGGTCTGTTCATTTTCCCAGAGCTGGAAGCATCCAGGGAGAGTGACGTCCCTTGTGTCTCCACTACTATTGTTAGGTAATAATAGCTGATGAGGTCACCACTCTACACTGTGTCACATGGTCTCTGTTGCCCCCTACTGGCAACTATTGGTCTTTACTATGTATCTAGCAGTTCCACTACAATCTTAGTGTCTGTTTCTGATGCCTTTCAGCAAGTTTTTAATTAAATTAAATGTATTTTATAAGTGAGTAACAAGCTACTCCTTAGTCCAGTTTGTACCAACATACTGCCTGTCATCAAGAGACAGCCAGCCACCACCACGCTTGTCCCACAGTGGTCTAATGACGTAGAGGAGGAGCTGAGGTAGTGCTTTAGTACGACAGATTAACAGATTAACAACCCTGGATTAATAAAGTGTCAGGATAGGGTGTGTTGGACACACACGCAGACACACCAAGTTTCCACTAGGATTGCAGAGCGATGGGATAGGGTGGGGAAAACACAGGAACACTGAATGAATACAAATAAAAGCTACTGAACACACTAAACACAAGGGTTAGAGGAATGGGGGGAGGGGGAGAGAAAAACACAGAAGTGAGGTGTGAATTGCAGACCCTGATCAGACACCACATCTTGAGGTAGGCCGTGGACTGTGGTAAACATGCTGGACAACTAGCCTGGCTGGCTCATGGGAATGAAATGTCCTGCTTTTGAGCAATTGATCCATCATGATGACAATGGTGCAACCATTTGACAAGGGTAACCCAGTAATAAAATCAAGAGCAACATGCGAGCAGGGGTGACAAGGAATAGAGAGAGGCTGAAGGAGACTTGCAGGAGGTCTTATTCCGGGTTCAAGCGTTTGGCCTCCTGAATATAAACTAGATTTTTGTGGTCCGTCCAGACCACAAATGGATGCTCCAACCCATCCAGCCAGTGACGCCACTCTTCTAAGGCCAATTTAACTGCTAAGAGCTCCTTGTTTCCCATGTCACAATTCCTCTCGTCCGACAGGAGTCGGCAAGAGAATAATGCACACGGGTGCAGCTTCTGGTCGTGAGGAGATCATTGGAACAGAACTGCCCCAACCTCTACATCTGAAGCATCAACCTTGATGACAGGAAGAGGTCCAGATGGATGAAGACGGTTACTGTTGTGAATTTTCTCTTGAGCTCTGTGAAGGCCTCTTCAGCCTGCTGGGACCAACTAAATCAAGGGGAGGCCCCCTTTAGTCAAAGCCCAGAGGGGTACGGTGACTGAACTGAACCCCCAAATGAATCCCCAGTAAAAAATTTGCAAAGCCACACACCAGTACGACTGTGACTCAAAGGTCCATCCTCATACTGCCTTGAGACACGATGTACCAAGTTCAAGTTTCAAGTTTCTTTATTAGTTGTCATACAGAAGTACAGAATACTTGTATACAAAATGCTTCTTTCTGTTACGCTCCAGACTGTGCTAGACAAAAATAGATAAGTATAAAATAAAATAAAATAAGTATAGCAAGTATAAAATAGAAGTCACGTACGTAGGCACAAGTGTTCAGTATGTACATATGTACAATGTTCAATGCAGAGTAGAAGTAACTGAGTTACCATACAATATACTATACAATATACTAATATACAATATACTATATAGTGCAAAGCAGAAATGGGATGAGGTACAATTTAGGTACAATTTACAGTAAGGTGTAATGAGGTATGGGTTGTAGTGCAAATTCTTTACCAATAAATATAAAGTGTGTTTAGGTGTTCTAAAGTGTGTAAAGTGCGTGCTGCAGTGAGTTGTTTGTTTAAAGTGAGTGTGTGCGTGTGCCGTGTGGATGTGTGTGCTGTGAGTGCATTTGATGGTTGTTACATAGTGTTATTGTTCGTTGAGCATCCTGATGGCCTGGGGATAGAAGCTTCTTCTGAGTCTTTCTGTGCTTGCCATGAGACTCCGATATCGCTTGCCTGACCGCAGCAGTTCAGAGGCATGGAACACACACTTTAACATAGAGTCGATACTTAAGTCTCCGCAGTACCTGTTTGACATGGCCCACATGCTCCTGATAGGTCAAGTTTCAAGTTTCTTTATTAGTTGTCATACAGAAATACAGGATACTTTTGTATGAAATGCTTCTTTCTGTTTTGCTCCTGAGAGTGTGCTAGATAAAATAGATCATTATAAAAAGTATAATAAGTATAAAATAGAAAGTCAAGTACTTAAACAAGTGTAAACAAGACAAACATTTTCAATATACATATGTACAATATACAATGCAGAGTAGTTACAATACAATATAAATGGGATGAGGTAGCTTGTGGTGCCACCTTGTGGTGGTAAGGTAAGGTGCAAGGCTTGGCTATGTGCAATGAGGTATGAGTTGCCAATAAATATAAAGTGTGTTAGTGTCCTAAATTATGTAAAGTGGGTGCTACAGTGAGTTGTCCATTTAAAGTGGGTGTGTACGTGTGGGTGTGGGTGCTGTGAGTGTGTTTGATGGTTTGTTACATATAGTGTTAATTGTTAATTGTCATCTCAAGCATGTCCCTGAGAACATTGTTTACCAGTGCCTGAAGACCGCAGGGGAGTTGGAAAGGCCAAAAGGCATGACAAGATATTCATAGTGTTCTCGGGGGGTATTGAAGGCCGTCGTCTTCCACTCATCCCCCTCCCACAGTATACACAGTCACACCAGGCTGTAGGCATTTCTAAGGGTTTCCCCTCCCAATAAGATAAACTAAAAGGAAAAACATGCAGAACAGATCGCTAACGCTGTCGTGTCCCTGACGAAGACGGACAGGAGCACTTGGATTGGTCCCCGGGCGCGGCCCACGCCGCAGTCCATGTCTGCTCCCGGCTGCCCTTGTTGGGGGGAAGGACGATGGGATGGGTCAAGTGCAGAGAGACATGTCATTGACGACTCAATGCATGTGTGTGTGTGTTCCTGTGTGTCACCCATCTTGCATGTGTGTGTTAATCTGCATGACAATTAAAGACTTCTAAAATTAAAGACTTATAAATTAAATTAGAGTTGAGTTAATGAAATAGCCAACCGCCCCCAAGTCAACAAAAGCAGGGAGGCTGTATTTATTTCTACCTAAGGACAGTTCTACTGATAAGAATTTGTGGTTATGGGCGCCCTCGTGGCGCACCGCATAGTGCCTTGCACACTGACCCCCTGCCAGAATCGGACCCACCTTGCGTGAATAACGTTAGAAATAAGATAAATTTAAAAAAAAAATGGCGTCGCACGAATTTATAGCGTCAATAATCGCCTATTATAATATATAATAATTCTGTGAGAGCACGGATTATGAGTTGAGTTAACGTGATCAGTTTATCAGCCTATCAGCTATCAGCAGCATATATATATACGTTCATCGTTAACTCAACTCATAATCCGTGCTCTCACAGAATTATTATTGGGCGACGCCATTTCGTTTTTTAAATGTATCTTATTTCTAACATTATACACGCGAGGTGGGTCAGATTCTGGCAGGGGGTCAGAATTCGGCACAACACCGGGTTCGCCTCCCGCTCCCGGTAATATTTGTTGCATGTCTTCCCCACATCTCCTCCCGTTCGCCCTCTCCTCTGTCGGTCCTGCGTCACCAGTAAAAAGCTGTACAAATGCTAAGAAATAAAAATAAAAATAAAAAAATAATGTGTGGTTATTCCCTGCTGATGTTCTAACAAGTTTACTTGTTTCCCTGGACCAGTTTTCCTTGAAATACGGGGCACATGCAAATGTAGTGACCTGTCTATCCACCACAATCAGGCCTGGACTGGCCATCTGGCATACCGGGCAAATGCCCGGTGGGCCGACACATATTTGGGCCGTTATGATTTGGTAAAAAATATATATTTAAAAAACAAACACAATTTGTCAACGACCGGCCCACTACTAGGCTGGGACAGCGGCCCATTGGTACTGACTGACACTGGGCTGGCCCAATCACATATCTTACTAAGCACCCCCCTGCCAGTCGTGCAGGTACATGACTGAGAGGGGGGCTGGTATACATGACTGAGATGGGGCTGGTACATGACTGAGAGGGGGCTGGCAGGTACATGACTGAGAGGAGGCTGGTACATGACTGAGATGGGGCTGTGGTACATGACTGAGAGGGGGCTGGTACATGACTGAGAGGGGGGCTGGTACATGACTGAGAGGGGGCTGGTACGTGACAGAGGGGGACTGGTATACATGACTGAGAGGGGGCTGGTTGGTACATGACTGAGAGGGGGCTGGCTGTTACATGACTGAGAGGGGGCTGGCTGGTACATGATTGAGAGGGGGCTGGTACCATGTATTGGTACTGACTAACACTGGGCTGGCCCAATCACATCTCTTACTAAGCACCCCCCCCCGCCAGTCGTGTGGTACATGACTAAGAGGGGGGCTGGTACATGAGTGAGATTGGGCTGTGGTACATGACTGAGAGGGGGCTGTGGTACATGACTGAGATGGGGCTGTGGTACATGACTGAGAGGGGGCTGTGGTACATGACTGAGAGGGGGGCTGGTACATGACTGATAGGGGGCTGGTACATGAGTGAGATTGGGCTGTGGTACATGACTGAGAGGGGGCTGTGGTACATGACTGAGATGGGGCTGTGGTACATGACTGAGAGGGGGCTGTGGTACATGACTGAGAGGGGGCTGTGGTACATGACTGAGAGGGGGGCTGGTACATGACTGAGAGGGGGCTGGTACATGAGTGAGATTGGGCTGTGGTACATGACTGAGAGGGGGCTGTGGTACATGACTGAGATGGGGCTGTGGTACATGACTGAGAGGGGGCTGTGGTACATGACTGAGAGGGGGCTGTGGTACATGACTGAGAGGGGGGCTGGTACATGACTAAGAGGGGGGCTGGTACATGAGTGAGATTGGGCTGTGGTACATGACTGAGAGGGGGCTGTGGTACATGACTGAGATGGGGCTGTGGTACATGACTGAGAGGGGGCTGTGGTACATGACTGAGAGGGGGGCTGGTACATGACTGAGAGGGGGCTGGTACATGACTGAGAGGGCGGCTGGTACATGACTGAGATGGGGCTGTGGTACATGACTGAGAGGTGGCTGGTACAGGACTGAGAGGGGGCTGGTATACAGGACTGAGAGGGGGCTGGTACATGACTGAGAGGGGACTGGTATACATGACTGAGAGGAGGCTGGTACATGACTGAGAGGGGGCTGGCTGGTACATGACTGAGAGGGGGCTGGTACATGACTGAGAGGGGCTAGCTGGTACATGACTGAGAGGGGGCTGGTACCATGTATTGTGCATCATTGTAGGTCAAACCATTAACAGTTAATTTCCACAGCAGCCATTTTGGATTTTGGTCTCTCACAAATTTCCCCCGCCTTTTTAAAATACACCCCGGCTAAATTTGTTTATTAACCCTCCTAGATGACAAATTCATTGAGAAACTAAGTGCCACAGATGACCCAACTACTAGGTCCATATCGTATCATCATAATATTATTTAAAAAATCATTGGGATAAGGGTTCCCTTGATAAAGATGCATGTAGCTCAACTGCAAAAACTGCTTTTTTTTATTTGATTAGATTTGTATTTGGAAATTAAAAACACATCATAAAAACAAATTATCTTGACCAATTTGTATTCCTGAGGATATCACCTAAAAGCATTCATTAAAACACTTATTTCCAAGGTGGTCCTCGATGGAAGACATAAAAACACAGCACATATAGCCTACTCAACTGCTAATTTTTGCTCAACTGCAAAAATGTATGCCTACTTATGTATTAGCCTACAGGGAAAAACACATTCACAACAGGCAGCAAAGTTTATTTTCAGCCAAGTATGATAATAAGGTAACTATTAGGATATATATGGTATGGATTACTTACTCTTATAACCTATTACTATCTGTGGTAGCTCTAGTCTCCACCTACACAAATTGTTTTTGTGCTGTCCATTGATCATGCATCTTCACATGGTAGGCACATTAACTGTAGGTCAAACTCCCCAAACAAACAAGCACACCATTGATTTAATTGCCATATAAATCACATACAAAGATCTAACTATTACTCCTCTCTGAACATGAATATAAAACAAGAAGGTGATCTATTAACTGTGTAAACCTTATACAATATTCATCATTGATATTTGGATACTTGAAATCTGTATGACCTGAGTAGTTAGTATCAAATGAAATAAGATGGAACAGCTCCATGCATTCATTGAATAAACAACTATTTGCTCATTACCAGTATGGTATTGTTTAAATTGTACAGCTTTTTGCACATCTTTGTCAGGGAATTCCAACCATTCTGGACCTGAATGTACCAGTTAATTGTAATCATCTCTCTCCTTATGTCTAGTCAAGCCATGTTGTGGAGGAGAGAGACAGGGATGAACAGGCTATAGACTAATTTGCCCATCCTGAGCCTGCTATGATGCAGATGTTTTTACATCACCACCCAAAACAAGATTCAGCCAAGAGTGAGTGAGTACACTGGTCCACTTGCACTGGTACACCTGTCCACGGCACTTACTACCCAGCTTTGTAGTGGTTTGGGGGAATAGTACAGTAGGTACGCATATTTAAGGGGACCGCAAGGATGGTGTACTGGTGGATGGTGTCCGAACGATTATGGTGGGCCGGTCTGGGCCAAAAATGCCAGGGCCGATTTTTGGTCCCAGTCCAGCCCTGACAACAATATAAACAAGCCCCACTGCTCATCTGCCTCTTCTCTGTCCGAGAGAGCCGAGTGCATCCTAACTGTATGGACTCGTCACTCCCAGGAGAGGTGAAGTAATTAAAGAAACATTTTGCGTTCACCGATTCGGCTTTCTATCTGAATAGCCAATGAGATTAACCCCTCAAACGTGTCGAGAATGTCACGAGAGGATCATTCATCCTTTACTTTCTCAGACGAAGCATGGATAAAGGTTGCTGTCAGTGCTTTCCATTTCAACGACTAGGGTACACTGTAAAAAAAAGTTATTCACGTGAAATTCACTGTATTATTTTACAGATGACTTTTGTTTTTCTACTTTAAGTGTAAATGCCATAAAAATACAGTAAATTACCTTTTATCAAAAAATATTAACCATTAAATAAAGGTTGTAATCTGTAAATGTATTTGATTTTACTGTAATTTGACAGTAAGTATTTGGCAGTCTTTTATTTTACAGTCTTCTTTTTTACAGTGTATGGAATTGAATAGAGAATTCTGTAACGCCGATTGATCCCTGGCGTAACCCCATCAGACGCTTAGCCACATTGTGGTCACTTATGTCATATAGTCAAAAACACTCTTCATCTCAGTTATGAATTTTTTTGTTATCTGCCCAGACCAGAGCCTGCCTATTCCACATGACTGTAGCTGATGAGAGGGCTTTATCAGTGAGAGGGGAAATTATATATATTGAAATTCTTTATTTGGAATTACCCCTTGAGATGAACCATCTCGTTTTCAAGGGGGTCCACAGCTTACAGAATACATACATTAATATGTATTCAACATAACAAAACAAAGAAGCAAACAAAAACCAAACACAACACAAAATAGAATTAATAATAAACAGGTTCAAACAACATCAAACAAGAGGAACATAAGACAACCAAACAACAAAACACAGAGCACATATTCAAGTGATTGCTTCAAAGATCTGTTATACTATTATTGGTGGAAACATGAACAAGTAATCTCAAGGTGAGAGGACAGCACAGTTTTAAACAGTTGTGATGATGTTATAGCTCGAATATGAACTGGGAGATTATTCCAGTCAGATGGACCTTTGAACATGAATGCTTTTTTGCCAACTGAGGTAGTAACATTTGTTGGAACTTTAAAAAATAGCTGTGCACAGTGTCTTAGTTGATGTATAGAGGTGAAAGGGTCCATATACTGTTTGAGATATTGCGGATAATTGAAGTGAATACATTTAAAAATGAACTGTAACCAGTGCTGCTGTCGTCTTACTGTGGGAGCTGGCAAATTAAGATTTTCATACATGGTGCAGTGGTGTGTCAAATATGGGCATCTGCATAGACGGTTGAATAGTGTGTTTAGTGGAAGAAGGTTGGTTTTAGATGCAGTTTGGTAAACTACGTCAGCTGAACCAGTTTCTTTCTGACAGGGAGTGTGAAACATTTTCTGTTGCGGTAGAGAACACCAGCACTAAAGTTGACTTTTCTAACAATATTATCTATGTGATATTTATATGAGAGTTCTGAATCAAGCCATAGACCAAGGTATTTAATGTGATCAACTCTATGCAGTTGTGTACCGTCCAGACAAGTGATATTAAATGGTTGATTAATGGTTTTGGATGCAAGATTACGGGTGGTCCCAAAGAGCATAGTATTAGTTTTAGTTTTGTTGATTAAAAGTTTATTAGCCGAGAGCCATGATTCGAGTTTATTGAAATTTGATTGCAGTGATAACTGAATTTGAGGTAAGGTAATTAGAGATGTATATATCACTGTGTCGTCGGCATAGAGTTGAGTATTACAACCTGTGAAAATTGAGGGGAGATCATTAATAAATATTGAAAACAAGAGCGGGCCTAATGTTGAGCCTTGTGGCACCCCACATTCCTGTACTGCCAATTCAGATCTACCATCCTGTATAGCAACACATTGTTTTCTGTTGTGCAGATATGAATTAAACCAAAGCAGGGCATTGCGTGAGAGGCCAATAGCATACAGTTTGTCCAATAGGAGATAATGGTTGACCAAATCAAAGGCTTTTGTTAAATCAATAAATATTGCACCAGTGAGATTACCATTACCAGATGAAGAAAATATATCATTAGTGAGTTTTAATAAAGTAGTAGATGTGGAATGATTGGAGCGAAAACCAGATTGCGAAGGTGATAAAATATTGTTGTTGCTGAGATAATTAGACAGTTGTTTATAAATTAACTTTTCAAATACTTTTGCTATGGAACAGATAATTGCTATTGGTCTGTAATTATTGGGATCTAGTACATTGCCTGCTTTGTGGAGAGGAGTGATTTTTGAGTGCTTCCAGATAGATGGTATTTCATGTGACAATAAAGACAGATTATAGAGATCACATAGGGGGTACATCAAAATGTGTGGAGCAAGTTTAAGAAATTTGCTTTCTAAACCATCTAGGCCTGGGCCACTACACACTTTGAGGTCTTTTATGGCATTCAGAACATCAATAGGTGAGATTTTCGTGAACGAGAAGGAGCTGTTGCAAGGTGGTGCATTGTTACAGATGACATAAGGATCCGGTATTGTGGGAGTACAGACTGAAGAGAAGTGTTGGTTAAAGGCTTGAGCTACAAGAAGAGGATTATGCAATATGGTGTTATTAACTTTTAATTGATTACATTGAATATTTTTATCAGATGAATTAGTTATAGTTTTAATTTTTTTCCAAAATTGTTTAGTGTTTTTAAAATCAGAGTTGAGAGATTCTTTATAATAATTTGATTTTGCATTCCGAGTCAATATTTTACTTTTATTTCTAAGCTGTCTGTATGTTTCCCAGTTTGCATGATCCTTAGTCCTACGATATGTGGCCCATGCCTTATCTCTCTGCCTGAAGGTCTGAAGTTATCCATGGAAGATGACTACCCTTGACTTTGATAGTTTTGAATGGAGCATGTTTGTCGATAATTCTGGTTAGTTCCGTGTGAAGGAATTCCCAGGCTTCATGAACATTTGAGATGATTTGATATCGGTCCCAGTTAACTGAAATTAGATCATTAATGAATTCATAAACATTGATTTTTCTATCTTGCCTAATTGTTATGAATTTTGGGGGAAGTTTGGGTAATTTGATTTTCCAAATGCAGAACACCATGCAATGGTCACTAAAGCAATCTGCCGAAATACCTGAATCAATAATACGATTAGGGTGTGAAACCAAGATCCAATCGAGCAGAGATTGGCAAGTGGGTGTAACCCGAGTGGGCTCACTTATTAGCTGGGTTAGATTCAAGTTCCCAATAATGTTTTTAGCATTTTTTGAGGCTTTATCCAACCAGCAACGGTTAAAATCTCCTAAAATTACAAGTTCATTTTTGTCATGAATAGAATTTATGGTGGAGACTAAACAGTTGAAGGAATCAGCAGGAGCTGAAGGGGGTCTATAGATGTTACCAATTGTTATATATTTGTTCTCGTGTAGGATTACTTTCACAAAAATACCCTCAAAATTAACAGGGACAACTGCAGGCACAATTAATTCAGCAGCCAGATCTGATGTGATGACACATAAGTGACTACACCACCACCTCTCGAATCTCTATCAGTTCTATATAGTGATGCACCGATGTGAAAATTGTGGCCGATACCGATAACCGATATTAATATTGCTGTTCTGGCCGATACCGATATTTACCGATGTCGATATCTCTGTATAGAAAACACTTTTTTATGATAATCAAATAAAGAGCTATTTTCCAAAACGCATAATTTTTTTAACTTTTGTAACTTATTTTCAGAAATGACTGATATTTTGAAACTATTTAAGGCCAAAACATGTAAAAAGAAGAAAAAAAAGATTAATTTTTTTTTTTTTTTTTTTTTTATATAAATATCGGCCCTATCTTGATATCGGACCGATACCGATGTGTAAAAAAACGGCCATATCGGCCGATATTATATCGGCGGCCGATATATCGTGCATCACTAGTTCTATATATGACATAATTAGTTAGCTTGATTTCGTTGTTGGATATCTTGTTATTAAGCCAGGTTTCAGAAAGTGTAATTACATTGGGTTTATGCTGTTCCACCCACGTCCGCAATAGGTCAATTTTGTGTTTGAGACTCCTTATGTTCAAGTGTATAATTTTAAGTCCTTTTGTATTATCCATCTTGATCTTTAGTAATTGGGAGAATACCATTAATGACCCAATAAAACAGCATAGATCCAGGAACAATAGAGAGTTGAGCAAGTATAATGAACATGTCAGGATGAATGAATGAATGAATGAAAACTTTATTTAACAGATTGCAGAATGGGTACCATACAGTACGGCTCAATACATACAATTGTTAAGGGGATGCAGACCTGAGAAAGACGTTTGTCTTGTTTCCATCAGGGTCCCCCATTTTCAATTCATATAGACATATATGACATACATGACATACAGATAGTCAGTACTGCTACATCTATACATTTATGACATACCAGATTTGCAAATACAGTACTGTTTGTGATACAGAAGGAGTCAAGAAAAGGGAGTATATACATTTGACGTAGAAACTGTACATTGGAGGAGGTTGGGTGGGGGGGGTTGGGTACATTGGGATATTGACAACCATACTGGGTAATTTACATTGGAGGTGGTTGGGGGGGGGGGGGGGGGCGGGGGGCACACTGTATAAACAAGTAACACTGTACATTGAGGGGGGGGGGAGGAGACACTGTACAAACAAACACAATTGTACATTGAACTATTGACAAAACCATACTAGGTAAATGACTGTACATTGGAGGGGGTTGGGTTAGGATATTTACAGGGGCCAGTGTTGAATTGCAGTCTCCCGTAGGTGTCCCTTGAGAGAGGTTTTGAAAGTGGGTAGTGATCCACATTCCTTTACAGCTTTGGGTAGGGCGTTCCACATTGATGTGGCATAATTGCGAAACGTGTTTAGTCCCTTATTTGAGCCGAATCTGGGTTTAACATGATTTGTGGAGCTCCCTCTGGTGTTGTGATCGTGGTATTCACTGACCTTTGGGAAGTATTTTGACATGTACATGGGTACCTTGGTCGTGTAGTGTATCTTGTAGACCAGGCCCATTGCAAGTTGTTGTACTCTGTCGTCTACTCTAAGCCATCCTAGGTTGTCAAAGTGGGCAGGGGTGAGGTGGGTTCTAGGAGTAAGGTCAAGCAGTAGTCTGACCAGTTTGTTTTGAGATGTTTGTAATTTTGTTTTTAGCGCCTTTGAGGTGCTTTGGTACCATGAGGACATAACAAGACAATACATAACAAGACAAGACATAACCAGATAGGACAAGACAAGACAAGACAAACAGACAAGACACAGACAGACAATATCAAAACAACAACAACCAACACAGAACCACCCAGCCCATTTAACCATAACCCCATATGTCCAAGGATTTTGGGTGAGTAGCCTAACGATAACCACAACTCCCTAGCCAAAAGATGAGAATATAGATGGGGGGGGGGGGGGGGGGGGGGGGGGAGAGAGAGAAAGAGAGAGAGAGAGAGATCGGATGGACAATGATATCAGTGCATACAGAAATACATAGGTATATGTACAAATAGGTACACGCACATACATATGCACATGCACATACGCAAACAGAAACATTCAACATGCATATATACACATACACACGCAACATGTACACAACATGCATACCTTCATACAAACATGCACACCTACATATGTGCATACATATCTTCTACGTGCATACAAATAATTCAAAAGACATATGAATTCTAAATGAAAGAAAAGGAAAATAACATAATAATATTAATTATTAATCAGTAAACCAACCAATCAATTCATTAACTAGTATAACCAATATTAATAGTAATCGAAATAATAATATATGAGAAGAAATAATATGAGAAGGAACATTAAAAGAAAGTGGAAAAATAGGCAAAAGAATGTCTTGAGAAACTTAACGGTAGGTTATGTAGATAACCTAGTTATATTAGTATTGGCTGAGCGTTCCGCTCTGAGCCTTATGAGATATACTATCTCCTATGATACCTAATGTATCTCCCACGAACAAAAAATACATGCACCACACCTGTATGGGGCTCCGCCCCCATGGTGGCACCGCCCATATAGCAGTGACTCTGGTCACCACACATCCTTCCTCGCCAAAAAACCCGTCCCAGGAAAAGATTCCTCAAGAGGGAACTCAGGGCCGCGCAGAGCGGAACGCTCAGCCAATACTAATATAACTAGGTTATCTACATAACCTACCGTTATATGCCGTATTTGCTATCGTGTTCCGCTCTGAGCCTTATGAGATATGGGGAAGAGCGGACGCGAAGCCCGACAAATGTACCCCCTGAGGACCCGTAAGCCCACATCAAGGGGTGCGGGGAGCCCTGTCACCCCATCCTCCCTAATGAAGGGGGGGCGCAGTCAACTCCACCTGAATGCGAACAAGAGGGAAACTAGAACCCCTTGAACACACCGTACAGGCGGAACCACGTGTGACTCAACACACTGTGGCCCATACCCATACACTCCTGCTACCCGACCAAAGGACGGGAAGCAGGAAAGGCCACAGACCCCAGAACCGCCTGGGAGACAGAACCCCCGGTCATGTCCATGAGGAAAAAACCTTACAAAGGAGCCCGGGGAGGACCATGAAGCTGCAGCACAGATGGCCTCCACCGAGGCCCCACCCAGGAGAGCGGCAGAGGCAGCCACCCCACGAGTGGAGTGCGCCCTGACGCCCCCAGGGGGATCCTGCCCAGCCAACGTGTAGCAGAGGGTAACACCCTCGCACAACCAATGGGACAGGCGCTGCTCCGACAGTGCCTTACCAGCACGAGCCCCACCGTAACAGACAAAAAGCTGGTCGGTAACCCTGAAATCCTGAGTACGGCTGAGGTAAATCCCCAAGCACGGACTGGACATGACAGGTGAAGGCCCACATCTAACTCACTAGTGTGAGGAGGAGGACGAAACGCCTGAACCACAATATCCCGGGAGCGGAAGGAACTCCGGATATTCTTAGGCACGAAAGCAGGATTAGGTCGCAGAGTGACACCGCAATCGGTCCGAAAAGACAGGCACTCTGGACGTACCGAGAGAGCACAGAGCTCACCTACGCGTTTAGCGGAAGTGACAGCCAGAAGGAACGCGGTCTTGAAGGACCGCTGTCCCAACGGCGCCTGCTCGAGCGGCTCAAACGGGGCCAAGGACAACCGGCCGAGGACCAATTGAAGATCCCAAGTCGGAGCCAAGGAGCGTTGCACCGGCTTAACGCGTCGAGCGCCAAGCAGGAAACGCTTCACAAGAGGGTGGCTGAACAAGACATCCCCTCAAACCCCTCATGATAGGAGGATATAGCTGCTGCATATACCCTCACCGTCGAAGCCGACAGTCTATCAAGGAGAGACTGGAGGTAACTAAGGACAGCATCCAGGGGGCAGGAGACTGAGTCCCGGCCCCCCGCCTTACACCACACTTGGAACATACGTCATCTGCCCGCGTAAGCGCGACAGTGGAGGGAGCATGCGCATTCCAGATGGTAACACCATCAGGATCAAGAACCTGCGCCCCTCAACGTACCCGTCCCAACAACTGACCTAACAGATGTATGGGGAAGAATCCCTGGCGGCACGGCATCGGTCCCAGACCTGCCTGGCCATGTCCAGACGTAACCCTCACCCGTCAGGATGAGGGCCGCCCCGCGACAGTACACCTGCACCCACATTCTCCCTGCCGGGGATGTGGGGAGCCCTCAGGCCGCGCAGATGGAGGACGCCCATAGCCAGCCGCCCGCCGCCTGGTGCAGACAGGGGGAGCGTACTCCTCCCTGTCTGTCGATACACGACACTGACGTCGTATCGTCCGTCCTGATCAACACCATTTGTGGACCAGAAGGACCGCTTTCAACACCAACACATTGAACGTAGCGCAGACCGGGCAGCATGGTTTGCCAGCTGCCCCCTACTGCGTTGGCCCGACGCGTCACCGGCGAGGGAGGCGTCGGTGAAAACGTGACGTGAGACAGCGCCGTAACCGTCCTAGGACGGAACCTCCCGAGCGTGTTGACAACACGCTCTGAGATGGATGCCCATAGCCCTCCAACCGTTGACTGGGAAGAGGAATACTCTACATCCAGTCTACAGCAACCCCAGGCTGGTAGAGACCTGCCTGGTACGAGACCTGACGATCCACCTTGACCGCGAAGGACCAGAACGTCATCAGGGCAGAACACTCCGTAACCCCGGACGACGCAGAGGCCCCAGTGCGGCCTCCACGCACTTGGTGAAGATGCGGGGAGCCAGAGAAAACCGAACGGCAGCCTCTGGTACTCATACGCTAACCCTGCAAAGGAAGCGTAGGTAAGCCCTAGGATGGAAGATCGGGGATGCGCATACGCATCCTACAGGTCTATGGAGGAGAACCAGACCCCCACCTGACAGTGTTCAACAGGTAGGAGATGATCCAAAAAATGCTGAACCTTCCCATGGGACAAGTCCAGCCTGGGTCTTACACCCCTCCCTCCCGACTTCTCGGGCAGAGAACACCGGGAGGAGAACGCCACGACGATGGCTTGCTTCGTCCACAGAGATTGGATCTCGTTGACCAGAGCTGTCACAGCTGGAGACCCCGACAATAGGGTCTGTACCAAACCTGAAAACGGGTGGGGTTGTGTAAACACAAGTCCCTGCCTCAGCGTTCTCTCAATCCACCTCGACATATGGTACTGGCGTAGTCATATGTGACGACACTCCAAACGCACCCGCCGTCACGTGGCGCAGGTCCGCTAGGAACTGTAGATAGTTGGCCCGGTCCCCCCGCTGTGCGTAGCCAAACCTGGAACCGTGCGAGGAGCGCGTTCCGTGTCGGAACACCTGACCCTGACACCACCCACGAGGCAATCGCACCCAAGGGGGAACCCCGACAGAAAGGGCCGGTCTGATACGGGGGGCTTCCGATGAAAAAAGCCCCCCCACTGAACACCCCTCCAGAACATGCTGAAGGAGTTGTTCTGCAGCCGGACATGCAAGATGTAAGGCCCCCATGGGTTCCTACACACCGTAGCCCTGCAGTGATATTACTACCACCCCAAATCATGTGAGCTGCGACCACTTGCCAATATTCCAGGAGTGGGAGGCACCAACATGATACCTGGCCTGGCGAAGGCGAGGCCGGGGAAGCCCGCACTGTGTGCCTCAAAAGGTTTCGAGCCCCCCTGCTGACAACACTTAAGTTGACAGACGTAACACCAGGCTCAACCAACACAGATCAAGGTGTGGGAGCCGCTTGACAGCACAACATTCTCACGGACAGACCCAGGCTCAGCCATAAACTGGGTGTCAGCCCCTGTCCCCATGAGAAGCGAAAAGGGGGGCCGCCCGCGCATCAACGAAGGCACGCGGCCCGCAGCCAAAGGAAACAATCAGAGCCCACTTCTTCCGCTGGTGTTGGGGAAGGGAGCGATCGGAGAGCGGGCTGCTCGCGGCAGGACGGTGACGGCTTGTTTGTTCAAGCCGAACCCATCCTACATGGCCGATCCCTCGGCCGCCAAGGCTGTCGGCCTTGTGGACACCTGTCGAATCGACGCCCAGGATACCTCTGGCGGGGGAAAAAAATAGTTTAGCCCATTTACCAAAAAAGGTAAACAAAGCCCCCCCCCGCACTACTCTCCCAGTATACCGATTGACCGTCAGTATGAATGGTTGAGAGGAGAGAAAACTGTAGCAAGACAGACCTTCTCATAGCAGAGTGACAAAACGAAACAATAGCCCCCTACACAGGGCCGCCTCAGGGGGTGGGGGGCCTCGCGTCTAAAAACGCACAGGGCCTCACATTTCTCCCAGGCGGCCCTGCCCTTATACTACTGCAGCTTAGCGCGAGGCGATGTGGGACCCAAAACAACAATTGCCTGCGCACAGACACACAACATGTTTACCATGTCGGCTGGACCCATAGCCCCACTACCCGACACCAACCCAGATGGGAACACCGTTCAACAACCCCCGCCGGAACACAAGGTAAAATACCTGGCTAGGCAACCTAGCCACGGCCTACCCTGTTGTCAACCCATTTACCCGAAAAAGGTAAATAGGACTCAGCAAAAAAACCCACAACAGCTACCGACTGACCTTCATTGATGAACCGGGCAAGAGGAGGGAGAGTGACAACATCTCACGGCGGAGACATTAAAACAGCATAGCAATTAGCAGTAGTAATAGCATGCGGCATTAGCGATAGCATGTAGCATAGCATTAGATGTTATGCTACATTAGATGTAGCACATTAGATGTAGCACAAGACAGCTTGGAAACCGTTCCCTGCAGAGAACGTTCACCAAACCATCCTGCCCCCGGCGCCAACACACAACATTGTTGTGTTAACAAAACAAACCAGCATTACTAACACTAATACCCATGCCTGAAGACACAGGGCCTACCTGAGTACAAGCTGGCCCGACAGCCAGTCTTGTACAGCTGAACCTCGATGTGCTGTCATCAAACGAGGAACATCAACACAGGCCCGTCGTGTCGCCGAAAACATGCGTCGAAGATGCCAGGGGCCAGCAACCTCCGGCAAGCTTTCAAACATTATGACTCTGATCTTTTCATCCTACTAGTTATCGTACTAGCATCGTATCGTATAGCATCGTATCGTAGCATCCAAGTACGCTGGGACGAAAATAGAGGAAGGATGTGTGGTGACCAGAGTCACTGCTATATGGGCGGTGCCACCATGGGGGCGGAGCCCCATACAGGTGTGGTGCATGTATTTTTTGTTCGTGGGAGATACATTAGGTATCATAGGAGATAGTATATCTCATAAGGCTCAGAGCGGAACGCGATAGCAAATACGGCATATAACTACAGTTGTCTGCAGGATCAACATCACAGAATGCAGTCCAGGTAGTCTTGGTAAGGATAGCGTGCTGCTGACGTCATCACCATGCGTCCATGTTTACATCGGCTGTGAAGCATGCTTCAAGTGTTTACAGTCGCTGGGGCAGTAACCCTGGTTACTGGGGCAGCATGCTGGATAGTCCGAAGATCATCCTGAGCATCGCAAACGATATTATCTTCACCACCACTCAGCCAGTATGTTGTGCGAGGATTCCTATAAAGGATGCCATCGATATAGAGTTTGTCAACAAAGAGCCGAGCATTCTTTCCGTTTTTCCTCGCCTCTGACAAGAACGGGTACAGCAGCCTCCGTCTGTTCATGATCTCGGCTGGGAATTGATCACTAATGGAGTACGTGGTATATATATATATAGGCTACTCGGGTTCATTCAGTGCTGAACATAGAGTGTTGTATTCAAAAGCCAGGGTGCATTGGGTAATAAACCCTCTAGATCTCCCTGGATGCCCATGCTAGCAAGCAGGTATTGGTATATTGGGCTCTGTAATATTACCGGACCGAAGGTGCTTGTGGAATTAGAAGATTAGGAGGTGAATTCACAAAGGGATTGCGCGCCTTTTTCTGATGCTATGCCTATGCAAATAACTCTAAAACAAACCTTGCTATTCACAAAGTACTTGCAAAGGGTGAAATACCGTGCTAACTGCGTTGCCATCATCATTGTGTCTCTGTGTATCTGTGCTATTTGCAGGTATTTAAATTAGGTAATATGGTCTCTATGCAAATGAGCCTCATTGTAAAAACACTCCAATTAACAAAGATCGGTGCCACACGCAGTTAAAGTGATGTTATTTACGTCTTCAGAGAGTGTTGGTGGTAACTAAGCTCATTTATACTGTAAGGGGTGTCATGGCCAGCGTCTCCGGTGATCATGGCAGCAGTGAGCCAGGGTTAGGTAATAATCACAATAAAGAGAATAGAACCCGCACACTCATATGCTCCAGAATAAACTTTTAATTTATAACGTTTCGTCAGGTCCATGAGGAGTAGACTCTGAATCAAATCTTTCATTTTCTGTCTGCCATTGTCCTAGGACATGCATACTGTTGCATGGGCAGTATTTATAAAATTTTACCATATCAGGGGGGCACATTGCAGTCAGCTGCTCCGTGAGCCAACATCGCTGCCAGATATCAGGTGCAAATTGCACACCGTATGGGCGTGTGTGCGCTAGTATATCATTCGTGCAATATCTTTAGTGAATTGGTCCTTAAGACGGAGCAAATAGCGGGCGCAAATCACACGCTGAGCCTGTTAAGGGTGTTATTAGCGGGCGCAATCCATTATTTGTGAATTCCCCCCAATGTGTTGGAATGTTACAGGGTTATATTCAAATTAGTTTCTTATTGTATTGATAAATTAGAGAGTTACAGGGGATAGCCACACATCATAACTAGTAAACCCCTACATTGTTTGACCACATCGGTTAGGCACACTGTAATGTCACGGGTTGACAGGACCGCCCTGCCATTGGATTTTTTTTGTGACTGAACTTATGTGTGAACTACTATTTTTGCCCAGGTTGTGTGCAGCCCTAGAGAGAAGATTGACTGTGATTGCGTTAATGTGGGACAGCTGGAGCTGTGAACTTTTGCGGGGAGGCTTCAGGCTTTATTTTTGTGTGAATTGGTTGGTTTGTTTTTGTGCCTCTCTCCCCTCCCTTTGCTGTCCCTTCAGGCTTTCCTATTAGTACAGCGGATAGCAAAACAATTGTGCACTTTTTCATAAAAGCATGAAACTTCTACCATAGTAAGGTTTCTTTTCAGATGTGGAGGGAAGTCAGATTTGACCTCTGAGGCCCGGGAGAGGTCAAATCCAAGATTGCCGCCCAAAATATTCAAAAATGCATAACTTTGGAACCGAACACAGTAGAAAAACACTTAAGGTATAATTTCCTACCAACGTCAGGGTGCCCATTCTGTTGGTGATACCTTTGAGACCAATAGCATTCAAGAAAATGCATTTAGATCAATGTGGAGGTCAAATTATGCAGACAAAGGGAGGTAAACAGTGCAAAAAGGTAGTTTATTTCCAAAATAATAACAGTAATAATGATGTTAATAATGATTATAACAACAATAATGGCAATAATAATAATAATAATAATTATAATAAGTTATTTAAACAAATGTATTATTTAACTTTTTAATATTTTGAATTTTTTAACTGATTTATATACATAACCTTTCATTGGTCATAAGGTCGCTTTACAAAACAAAAACCATCAAGGGACGGAGAAGCAGAGAACTAAAGTTCTAAAATCTTAACAGTCCCCAGAACAGAAACAGAGATCTGTACACTTAAGTGCAGCTTTGACACAGGAGCACCGTCCTGTGCACCCTTTCTGGCAGCTGCAGCGGACCAGCTCATGGCAAGACTTTGCTGCTTCAGGGAGAGTGGTCCAGAGTGGCTGCCACCCAGTTGTTTCTTTTGTCCAGCCCCAGGCAGATGGCTCTGGCATCTCTGGATCCAGGACCAGTGACTGGTTCCAAATGTTGGCCTGATAGCAAGTCCGCTTGATGTGCTGTATGAGGGCTGCCTGGGTTGGTGGGATGTTCTCTAATGTCCTGGACTTCTGGGAGAAGAGCTGTTTCCTGGCGTCATTCCCATCCATGCTCTCACTGGTTCGGTCATAAGCACCACAAATCGTTCCAGAAGTACCCTTGAATCTTCACTGACCTCACTTAGCATGCACAGGAGTTCCTGGAAAGCATCAGTGACCTCTGGGAAAGACTTCCAAGTCTCCCAGGCACTCTTCTTTCCTCGGCCAGCAAATGCAGACACAGTCTCGCACCCAGTGAAAACATGAAAGACAGGGAGAGTCAGACACTTGACTGGAGTCATTGTGGCAACCATTTGATGAATGGCAATGAACCGGAAACTCGACCCAACACCAAAGGAAACCCACAGTTCATCAGGAGCTATTCTGCTAAAAGAAGACACTGCCAAAACCACCACATCTGTGTCAACTGTGCGTATGGTCACTTTCCTACAACCCTTCTGCACAGCATCTGCCACATGCAGAAGAAGCCGAGTGTCAGCCTCCTCCTGCGTACATGGGGTAAGGCAGGCCACACATGAGTCAGCAGGAAAGCAGAGGACTCCAGTTCCATCTGTTGCGTACAGTTCATTGCCCTGTGCTAGAGGCAGATGTACGGCGAAGGAAAACAACTCTGTTTTGTTTTCATCACACCGAAGGAAGTCTTTCCAGTTCTTGGGCATCACAGTGAGGGGAGCCACTATTTTCCTTGTACCTTTTCCCCTCTTCTGTCTTGTGGAGGATTTCAGGCTGGCAGACAGGTATACATCCCAGACAAGGTCAACACGGGCGCTTACCTCTAGTTGAGCAGAGATGTATGGTGCAAACACTGTTTCACCATACTCCTGGAATGTTCTTGATGTCTTTGGATTCAGCATTTGAACTACAGCTGCACCATCTAGAATCACTGCATCAGACTCAGGGACACTCTTGTTTTCCAGCAGATTTGACTCCAGGCAGCAAAGTAGAATTTTCCTCCAGTTGCTAGAGCTGGGGGTACTGCCTGGTTTTCATGGGAAAATAAATGGTTGATGTCTCCATCTCGTGTTTGGCACAAGATGTACAGCCTTTAAAAAAGTCCACAGTCACTTTTCAGTGCTGCAAGTTGTGCCTTCTCTTTTGACTTGACTTTGACAGGTGGCCTACTGAACAGTGGCAACTTGTTCTTTGGAAGTGTTTGTGCGAGAGGTGTTGTACACTTTTTCAGCCTTTGTGTCACAAACTCTGTGTACTGCTCCTCACCAAGGGTCTTGATCCTTCTCACAGTGTCGGCTACTTTGGTATCTATGATGTCTCTTGTGTCAATGACTAGAAGATCTTGGCTGTGTTCTAGAAATGGATTCCCCATCTCTTCCAGCACAGTCACAAGTCTAGGGGGTCACAGTGATAATTATGTGCTGGGAAGGAATAAAATTTGTCACACATCCGAGGAAATAATAACTAATAGCTGAATAATACAAAGACTACAAATAAATTAATCAAATCATGTTTCAGGGTACATAAAACATTTATATTTTGATGTGTTTTTGCCTTGACTTTAACATAAATCTATTTTCTTGAATGCTATTGGTCTCAAAGGTATCACCAACAGAATGGGCACCCTAAAGTTGGTGGGAAATTACACCTTAAGTGTTTTTCTACTGTGTTCGGTTCCAACGTTATGGATTGTTTTATATTTTGGGCGGCCATCTTGGATTTGACCTCTCCCGGGCCTCAGAGGTCAAATCTGACTTCCCTCCACATCTGAAAATAAACCTCATGGTATAAACTTACTATGGTAGAAGTTTCATGCTTTTATGAAAAAGTGCACAATTCCTTTGATTCAAAGGCTTAACAGCTGTACTATATAGGATAAATATGACGACATCTGGGGTTAAAACCAGGAAGGAAATATGGAATGACAGACCGGTTCCACAAGGAAGTCTCACATCAAAGAGTAAAAATGTCATCATGACCTGTATATATAGGACACCAGGTACAAGCATTGAAACCTTCACAGACTGGATGGAAAGCATGTTTTTAAAGAAGAGTAACAAAGCTGTGTTCATCTGTGAAGATTTCAACATTGACCTGTTAAATCCCAGTAAACATAAAGCTACTGATGATTTCATTGACATGAGCCTATCCCCCAAAATCACCAGACCCAGTCGAATTACATCCCACTCTACCACTTTAATTGACAATATATTTATTAATGACATTGAGAACAATGGGTGGGTTACTGGTCAGCGATATCACTGACCACTTGCCAGTTTTTGTGGTATACAATTATAAGATAAATAGACCAAAAAAGCAAACACAATACAGACGAATGAGGTCAGAGGAATCCATCAATTAATAAAAAAATTACTTACTGGCGCTGAAGTGGGATGTAATTGATCAGAATGGGGATGTTAATGGTGCTTATAACACTTTCCTTGGAATGTTTAGGTTGTTGTATGATAGAAATGGTCCAATAAAAGAGTGGAGCAGTAAAAGAAAATATACCAATTGTCCATGGATCACAAAGGGATTACAAAATGCCTGCAAAAAGAAAAATACTGGGCGGCTGGGTAGCGCAGTGGAGAATGCACTCGCCTACCACCGCAGAGACTCTGGAATCGAATCCAGCTGTCAGCGGTACCTCCAGCTTGGTCAGTCGTCCCTACTAACACAATTGGCAGTGTTAGTGGGTGGGAAGCCGGCGGGGTATGTGTCCTGGTCGTTGTAAACTGTGGTTCTGTTTCGTAATGGATCTCGCTCGGCGTCACTACTGCACCGTACCTCGCTCGTGCACACGCACTGAATAAAAAATTCCACAATGTACCTTTACATCCCAACATTCGTCTGACCACACCCCTATCAGCTTACCTTCATAAGCAGGTGTGTGGCCACCTACTCGCCTCCTTCTTCGCTTTCACCACAAGGAAGTGCCTTCGGTAGATCCCCACTTGACGAGGTTGCTAGTTGAAGAAAGTTGAGACGAGTTTACATTGTGCTTATTTTTTTCTTCTCTCATAAATATTCAAGAGAAAAATCTAAGTCATAATGTCTACTTCGGAGAGTCGTAGAACCACTCTTCACCAGCGGTTCTCCATTCCTGCCTCCGTCATGCGTTCTGGTGCGGGGCTGTTGCCGCGTTCGTGGTCGGCAGCCACGCCCGGTAGGCATCCGATGGGTAGTTTGCCTCTCCGAGGAGCTCCTTTGGTTCCGGAGGATTTGAGACGTAAACTTTTTGCGTCTGCTCGTTCCCGTCGCAAGATGGTGTCCTGCAGACGCGAACGGCCTGGGTTTGGGGAATTGCTGGAGACCAGCGAGGATGCGTCGGTCTCTAGCTGCCCAATGGAAACAGAGGATTGCATGGTAGAGGCGGACGGGTTCTTGTTTGAAGGCCCAGTAGAGACGAATATCCCACCCGTCCAGGTAACACTGGAGGGGGGTGATATGTCTCCTTGGGGCGCCTTGTTCGAGGATGTCGGGGAAACCCCTCGGCCTCATCGGCAGGATGCCCTACTATCAGCCACGTCAGACTGTGGCTCCTTAACCAGTCGAAGCCTGCTGCATGTGAGGGATGCGGGTTCGGTGGAGGAAAGTCTGCAGGGGGAACTGCAGGCTTTGTTCCCCGAGTTTATGGCGGTGGCGGCCGCTGCAAACGGCGTGCCGCTGTCGCAGCCACTGCCTGCTCCTGTCCCCGATGATCTAATAGGTCATCTCTGGCAGCGTCGCCCGGTGAGAGGGGTGGACGTTGTCTACCCATTTTTCCCCTCAATGGGGGCCTATGTTCGTCGGGGCCAGGTGGTGTCCCACATCATGGGCCTCACTCCCGCCTACGTACCAATTACGCGGGTGGTGGGTTTGGTCGAATGTATGAGAGAGGGTGTGCCACGGCTTGATAGGCCGATGGCCGCTCTCCTCTGTCCGGATGTGGTGTGGGAGCCGTTATGCAAGCCGGTTCTCCAAGGAAAATCGGCTAGGCGGTTGGCGTATTGGAGTGACCAGTCGTTCATCGCGGGTACACAATCGCTGGCTGCTGCGTCTAATATCACACAGCTGGCAAGATTTGTATCCGGGTTAATGATGGGCGGCACGGAGCGGTCGGAGGTACAACATGATCAGCTCACCCAGGCGGCAGGAGCTGTCCTGCATCTGACTCAGCCGCCATAGCCGCTGGGAAAGTGCGTGCCCTGGCGACTCTGATCCAGCGCCACCTGGCTGGAGCAGGCCCGTGTGCCGGAGAAGAAGAGGGCTCCTCTTCTGACGGCCACCCTCTCCGATGCTGGACTGTTCGGGAAGGCCCTGCAATTGATGACCTCAACATGCAGAGAGATGGCAGAGGAGAGATCCGTGCTCCAACCCCATTTTCCACCTCCCGTCATCGCCGGTGGAGTCAGACGGCTTCCACGTCGTCGAGCTTCCTCCGCCGTGGCTGCCACTGCCTCCATCGCCACTGCTGGCCCGTCGACGAAGGCCAGGAGGAGAGACTGTGCTGCTGCTGCAGCCAGCCCATCTACGACCGGAGGAGACGGTAGGGATCGACGAGACCAGCAACCGATTACCTACCGTCCCTCCGGGGCTTCTCGGGGTGGCAAAGCCTGAGCGGCTCGAGGCAGCAGACGCCGCTAGGCAGTGACTTTTTTCCCCATGCGGTCCCCTCTGTTTACCCCTCCCCGGCCCTCTCATATTATTGTTTGCATAAATAAAAAGTCCCCTCTAAAGGGGGACTGTATTTTTTGTTAAACAAACTGTGTGTTTCTTCACCAAAACATATGATGAGGTTGCAAAGTGTGAATCTGCATTAGTATACATTGATGGATGAGTTACGTTCGTGTTATGAGATTAAAGCAAGGTCTGCAGCATACACTCGGTTATAGAAGGGTTTCTATCTTGGCCTGACGCTCCACATGCAGGTAGAAGCTGGTTGTATGGTCTGTTGCTTACACACAAAGTAATGTTGAACTACAACACTGTTGTGTTAGTTGCAGTAATGCTCGTATACACACGTTCCACGGCCTAGCCGTTATACTCTCTATCAGTGTTTTTTCTATGTACAACATGGAATGCGGGTGTAGGATTCACACACACACACGACTTGGTTTTGTTGTAAACCCTGTTCACAGTCTGTGGGTAGCATGCATTGTATTAGCTTGCGCTATTCATTAGCATTCTACCAAAGGTTTCATATACTACAGTTGTTATTGTGTGTAGGGGGAAGGGTTTTGTGAGGGGGTGCTGAATAAACCCCTCCTTCCCACTTGATTGGTCAAAGGGGTTTTCTCATCTCCTGTTGGGCCAGTCAGGGCCAAGCCGTTAAACGCCTTGGCTGGGGGGGGGGGGGGGGGTTGTCCTGACTCTGCTCCTATTACAAACAGGAGGCAGGGGAACTATGTGAGAATGCTATTCATCGACTACAGCTCGGCATTCAATACCATAGTCCCCTCCATACTCATAGCCAAGCTCGGGGACCTGTGCTTGAACTATGACCTCTGCCAGTGGGTCTTGGACTTCCTGACTGGCAGACCCCAGGTGGTGAGAGCAGGCAACTGCACCTCCTCATCCATCACCCTCAACATAGGGGCCCCCCAGGGCTGTGTTCTGAGTCCCCTCCTCTACTCCCTGTACACACACGACTGTGTGGCTCAGCGGAGTAGCAATACAATCATCAAATTTGCTGACGACACAGTGGTGGTGGGCCTGATCTCTGCCAACGACAAGAGGGCCTACCTGGAAGAGGTCAAGGTCCTGGCGGGATGGTGCCAGGAAAACAGCCTCTCCCAGAACGTCAGCAAAACAAAGGAGATGATTGTGGACTTCAGGAGGTCGGGGGTCAAGGACTACAGCCCCCTCAGCATCGACGGGGCACCGGTTGAGAGAGTCAACAGCTTTAAGTACCTCGGAGCCTACATATCCGAGGACTTGACATGGACCACACACATTGACAGTGTTGTGAAGAAGGCACAACAACGCCTCTACTTCCTCAGGCGCCTAAGGAAGTTCCAAGTCAGTCAGAAGATCCTTAAGAACTTCTACTCATGTACAATAGAGAGCATCTTGACCGGCAACATCACCTCCTGGTTTGGGAATAGCACTGCACAAGACCGAAGCAGACTACAAAGAGTGACACGTTCAGCCGAACGCACAATTGGAGGGGGCCTCCCCACCCTCCAGAACATTTACAACAAGCGTTGCAAGGGCAAGGCTAAGAGAATCATTAAAGACTCCAGTCACCCGAACAACTGCCTCTTTGAACTGCTGCGGTCAGGCAAGCGATACCGGAGTCTCAAGGCGAGCACAGAAAGACTCAGAAGAAGCTTCTATCCCCAGGCCATCAGGCTGCTAAACGAACAATGAACACTACACAACAACAACCACCAAACGCACATAGCACACACATCCACACGCACACACTCACTTTAAACAAACACACTGTAGCACCCACTCCACACACTTTATAGCACACACCCACTTTAAACAAACACACTGTAGCACCCACTCCCCACACTTTATATTTATTGATGAAGGATTGCACTACAACTCGTACACCTTACTGTAAATTGTACCTAAATTGTACCTCATCCCATTTCTGCTTTGCACTATATAGTACTGTACATTAGTACACTGCATAGTATTGTATATTATATGGTAACTCAGAACATTGTACATATGTCTATACCGAACACTGTGACCTCATTTTCTTCTTCTAAATTACATGCTATACTATGTTATTTGATACTATCTTGTCTAGCACAGTCTCTGGAGCGTAACAGTAAGAAGCATTTTGTATGAAAGTATTCTGTACTTCTGTATGACAACTATTAAAGAAACTTGAAACTTGAAACTTGAGGAGTTGTGTGTGGGGTTTCCCCCCGTCATAGCATACGAACGTACGTTGCTATGACGATGGCTTCCGTGAGTTAGATCTTTACGTAAGATCTGTTGTGTCAAAGTGTCGGGTTAGAGCGTAGGACTTACGGGTCCGCTACGCTCGGTTTTATGTGTAACTTGAGTCAGTTGGTCACGTGACTCGCAGTTGCCATGGCTTTTTCATTCTACGACTCACGTGGGAAGGCTTTCTGGGGAATTTCGGTCTAAGTCCTCTGTGGAAGGGGTGACTGGATGTAAAAATGTAAACAGTTTTTACCCTCGGCTGTGTAGACTGGGATTCATGCTGTTGGTGCTTCCTTCTTTTTTATTAAAAAGAGTTGGAGTTAGGAAGCACCACACCCCTCTTGTCGTTCCCCTGGGCGCCTTGGGGATTCACTGAAAGGTCTAAATAGCCTGTTCATTGATGTGGTTGTGTCCCGACGCACGCTTAAGTGCTAGCTCGGGGTGTTCTGTTGAAGATCAGGCGGGTGACTAGCACGCCTTGGTTGCTTGTGGTTAAAACAGCGTTTTTATAAAGCAACTGGGATGGAGGTTTTTTCCTCTTCCAACGACCTGTTATTGGTTATCGACGGATTCTCGTTCATATCTGGGGGATGATGACGGAATGGATCTGAACATATGTAGAGGGGTCTCACGCCCTTGGGGTGGGCCACCGGGCGCGGTTCGCACCGACCGTCTGGGTGGCGCCTTCTTTTCATGTTTTAAGATCAACACGCATATCTGCCCCTTCTCCTGGAGTAGGCATGTCGGCGTGGTTAGGGCACGGGACTGGTTCTGGTCACGCTGGTCCAGATCAGTTAAACCCGTTGTCCGCCGGGGATGCAGATCTGCTGTTCTGGTACCCTGAGGGACTTGTGCTTTTTTCGGGGGGAAAAATGCCAGGTCGGTCCGGGTGTCGCAGGGTTAGGCGCTATGGAGACCCTTGTTGGGTACATATTGTACTCTGCACTGTCGTAATGGCTTGCGGCCATGCCAACTTGTACACGCCCGATCTCGTTCGATCTCGGCCGCTACGCAGGTTTGGTCCTGGTTAGTACTTGGTTGGGAGACCGCCTGGGAATACCAAGTGCGGTGTGCTTGGGGCTGGTTCTCCATTCTTTTCGCTCCTCTCTCACGCGTGGCGAAGAGGGGGCTGTTGGGGTGGTCTTGGACCTCCTCTGGTAACCCTGTGCTTCCCGTGCCGCCGGGCCCGGTCCGAAGTAATGTTTCGTCGACCCGTAGGCCTGGAATAACCCTTTTTTGAAAACTGAAGCACTTGTACTGCGGTATAATGCCCGCAGGTGTGTTTTGGAGTTTTTTCCTGAGGGGTTATACGAACAACCACTGCATAGGGTAACGACAGGGTGGTTGGTTCCCTGGGCCCTCATGTATCAACGTGACGTACGCACAGATATGTGCTTAAGCCGTGCGTACGACCATTTCTAAGCAAAGTGTGGGATCTATCAATTTGAACTTGTGCTTGACTTTGTGCTTATGTCTACGCACAGCTCTGAGCATGCTTAGCTGACGCCCAGTGGTAGAATATCGTTACTACGGCATATGCGCTCCTCAGTTAATGCATTAGTTTCAACGCAGAAATAAGCTTCCGTGCATTACTTCCAACACTGGCGTGTTCAACTTCTGTATGACCCGTAATTCATTATAGTTCATTGTAAAATAGCGACAGTAGTGTAATTATAACGGGCTCATGCGGGAACAAGAGGTTGGCTTGCTTGTTTGGCACGGGGGGCAGAAGCAGAACACCCACCTCCAAACGCCATTAAATATTGTTTCAAATAAAAAGCGGCATACTATTATTTTGTGTCATGTTTCCAAATAAGATTGGCCACAACGGAATGCTTTCTACTTCAATTTGTTGATTAGAATAGATTACCTCGCTCCGTTGAAACTTCACTGAGCTCAGCACACAGACATGATAATAATAATAACAACAACAATAATAATAATAATAGCTTCATTTTACATAGCGCCTTTCAAGAGACCCATGCAAGGTCGCTTTACATAGATGGGGGGGGGGGAATAACAAAGTAATAAAGATAGTGGACAGACTATGTAAATATGATGATGGGATTCAAGTTCGCGTTTTTATTGATCATAGGCATGCTGTCAGAGTATGATGTCATAATCAAACATTCTAGAACATTTGTCATCACAGATCATGTCATAATAGAACATAGGCTACATGGCATGGTCCATCGTGATATTGTGTAGACTGTTATTACTGTACTACCACCCATTGTGACAACAGCCTTGTGAGCTCCCGCACACAAACATGATGGAATTCAAGTTCATGTATTGATCACATAGGCAGACTACCATACATGGCAGTGAGATTCATTGTTCCTGTATATGCTCTCGTATTATTGTTTATATAAGCTACCCAATACTGACATCAAAATAGATTGTATGCCTCTAGAAATCATATGCAGCAGGTAGAACATTTACGGAAAATCCGTCGCGATTTGGAATAAAATTGAGGAGAACTTTAATCCCTGGGTATTAATCAAACAAAACGGAAAAAGGCAGTCATATTCCAGCACGGTCTTTATTAGTGTTTGCGCTGCCCAGGCAGCAATGGTTAATAGATATCATATCCGACATCACCGTACGTGTACACGTCTGTCAGCCTGTCTCATAACACGCTTCCCTCGGTTTAGTCCATTTTTCCACATTTCATGGTGGTGTTCTATTACCATATATGGTTAATCGGGGCGGTTTTGGTATGCAAATACGTGAAAGTGTGCACGAGCCTCAGCGTAGAAGCAAGGTGATATTTATCATGACAGGTGTGCGTAGGACCTGTGTACGCACGTGTGATAAATCCCGTTTTTTTTTGTGCGTGCACACATTCTAAATTCTGTGCTTACGTGTGGAAATAGAACATTTTCCAAGAAAACTTGATGAATGAGGGCCCTGGTGTGTTGGGGCAGAGTCACCTCCCGGGTTACCCGGTTGAGTGTGCCCCTGCACGTTCATGACGTATGCCAATCATGTCAGCCTTCTCTGCCTCATACCCTCTGGGGGGGGGGGGGGGTTTAAAGGAGGCTTTGTCATGGTGATCAACAACGCCAGCATACGCCCCTTCCGCCGGGGCGGCTGTTTTCAGCTGACTCCTTTGGCGCCTGTCTCGTCCGCAGTGCTCCAGGCTCAGGTTACAGCCTGTTGCCTGGTTTCCCCGGTACGCTGCCTGCTTCCGTTGGTTAACCTTTTGAGTGCTTACGGCCATGCTGACTGCCTGTTCTGCAGGGTCAGTATGCCAGGCGGTGTGCTATTGGGGGGAAGGGGCCCACTCTTGGAGGGGCCTTATCCGAATACGCTGGCGATGTGGGGGGCGGTGTCACTAAGTGACCACCTGGTGGGGTCTTGATGCCTGGCGTCATTGACCTCTCCGGGCCCCCGTTTTTCAGGGGATCCAGTCCCTTCGGTGGGTCTGGGTCTTCCTTCGCGCTCCGCTGCTACGGCCTTGCCACGGGGTTGGGTTTGCTCTTGACCCCGTGATTTCTGGGGGCAGTAACGAGGTTGTTCCTTCCGTTCGTTCCCGGGTGGCATGCAGGTGTGTGTAGTCGTGGGGTCAAGCCACGGTCTGCTCGCCCTGTGTGTTGAGTTGCTTGAGTGTCTCTTCGCACGGTCGGGTCCGTCGCCCTCCCGGGAACCTCCAATAGGGGGGGTGCCCTCCATTAGGGGGGGTCGGGGGGGCTCGGTCCTCCCCGATCTGATGGTTGTGGGGGGCCTCAGTGGGGTACATTTGTGGAATTTTTTATTCAGTGCGCGTGCACGAGCGAGGTACAGTGCAGTAGTGACGCCGAGCGTCACCATTACTCACAGTTCCTACTGGTCGGTCGGGGTGCCTGTTCAGCAGGGAGGGGATCTGGGGGAAATAGCATGAACCTCGTTGTCAGGTGAAAAGAAGCGGCTGGCTGACTCCACATGTATCGGAGGAGGCATGTGGTAGTTCTACACCCTCCCTAGGCTGACAGTGGGGCAATGCGCGCAACGACCAGGAAGGGAATTGGCATAACGACTAAATTGGGATGGGAGCAAAAATACAGAAAAAGTGAGAACAAACAAATTATTTATAAAAAAAATTTAAATACTCTTTATAGAGAATTTATAAGATTGAAAACAAAAGAAGAGGACAATAAATATAAAAATAAGTGAACTCATATTATAAGGTCAAATAAGAAAGAATATTATAAGAAAATACTAGATGATAATAAAAACAATATTAAGGGAATATGGAAGTTATTAAACAGTATTATAAAAAAACAGTACCACAGCTAATAATTATCCAAAATATTGAATTGATGATGACAAAGATAATTATAATATAGAAGATGTGGCCAACAGCTTTAATAAATTATTTGTAAGCGTTGGACTCGATCATGCAGATAATTATCCTGATCCTGGGACAGCTGGTAACAAAAAATTTGGGATTGCTGAAGAGAAATCCTAGTTCAATGTTTTTAAAAACAGTGGGTGGAAAATAAATGTTGGACATTGTAAATAAATGTAAGAAAAAAAGTCCACTGATTTTGATTACATTGATATGACATTAGTGAAAAAGGTCATTGCTGGATTTCAAACCATAAAGAAATATATCTGCAATTTATTATTTCAAACTGGTTCATTTCCAGATCTTTACTTCCACAATTCTCTAAAATACAGGAAAAACTCTTTAGCAACAGGTTAGATGCTTTCTTAGAAAAGCATCAACTACTCTCTGATAGCCAATATGGGTTCAGAGCAAACAGATAGAGGAAATAATAAACAAATGCTTACAAATGCTCATTAACGCCATAGACAAAAAAACAATATGCAATTGGAGTATTTATTGACTTAAAAAAAAGCATTTGACACAATTAACCATGATATATTAATTAACAAATTGGAAAAGTATGGCATCAGGGGCGTAGTGCTAGACTCGATTAAAAGTTATCTAAATAAGAGACAACCTTCAAAAACACTCTCAAAAAACACCTACGTGAGACTGCAATCCGAAACTGGCCCCTACAAATGTCCTAACCTAGTTGTACAGTAAATGACCAAGTAAGGCTTTGTCAATATTCCAATGTACAGTGTAAAATGTGTGTGTGTCCCCTACCCAACCCCCCCCCCCCCCCCCCCCCACCTCCAATGTACAGCCCTCACCCAACCCAGCCCTCACCCAACCCCACCCCACCAACCTCCTCCAATGTACAGTTTCTACGCCAAATGTATATACACTCCTTTTCTGGACACTTTTGTATCACAAACAGTACTGTATTTGCAAATCTGATATGTCATAAATGTATAGATGTAGCAGTACTGTCTATCTGTATGTCATGTATGTCATATATGTTATGATGAATTGAAAATGGGGGACCCTGGTGTAAACAAGACGAAAGTCTTTCTCTGGTCTGCATCCCCTTAACAATTGTATGTATTGAGATGTACTGTACTGTACCCATTCTGCAATCTGTTAATAAACTTTTCAATCAATCAATCAATTCAATCAATCAAACTGGGTGATTGCTCTTCATTGTGTTTGGACATTGTTTGTGGTGTCCCCCAGGGGTCAGTGTTGGGGCCAAAATTGTTTATACTGTATATTAACGACATATGTAAAGTGTCCGCGTTATTGAAATTAGTTTTGTTTGCCGATGATACAAATATTTTCTGTTCTGGGGATAATTTTAATAAATTGCAGGAGGACATTATAGGAAGGAAATGATTAAACTTAAAATGTTGTTTGATTTCAACAATAAATGTATCCAAGACCAAAATAATGCTGTTTGGAAATTGTAGGAAAGATATTTCTTGGTGTCACGATTGACAAAAGAATCACAAATCACTTCACATTCTCGACTGTTCACTAGTTTCACCATATTTAACTTACTGCGTTGAAGTCTGGGAAAATAATTACAAATGCTCATTATACCCATTAACTGCATCCTACAGAAAAGAGCTGTGCTAATCATTCACAAGGTTGGATATCTGTACCATACTCATTCACTATTCTTACAGTCAAAATTATAAAAATGTACTGATATTGTACTGTATAAAACTGCACAAACAATGTACAAAGCAAAATATTATAAACTCGCAGGAAATATTCAAAAATTGTTCAACGTGCAAGATTACAATTTAAGGGGATTTTTTATTTAAGGAAAATATACAGTTTTCGAACGACCATGAAAAAAAAGTCTTTGTATTTCAATTTGCGGAGTAAAATTATGGAACGTTCTGATTGTGGAGTTAAAGCAATGTCAAAACATAAAACAGTAGGCTACAGTCAAATGGTTTTCCCGAGGTACAGCGATGAAGAAGGGGTTTTATAACTGGCTGTGTGTGTGTGTATGTATATGTATGTATACATGTATGTATATATGTGTATGTAGGTATGTAGTTGTATATATGTATATAAAATGGCTAGAATAACTATACAGGGTAACCTACAGTTTTGGCAAATAATAATAATAAATTAATAAAAAATGTTTTGTTAACTAAGTAATTATTTTCATTATAAGTCTGACAATAAAGAGAGCAGGTAGTTAGTAAAGTATGAATTAGTAAAGTATGATCTGACAATGAGTAAAAAGGGGTGGGATTAAATAAGTGTATACTTCTTCCCACTCATTTTCAAATATGTAATATAATAAAACATTTAGTTTGACTTTTTAGTTTTAGTTTTCTTTATACATTTATTATTTGAATGGTTTAAGGCTATATCTGTACTTGTTGTTTGTTTGTTGTTGTTGCATATTTTAAATAAACTTCAATCAAATCAACAACCCTGGCCCCCTGCTATCCTTCATGACCATTCTTCAGCCTGGCCAATGCTACTTCCAACCCAACCACGCTAGAGCAGAACCAAGTCAATGCTGGCTTAGGACCCAACTCTACTACATCTCTCTCAAGCTAAAGTGTTCTTTTCTGTATATATGTTGGTGTTGTATGTTGTATGTTGAACTGTGAAAGAATACACAACTCATACAGCTCTCCTTCGACAGGTTGACAGAATGTGCTACTACAACCAAAGAGTTTAGATGTGGCTAAACCTGCCTCCGGTCCTTAGTAACTGTCTCTGTACAAACTGTTGTTTGCACCTTTCCGTTCCCATACATGTGTTGTTTTTAAACCAGGTCAGAATTAAACCAGTAGTATTTTTTGTTCTCTCTTGTGTATGTCCCATTGTCTTCCCTCTTATAGCGCCCTGCTAATTTGGTTGCTTCAAGGGAGTCCTTCTACTTCTAGCTGTGGGTAGTAATTCCCCGAACCACAGGCAGCCTACTAAGTGTACGTTGTATTTGTTGCATGTTTATACTGTGGACATACAGAGTGATTGGACATGTTGCAAGCCTAGCTCGCTGTATAGTATTAGCCTAGCTCGCTGTATAGTATTGGCCTAGCTCGCTGTATAGTATTAGCCTAGCTCGCTGTATAGTATTAGCCTAGCTTGCTGTATAGTATTAGCCTACATTTACATTTTACATTTAGTCATTTAGCTGACGCTTTTATCCAAAGCGACTTACAAGTTCTGTGCGACAAGACAGCAAGAAGGGTATAACTCTATCAGCTGAGTAACAATGTTCATCAAAGTGTTGCGTGTTACAGTGTAGGTTAGTTTATTAGGACAAGTGCATGACAGTAAGGTTAGTCACGGTTAGATTTTTTTTTTTTTTTTTATCATTTCAGATAATGGTTGAAGAAGTGAGTCTTTAGTCGACGGCGAAAGATTGGACGGGATTCGGCTGTCCTAACTGGGATAGGTAGTTCATTCCACCATTGTGGGGCAATGCTTGCTGTATAGTATTAGCCTAGCTCGCTGTAGAGTATTAGCCTAGCTCGCTGTATAGTATTAATCTAGCTCACTGTATAGTATTAGCCTAGCTTGCTGTAGTGTATAGTATTAGCCTAGCTCGCTGTATAGTATTAGCCTTAATACAAGTGTGGCCTACTGTGTGTTGGCGTGCTGAGGAAGTGAATGCATCCTGGCAGGAAGTGAATGGATCATGACAGGAAGTGAATGCATCCTGACAGGAAGTCTGTGGCCCATCAGAAATCTTCAAGGTCGGCCGGGTAGACAAAGTTGCTCCTGAAGAGTTTATAGGCCAACAGCTGACCTCCAAATATCATCATCACCAAACCAGACCCTGAGAGAAAGAGGGGGGGGGGGGGGGGGGTGAGTGAAAAAAAGGACGGATGGACGGACAGGAGAACAGATAGAAAGACAGACAGACAGACAGACAGACAGACAGACAGACAGACAGACAGACAGACAGACAGACAGACAGACATAGACATGCATGCAGACGACAGACAGACAGTGCCAGTCTCACCAAGAGCAATCCACCAGTGTTCAGCAGATGGGAAGTCAGACATCACTGCAGAACACAGATAAAACAGATAGATTAAACATACAGTATATTGAGTATAAGATCCTGTTTAGCACCACCTGCACATACACACACACGCATGCACGTACACATGCATACACACACACAGAATAAATGTCTGAGAACATAGAAGATGGCTCTCAGCTCTGAAACATTGCATACAAACTCACTGTGATATTACAGAAGAAATGGTCAGTCAGCGGAAGTGGAAATGCTATCTTCCCTTGTAGGAACAAGGGGGCTAGAATGGTACTATATATATATATAATCTAACCCTAACTAATCTTACTGTCATGCACGTGTCCTAAATCCTAACCTAATCCTAACCTAACCTACACTGTAGCACTCAACACTTTGATGAACATTATTACTCAGCTGATAGAGTTGTGCCCTTCCTGATGACTTGTCGTACAGAACTTGTAAGTCGATTTGGATAAAAGGGTCAGCTAAATGACTAAATGTAAAATGTAAATGTAATGTACTATATGGATAGTTATTGATATTTGTTATTGTTATAGTGTAGAAATGTGTGCATTGAAGTGTCTGTAAAGTCTCGACGACATTGAAAATGATGGTGACCTCAATTGTAATTTCGAGAATAAATAAAGGTTGATGATGATACAAGTTGCCCTCATGTGGTTGCTCAGTTGTACTACATTGGAAAAACACCAATGATTGATGTTGTAATGTAATTTTAACAAATTGATGATGTGTGTCTTAATGTAATTTTAACACATTTATGATTTATGTCTTAATGTCATTTGAAGACATTGATGAGGATCTATTGAAAATATGATGTAATATTCCAATCAATTATCAATATATATTGATATGTTAAGTTATCTATACATGTGTGCATTTGGACATGTATCTGTGTGCGCCAGCATGTGTGTGCGTGTGTGTCTGTGTCTGTGTCAGTCTATCCAATTACATAATCCTTCCGCTAAATCCAATCAGTTGTTCTGTCCAACTGAACCACTTTGTGTGCGTGTGTGTGTGTGTGTGTGTGTGTGTGTGTGTGTGTGTGTGTGTGTGTGTGTGTGTGTGTGTGTGTGTGTGTGTGTGTGTGTGTGTGTGTGTGTGTGTGTGTGTGTGTGTGCGCGTGCGTGTGCGTGCGTGTGTGTGTGTGTGTGTGTGTGTGTGTGTGCGTGCCTGTGCGTGTGTGTGTGTGTGTATGTATTACCTGCTACAGTCATGGCTATATGCAGCAGTGTAACAGTGATGGCGTAGTCCCAGACCCACTCCTCTACAATCCAGGCAAAGACCAGCCCTCCCAACACATACGTCACCTCCATAGAGATAACACTGACTGGAGAGACAGACAGCACAGCATACAGACATTTATTGATCAGATATTTGTCAGGACTCAGGACACAAAGCTTGAAACTGGGACGTCTGGTCACCCTAAGTATAATTATGGTAATCAATTCTAACCCACACATCAGACCAAAACAAAACAGGTAAACAAAGTACAGTACTAAACAAGGTTCTTTTGTCTAGAGGTCCCTGTCTTACCTGACATCATTCACACTGATCTCAGCATACCCTACTAAACAACACCGTTCACACTGATATCAACCTACTGTACCCTATACTAAACACTGTTCACACTGATCTCAGCCTACCTTACTAAACACTGTTCACACTGATCTCAGCCTACCTTACTAAACTGTTCACACTGATCTCAGCCTACCTTACTAAACTGTTCACACTGATCTCAGCCTACCTTACTAAACTGTTCACACTGATCTCAGCCTACCTTACTAAACTGTTCACACTGATCTCAGCATACCCTACTAAACTGTTCACACTGATCTCAGCCTACCTTACTAAACTGTTCACACTGATCTCAGCCTACCTTACTAAACTGTTCACACTGATCTCAGCATACCCTACTAAACTGTTCACACTGATCTCAGCCTACCTTACTAAACTGTTCACACTGATCTCAGCCTACCTTACTAAACTGTTCACACTGATCTCAGCCTACCTTACTAAACTATTCACACTGATCTCAGCCTACCTTACTAAACTGTTCACACTGATCTCAGCCTACCTTACTAAACTATTCACACTGATCTCAGCCTACCTTACTAAACTATTCACACTGATCTCAGCCTATCTTACTAATCACCATTCACACTGATATCAGCCTACCTTATTAAACTATTCACACTGATCTCAGCCTACCTTACTAAACTATTCACACTGATATCAGCCTACCTTACTAATCACCATTCACACTGATATCAGCCTACCTTACTAAACTATTCACACTGATCTCAGCCTACCTTACTAAACACTGTTCACACTGATCTCAGCCTACCTTACTAAACTATTCACACTGATCTCAGCCTACCTTATTAAACTGTTCACACTGATCTCAGCCTATCTTACTAAACTGTTCACACTGATCTCAGCCTACCTTACTAAACTGTTCACACTGATCTCAGCCTACCTTACTAATCACCATTCACACTGATCTCAGCCTACCTTACTAATCACCATTCACACTGATATCAGCCTACCTTACTAATCACCATTCACACTGATATCAGCCTACCTTACTAAACTGTTCACACTGATCTCAGCCTACCTTACTAAACTGTTCACACTGATCTCAGCCTACCTTACTAATCACCATTCACACTGATATCAGCCTACCTTACTAAACATCATTCACACTAGGGCGGCTGGGTGGCGTAGCGGAGATTGCGCTCGTCACCAATGCAAGAGACTCCAGTATCGAATCCCAGTCTCAGCATTGCCTTCGGCTTGGGCCGGCCGTCGTAGTGGCTCATTTGGTAGAGTCAGCGGGTGGAAGTCGACGGGTGGGGATTGGACGTTGTGGACAGCGACCCCTACAGGTCGGTTGGGAGCCGCCTGCACAGCAGAGACAGGAAGTGGCGAGGGTAGTGTGAGCCTCCCATGCGTTACACCTGGCCAATGAGAGTCCGCGCTGGCAGGCGAAAAGATGAGACACGCTGCCTCCTCGTGTGCCGGAGGGAACATGTGATGCAAGGCTTCTATCCTCCCTACAACCGACCAGTGGGGGGCATAGTCGAGCAACGTTCAAGACAGGGGAGGGGAGAATTGGATACACGAAAAATTGGGATGGGAGAAAAAATAGAAAAATAAGGAGAAAAAGTGGATAAAAAAAATACATCATTCACACTGATATCAGCCTACCTTACTAAACATCATTCACACTGCCATGATGTAGAAAATGAGACTTAAAAGCTGTTTGAAAGTTGTTAGTCAATTAATCAGTTAATCCACCCATGTGAAAACTGTTGCTAAACCATTCAAATCTCCACGTTGAAGTTTCACTTTCAGTCTTTGGGTGCACTTGTTATAAACTCCCGATGCTCCCGACTGATGTGTGGATTTGAATGGCTTGAAGTTGAGTAATACAGTAACGTTAGTGAAAATATGCGACTTAGACAACTTTTAAATAACTGGAGCATTTTCCACCCCTTTTTAAATATCAACGACAGTGTACTCAACAGACAACAGTACATACAACAGTAGTATCAAACAATCTCTCTCTCTCTCTCTCTCTCTCTCTCTCTCTCTCTCTCTCTCTCTCTCTCTCTCACCCAGGTATTTCGGGTTCTGCCATGATGGTTGGGTTGTGTAGTCAAATGGAGCCAGCAGACTGTCAACCTCATGTACCCTAAACACACACACACACACACACACACACACACACACACACACACACACACACACACACACACACACACACACACACACACACACACACACACACACACGCACACGCACATGCACAACAAGAGGACATTTTAAGGACATTTAAGGACACTATTTACTGTAGGTCAATAATATCAGAGGTCTATGGCTATAGGTTAATAGTCCTGATATCAGAGGTTAATAATTCTGATTTCAGAAGTATAAGGTTGTAGGCTAATGGTCTTGATATCAGAGGTCTATGGTTGAAGATGAATGGTCCTGATATCAGAGGTCTATGGATATAGGCTAGCTATCAGAGGTCTTGACTGTTCGTTCAAACCTTTATTTAAACTATCCATGGGTTAGGAGACTATTGATCTTCAAGGTTTTAAACTCTCCATGGGTTAGGAGACTATTGATCTATAAGGTTTAACACTGTCCATAGGAGACTATTGATCAATAAGGGTTAACACTGTCCATAGGAGACTATTGATCAATAAGGTTTAACACTGTCCATAGGAGACTATTGATCAATAAGGTTTAACACTGTCCATAGGAGACTATTGATCAATAAGGTTTAAACTGTCCATATAGGAGACTATTGATCTATAAGGTTTAACACTCTCCATAGGTTAGGGGACTATTGATCTATAAACTGTGTTGACGGTTGTTCCATGAGTTAGGAGCACTAAAATAAAAGGCTGACTTTCCAAGATCAGAACATGCTTGTGGGACCTGAAGCATAAGCCAGTAATTTGAGCTAGAGTCAGATAGGGTAATAAGGGCCAATAAGGGCTTTATAGATAAACAAATGCCAATGTGTGTGTGTGTGTGTGTGTGTGTGTGTGTGTGTGTGTGTGTGTGTGTGTGTGTGTGTGTGTGTGTGTGTGTGTGTGTGTGTGTGTGTGTGTGTGTGTGTGTGTGTGTGTGTGTGTGTGTGTGTGTGTGTGTGTGTGTGTGTGTGTGTGTGTGTGTGTGTGTGTGTGTGTGTGTGGTTACCTGAGCAGTCCGATGCAGAGACTCACTGCGATGTAGTAGAGAGAATAGAAGGCCACCATGCACATTAACAGATTTTGTAAGACCACCTGAGAGCGAGACAGAGAGACCATGCACATTAATAATTTCTGTAACACCACCTGAAAGAGAGACCATGCACATTAACAGATTCTGTAAGACCACCTGAGAGAGAGAGAGAGAGAGAGAGAGAGAGAGAGAGAGTGAGAGAGAGACACTGTGCACATTAACAATTTCTGTAACACCACCCGAGAGAGAGAGACCATGAACAGATTATGTAACACTACCTGAGAGAAAGAGAGAGAGAGAGACCATGCACATTAACATATTACTGTATGTAACACTACCTGGGAGAAAGAGAGAGAGAGAGACCATGCACATTAACACATTCTATAACACCACCTGACAGAGAGAGAGACTCCACCTCTCTGCTTACAAAGATGCCCTCACCACCACCAAGTCTATTTCTCCACCATCATCAATGACTCCAGCCGTAACCCCCCCACGCCCTCTTCTCCATGAGAACACCAGACAGACAGACAGACAGACAGACAGACAGACAGACAGACAGACAGACAGACAGACAGACAGACAGACAGACAGACAGACAGACAGACAGACAGACAGACAGACAGACAGACAGACAGACAGACAGACAGACAGACAGACAGACAGACAGACAGACAGACAGACAGACAGACAGACAGACAGACAGACAGACAGACAGACAGACAGACAGACAGACAGACAGACAGACAGACAGACAGACAGACAGACAGACAGACAGACAGACAGACAGACAGACAGACAGACAGACAGACAGACAGACAGACAGACAGACAGACAGACAGACAGACAGACAGACAGACAGACAGACAGACAGACAGACAGACAGACAGACAGACAGACAGACAGACAGACAGACAGACAGACAGACAGACAGACAGACAGACAGACAGACAGACAGACAGACAGACAGACAGACAGACAGACAGACAGACAGACAGACAGACAGACAGACAGACAGACAGACAGACAGACAGACAGACAGACAGACAGACAGACAGACAGACAGACAGACAGACAGACAGACAGACAGACAGACAGACAGACAGACAGACAGACAGACAGACAGACAGACAGACAGACAGACAGACAGACAGACAGACAGACAGACAGACAGACAGACAGACAGACAGACAGACAGACAGACAGACAGACAGACAGACAGACAGACAGACAGACAGACAGACAGACAGACAGACAGACAGACAGACAGACAGACAGACAGACAGACAGACAGACAGACAGACAGACAGACAGACAGACAGACAGACAGACAGACAGACAGACAGACAGACAGACAGACAGACAGACAGACAGACAGACAGACAGACAGACAGACAGACAGACAGACAGACAGACAGACAGACAGACAGACAGACAGACAGACAGACAGACAGACAGACAGACAGACAGACAGACAGACAGACAGACAGACAGACAGACAGACAGACAGACAGACAGACAGACAGACAGACAGACAGACAGACAGACAGACAGACAGACAGACAGACAGACAGACAGACAGACAGACAGACAGACAGACAGACAGACAGACAGACAGACAGACAGACAGACAGACAGACAGACAGACAGACAGACAGACAGACAGACAGACAGACAGACAGACAGACAGACAGACAGACAGACAGACAGACAGACAGACAGACAGACAGACAGACAGACAGACAGACAGACAGACAGACAGACAGACAGACAGACAGACAGACAGACAGACAGACAGACAGACAGACAGACAGACAGACAGACAGACAGACAGACAGACAGACAGACAGACAGACAGACAGACAGACAGACAGACAGACAGACAGACAGACAGACAGACAGACAGACAGACAGACAGACAGACAGACAGACAGACAGACAGACAGACAGACAGACAGACAGACAGACAGACAGACAGACAGACAGACAGACAGACAGACAGACAGACAGACAGACAGACAGACAGACAGACAGACAGACAGACAGACAGACAGACAGACAGACAGACAGACAGACAGACAGACAGACAGACAGACAGACAGACAGACAGACAGACAGACAGACAGACAGACAGACAGACAGACAGACAGACAGACAGACAGACAGACAGACAGACAGACAGACAGACAGACAGACAGACAGACAGACAGACAGACAGACAGACAGACAGACAGACAGACAGACAGACAGACAGACAGACAGACAGACAGACAGACAGACAGACAGACAGACAGACAGACAGACAGACAGACAGACAGACAGACAGACAGACAGACAGACAGACAGACAGACAGACAGACAGACAGACAGACAGACAGACAGACAGACAGACAGACAGACAGACAGACAGACAGACAGACAGACAGACAGACAGACAGACAGACAGACAGACAGACAGACAGACAGACAGACAGACAGACAGACAGACAGACAGACAGACAGACAGACAGACAGACAGACAGACAGACAGACAGACAGACAGACAGACAGACAGACAGACAGACAGACAGACAGACAGACAGACAGACAGACAGACAGACAGACAGACAGACAGACAGACAGACAGACAGACAGACAGACAGACAGACAGACAGACAGACAGACAGACAGACAGACAGACAGACAGACAGACAGACAGACAGACAGACAGACAGACAGACAGACAGACAGACAGACAGACAGACAGACAGACAGACAGACAGACAGACAGACAGACAGACAGACAGACAGACAGACAGACAGACAGACAGACAGACAGACAGACAGACAGACAGACAGACAGACAGACAGACAGACAGACAGACAGACAGACAGACAGACAGACAGACAGACAGACAGACAGACAGACAGACAGACAGACAGACAGACAGACAGACAGACAGACAGACAGACAGACAGACAGACAGACAGACAGACAGACAGACAGACAGACAGACAGACAGACAGACAGACAGACAGACAGACAGACAGACAGACAGACAGACAGACAGACAGACAGACAGACAGACAGACAGACAGACAGACAGACAGACAGACAGACAGACAGACAGACAGACAGACAGACAGACAGACAGACAGACAGACAGACAGACAGACAGACAGACAGACAGACAGACAGACAGACAGACAGACAGACAGACAGACAGACAGACAGACAGACAGACAGACAGACAGACAGACAGACAGACAGACAGACAGACAGACAGACAGACAGACAGACAGACAGACAGACAGACAGACAGACAGACAGACAGACAGACAGACAGACAGACAGACAGACAGACAGACAGACAGACAGACAGACAGACAGACAGACAGACAGACAGACAGACAGACAGACAGACAGACAGACAGACAGACAGACAGACAGACAGACAGACAGACAGACAGACAGACAGACAGACAGACAGACAGACAGACAGACAGACAGACAGACAGACAGACAGACAGACAGACAGACAGACAGACAGACAGACAGACAGACAGACAGACAGACAGACAGACAGACAGACAGACAGACAGACAGACAGACAGACAGACAGACAGACAGACAGACAGACAGACAGACAGACAGACAGACAGACAGACAGACAGACAGACAGACAGACAGACAGACAGACAGACAGACAGACAGACAGACAGACAGACAGACAGACAGACAGACAGACAGACAGACAGACAGACAGACAGACAGACAGACAGACAGACAGACAGACAGACAGACAGACAGACAGACAGACAGACAGACAGACAGACAGACAGACAGACAGACAGACAGACAGACAGACAGACAGACAGACAGACAGACAGACAGACAGACAGACAGACAGACAGACAGACAGACAGACAGACAGACAGACAGACAGACAGACAGACAGACAGACAGACAGACAGACAGACAGACAGACAGACAGACAGACAGACAGACAGACAGACAGACAGACAGACAGACAGACAGACAGACAGACAGACAGACAGACAGACAGACAGACAGACAGACAGACAGACAGACAGACAGACAGACAGACAGACAGACAGACAGACAGACAGACAGACAGACAGACAGACAGACAGACAGACAGACAGACAGACAGACAGACAGACAGACAGACAGACAGACAGACAGACAGACAGACAGACAGACAGACAGACAGACAGACAGACAGACAGACAGACAGACAGACAGACAGACAGACAGACAGACAGACAGACAGACAGACAGACAGACAGACAGACAGACAGACAGACAGACAGACAGACAGACAGACAGACAGACAGACAGACAGACAGACAGACAGACAGACAGACAGACAGACAGACAGACAGACAGACAGACAGACAGACAGACAGACAGACAGACAGACAGACAGACAGACAGACAGACAGACAGACAGACAGACAGACAGACAGACAGACAGACAGACAGACAGACAGACAGACAGACAGACAGACAGACAGACAGACAGACAGACAGACAGACAGACAGACAGACAGACAGACAGACAGACAGACAGACAGACAGACAGACAGACAGACAGACAGACAGACAGACAGACAGACAGACAGACAGACAGACAGACAGACAGACAGACAGACAGACAGACAGACAGACAGACAGACAGACAGACAGACAGACAGACAGACAGACAGACAGACAGACAGACAGACAGACAGACAGACAGACAGACAGACAGACAGACAGACAGACAGACAGACAGACAGACAGACAGACAGACAGACAGACAGACAGACAGACAGACAGACAGACAGACAGACAGACAGACAGACAGACAGACAGACAGACAGACAGACAGACAGACAGACAGACAGACAGACAGACAGACAGACAGACAGACAGACAGACAGACAGACAGACAGACAGACAGACAGACAGACAGACAGACAGACAGACAGACAGACAGACAGACAGACAGACAGACAGACAGACAGACAGACAGACAGACAGACAGACAGACAGACAGACAGACAGACAGACAGACAGACAGACAGACAGACAGACAGACAGACAGACAGACAGACAGACAGACAGACAGACAGACAGACAGACAGACAGACAGACAGACAGACAGACAGACAGACAGACAGACAGACAGACAGACAGACAGACAGACAGACAGACAGACAGACAGACAGACAGACAGACAGACAGACAGACAGACAGACAGACAGACAGACAGACAGACAGACAGACAGACAGACAGACAGACAGACAGACAGACAGACAGACAGACAGACAGACAGACAGACAGACAGACAGACAGACAGACAGACAGACAGACAGACAGACAGACAGACAGACAGACAGACAGACAGACAGACAGACAGACAGACAGACAGACAGACAGACAGACAGACAGACAGACAGACAGACAGACAGACAGACAGACAGACAGACAGACAGACAGACAGACAGACAGACAGACAGACAGACAGACAGACAGACAGACAGACAGACAGACAGACAGACAGACAGACAGACAGACAGACAGACAGACAGACAGACAGACAGACAGACAGACAGACAGACAGACAGACAGACAGACAGACAGACAGACAGACAGACAGACAGACAGACAGACAGACAGACAGACAGACAGACAGACAGACAGACAGACAGACAGACAGACAGACAGACAGACAGACAGACAGACAGACAGACAGACAGACAGACAGACAGACAGACAGACAGACAGACAGACAGACAGACAGACAGACAGACAGACAGACAGACAGACAGACAGACAGACAGACAGACAGACAGACAGACAGACAGACAGACAGACAGACAGACAGACAGACAGACAGACAGACAGACAGACAGACAGACAGACAGACAGACAGACAGACAGACAGACAGACAGACAGACAGACAGACAGACAGACAGACAGACAGACAGACAGACAGACAGACAGACAGACAGACAGACAGACAGACAGACAGACAGACAGACAGACAGACAGACAGACAGACAGACAGACAGACAGACAGACAGACAGACAGACAGACAGACAGACAGACAGACAGACAGACAGACAGACAGACAGACAGACAGACAGACAGACAGACAGACAGACAGACAGACAGACAGACAGACAGACAGACAGACAGACAGACAGACAGACAGACAGACAGACAGACAGACAGACAGACAGACAGACAGACAGACAGACAGACAGACAGACAGACAGACAGACAGACAGACAGACAGACAGACAGACAGACAGACAGACAGACAGACAGACAGACAGACAGACAGACAGACAGACAGACAGACAGACAGACAGACAGACAGACAGACAGACAGACAGACAGACAGACAGACAGACAGACAGACAGACAGACAGACAGACAGACAGACAGACAGACAGACAGACAGACAGACAGACAGACAGACAGACAGACAGACAGACAGACAGACAGACAGACAGACAGACAGACAGACAGACAGACAGACAGACAGACAGACAGACAGACAGACAGACAGACAGACAGACAGACAGACAGACAGACAGACATACATACATACATACATACATACATACATACATACATACATACATACATACATACATACATACATACATACATACATACATACATACATACATACATACATACATACATACATACATACATACATACATACATACATACATGGATCCCCAGAGCGTATTCCTTTCCCTAAATAAAGATGGTAATTTGGGTGTAAACCAAGGGGTTAATCTAACTTGTATTATAAATGTTTTTAAATGTGCAATTGTTTGTTAATGACTGAGAGAACGGTTTTTATGAAAACATCCAGTGCTGTTTCAACATCAGGGATTTTAGAAGTTTAGTGCGAATATCACTGTGGAAAAGGTATGTAGGGTTGTAATGTTTCATCACTAAAATGTCTTAATTTCTTTTGATAATAGTGTGAGATTGTGATTTCCTTGATCAAGTGTTTCTGATATATATAGAGCAATGATCCTAAATCCTAGATTGCAAACACCACAAGCTAGAATTGTGTCACTCCTATTGGAAATAATTTAATCAAATTAGGGTAGATCTAGAGTAAGTTTTCACATTTGGCCTAGTGGGATGATGATCAGTAATCACTGGGTTAAATTGAGGTTACCACTAACCTCCTTTAAGTAACTAGAAGTATTACTCAACCAATCAAGATTAAATTAACCCATAACAATCATTTCAACGTCAGAATACAGAGAGTAAATTAATATCCTGTCAAAATCAACCTTCGACATAAGAAACTCAAAACATTTTGGGACAGTGACAGCATTCATGACAGTGACAGAGAAGGAGTTGACTCAGTCAACACTACTATGGTAGTAAGCCATACTGGCCGGTGGTATAACTAGTAAGAGTAGGTATGGGGTATGTATAGATATATATACACATATATAATATATACAGGTATGTACGCAGATATATCCAAACAATTGTAAATAAATAGTGTTATTGTACATGGCTGTACAGTAGGGGTGTAAAGGTACACATATCCATACCGAACCGTTTCAGTATGTACCGTACCGTACAGAACGAATACAACGGTATGTTAACCACTAATGACCGCCCACTGGGGGCTGTTTTTTTCACAATCTAATATAAAGAAAATTCGCTTATTAATTTCAATATAGAATATTCGTTGACAGCCCTACAAGTACAATTAGTTACTGCACACTACATCACCCCTGAGTGGAACAGTGGTGAACTTCCCCCCACTGTACCGAAAACCCGTACCGAACCTTGCCTTCAAACCCGAGGTACGTACCGTACTGTGGTTTTTGTGTTCCGTTACACCCCTACTGTACAGGTATGTAAACAGTAATATATGGGTAGACTATAGGTTGTGGCAGGTAGTAACAGGAATAAAGCAGCATGAAGGAGTACTGTATTCCTGGTTTTAATCTGGAGGTAAACAGCCTTCAGCTCCCCCACCACACAGTGAGCCTCGTCGGGCCGTGACAGAAGCTCCAGATATGTCCAGAACCTTCAGCATCATGATGTACAATGTGTTTTAGAACGTGTTTCAGAAGGTTCTTACCCATGTGTCGCCCGGAGTGCTCTTCAAGGCGAAGGGTCCGTGTCGTGTCGTCAGCGTGACACCAAAACAACGACAACAGTAGTCCAACAACATGTAGCTAGAGCGGGAGACACAATCTGTGTGTGTGCATGTGGGTGTGTGTGTGTGTGTGTCGGGGGAGGGGGAGGGGGGGGGGGGGAGGGGGGATTAAAAGCAGTAATGAGATTTCTTCTCGTCAATCACAAAGACTAAGTACCCAGCTAGTCTGTCATCCACAATCACGCACACGCTTGTGCGCACACACACACGCACGCACGCACGTGCACGCACGCGCACACACACACGCACACACACACACACACACACACACAGAAAGAAGCATTTTGTATAAAAGCATTCTGTACTTCTGTATGACAACTATTAAAGAAACTTGAAACTTGAACACACACACACACACACACACACACACACACACACACACACACACACACACACGTGGAAATGAACATAGTCAAGACCTCTGATACCAGAACCATTAACCTACAGCCATAGACCTCTGATATCAGGACCATTAACCTACAGTGACCAAAGTAGGGCACTTTAAACTTTATTTGAACCCACAAATCATATATCACACATACATCAGATTCAATAGAGAATGCATATGGAAACAGAACCCCCAATATTGGCAGTGTTAGTGCCTTGCTCTACCCTTTGAACTACAAAGGGAATGGAACCCCTAACCCTGGCAGTGTTAGTGCCTTGCTCTACCCGTTGAGCTACACTGGGAATGGAACCCCTAACCCTGGCAGTGTTAGTGCCTTGTTCTACCCTTTGAGCTACACAGGGGTCTAAATGATGACATTGGTGTACTATATCATTCAGATGAGTCATTTTGAATTACATTAATTCAGAGAAAGATAGAACCCAGGGTTTGCATAATGCACTTTTGTGTGGTGGTGGATTTGGTCAGTAATAGGCAGACCGTGGTCTAGATCCGGACCCGGACGCTGTGCTCTCCGGACCCATTGTAGGTATCGGATATGTTTGGCCTGGCAGATCAGTTCTTCAGTTCAGTATAGCAGTATAAACATCACATGTTTATAATGCTGTACCAAAGATCATTAGCTGTCCTATGTGGCTTCACAACGATAGCGTCAAACCTGTCATTGAGTAACTGAACTTGTTGACGTGAAATGGTGGAACGAATGGAATTCATGTTTTGAGCCGTTATGCTTTTCTGCTAGCTTGCTAACGTTAACTTTCTTTCAGTCTCCACATGAAGTCTTATTTAAATTGTATTGAAATAATAAATCATTAGTAAACAAAAGTAGTGCTGAAAATTTGACTGCTATTTTGATAGGGTTATTCTATTTACTCTTGGCTACATTTGAAAAAAGAAAACGCTACATTAATTAATAGGGCCTGTATTGGTCTATTTATGGCGTGAAATTATTCTCGGTCCGATACCGGACCGGCTTAAGGGGTTAAGTCCATTCTCTCAAATCACTATGTACTAAGCCCACACCAATCCGGGTTCAAAGCCAATCATAACACATTATCAGCCATCTTTCTAGTTACTAAATTACATAATATCAGCTTTAGACAAGAAGAAACACTGTGCTGCCCTCTTTATTGAAGCTTTTGATACAGTCGATCACCATTTACTCTTAACCCTTTCACTGCCGCACTACCAAACGGTTAACCCTTTCACTTTAACTGCGACAATACACAGAAGGTTAACCCTTTCACCGCCACACAACAGCCGGTTAACCCTTTCACTGCCACACTACAGGAGGTTAACCCTTTACTATCACACTACAGACGGTAACCGTTAAGTTAAGCACTAAACAAAAGGTCGGTGCAATTAGATATAGCAACATGGAGATACGTTGAGGAATCTATCTGGACAGTGTAGACAGAGACATGCAGAGAGATTAATGTAACGAAAACCTTAAATGGATTGAAGTGTATTACTTACTTACTTACTTACTTACTTACTTACTTACTTACTTACTTACTTACTTACTTACTTACTTACTTACTTACTTACTTACTTACTTACTTACTTACTTACTTACTTACTTACTTACTTACTTACTTACTTACTTACTTACTTACTTACTTACTTACTTACTTACTTACTTACTTACTTACTTAATTACGCCTATCGCTCCTTTTGGGGGAGCATAGGCCGTCGACAACAGTTCGCCAGGGTCCTCTGTCCTGTGCTTTGCTTTCCAGCTGTTTCCATGTCAGTCCGCTCTGTGTGATGTCTGTCTCCAAGTCCCTGCACCAGGTGTTCTTGTGCTGGCCTCTCTTCTTTTTGCCTTGGGGGTTCCATCTAAGGGCCTGTCTGGTGTTGCTGGTGTTTGGTTTGCGTAGTGTGTGGCCGATCCATCCCCACTATTGAAGTGTATACTTACCTAAAATGTAGACAAGTATTGCAATGAATTACAGTTATTAAGACAATAGAATTCCTGAAACATAATACAAAGTATCCTATACTTACCCAATTAGCTGAAATATTGTTATACTTAACTGAAACAAAATTTAGGAATGTGAGACAGACAGAGAGAGACAGAGATAGACAGAGACAAACAGAAAGAAACAGACATACAGAGACAGACACAGACAGAGATAGGTAGAAAGACAGACGGAGACAAATGGAGAAAGACAGACGGACAGAGACAAATTAAGAAAGACACAGGCAGACAGACAGAGACAAACAGAGAGAGAGACACAGACAGACAGACACAAAGAGACAGAGGCATAGACAGAGAGAGACAGATAGAAAAGCGGACAGAGATAAGTAGAAAGACAGACAGAGACAGATAAAAAGGCGGACAGACACAGACAGGGATAGAAGACAGATACAAGCTGGGTGTCGGGATGTTGTTAGCACAACAATAGCTACCAAGCTAAGCTACGTTAGCTTCTAACGGTGTATACACAATATGTACAACGACACAATGATTTACATTATTACATATGGTAACGTGGTTGTGGCTTTTACAAATAGTGGTTAGCTTTAGAGATGGATGGCTATGATCACGGAGCAATAGTGCTGTTAGGTGTGTGGTATCTTTGACTGTGTATTTCATAACTAATATGTGTGAATAATTAGAGAAGCATAATGCAAAAGCCAGGTGTACCCTTTCAACAGCAGAATGGATTGTCAGTGCTAAAGTAAGGAGCTGATACTGGTGTTACAGAGACAGCCACTCAACCCCCACTCGTGACTGAGTACTGTATGTTAATGTGGTGATAACACCCCACTGGGTGCAGAGGGCAGACCAGCCCAGACTTGTTAAGAGCAGAATGTATTTACAGGATGTTAGACATGGAAACTAATTCACAAACAAGTTATCTATTAATCAACTGTTTAGTATCAAAATGTAAGCAAAAGAGTAAAACTGTGATAATACTGGAAGAGTGTAATTCATAATACACTAGAGATATTTGGGTAAAATGTTTAAATAGGAGATGCCTCTGTGGAAGAACGCGACAGTCTAAAAGGAGGGGGGCCACCTGAAGACCCCCGCTGTTGATATACTGGAAGAAGACACAGACGAGGAAATCAGGGGGGGCGGACCGCCTCCCAGAAGACAAATCTAATTGGACCAAAACGTACTACTGGACTGTTACTATTGGTGGATATTGGGGTATATAATAGAGAGCGCAGTGTTTGAGAGACAGGCCAGAAACCCCCAGGGGTTTCTGTGTCTCTCAACCGATCCACCCATCCAGAGACTACTGTGAGCTGATTGCATTTTCATGTGAGTAAATCATGGGAAAAACCATTTGTTGTTTAAGTTTAGTGTAATCCTTAATATCTGAAACCAGGTTTACTCATGTGTAAATGCTCAGTAAGATTCTCTATTTCATTGATGTTAACACTTTGATCGCCATGGTTAAATTCATAATTTACCATCCCTCGCCAGCTCTATTTGTCTATGGAGAAGTTCCCCTTCTTTGCAGGGCTATAACTTTTTAAATTGTATTGCTAAATTGACATTATTATGGCCCATTCAATGTCCTATATCTATTGTTCAGGGTGTAGCAACGTTATACTCATTCATTCACATATTCATACTAAAATACTGTCTAAAGTATAAGTATGTTTTTATCGTTTTCTGCAGCTTTCTCCAGAACTTGATTTATAGCCCTAAATGCATTATATTGATGATCAAATACAGTTTGGTAGGAATCTGTGCGAGATAAAAATTTTCAACTGGATGTGCTTCTAGGAGTTACTACTTATCATCTGATGTTGACCGGATGGGCGGGGGGTCGTTTATAATTCCGTGGGCAACGTTATATCATTCATCTAGTGTGGGTGATATGATCATCAGAGCAGTTTATATGGAACACGTTTAAAAAAACGCTGAATCTTACCGTAGCTTCCTCGGGCCGTTGGGCGATGAGCGTGGAGCAGAGATATTCCTATTATGGGATGTATAAATACCCGATCCATTTCAAGGTTGTATAATAGTATATACGTCCAAATCATGTTGTTTATCGAGTTATTTGCACCGATCGGTGTTCACTGTGTCAAGATGGAGTCCCTCTAACGATAGCGAGTGCCCGGACGAAATATGGGTGAGCACCACTTCATCCACAGATCACTTCCTGTTGGGCGATCTGCCGATCGGCCACCAGATGGCGCTCTTGAACCATTGGAGAGTTGAGTGGAGCTCAGCAGTATATCTCAGGTCCCCGGGGGAGAAATATGATTTCGATCACAGATTTTTGAAATATTGATATCAAAGACGTGTTACGGCGTCTTCGGCAGAATGAGCATGGCGGGGAATGACGAGTTTCGGCGTCTCCGGCGATTAAAGTGTTAACATGACTACTGTTTATGTACAGACTGGGTTTGATGTGCAAACCTTATTAATCCTTTGTACAACATGTGTTGATGTACTATGAAATAATCCTTGTATGTAAAAAACAACCTTCTGAATTCACTCTGAGCCCAGAGGCAAAATAAATAATGAGTTTTGAACTATAGTTCCTTTTTGTCTGGCCTGCACAGTTTATTTTTCCACCCAGTAGAGAAAGACCATTGCATCATTATGACCTTCTTCCTTTTCCAGATAGCAACCTCATTGTACTGCAAATAACCTTAGATATTGATTAGAAATATACGACAGGTGAAACAGGTACATTTTCATTCATCACTCGGCTAGTAGTAGCAAGGCTCTCTGCCTGCCACTAGCTGTGTGTGACTCTCAGGCATAAGGGGGGCGTGCTAGCGTAGGGTCACGTGGGCTTAGTGGCCAATCAGAGGAACCCGGAAACCGAACAGCGTTGTAGAAGGCATAGACGCAGCCAGGGACCCTACCTGAACAATATGAACAGTGGTTTTCTGCCGCTCACTGGTGGCCAAACGCAGCAGAAACTCCAGATACTGAACCTCCTAGGTTTGCTGGATAATATTAATACTATGTTTAATGCTATGTTGTTGCCTCTGTTCATGTTGTGTGTCCCCGTTTTAGCTTGTGTTTAAAAGGTTTATGTTTTCATATGTTTCCTTTAAAGGTTCATCTCTTTTACATATGTTTTCTGTAGGTGTTAATTTCTTTACATATGTTTCCTTTAAGGGTTGTTCCTTTAAATATGTTTTCCATTTAGATAATCCCTTTACACATGCCTTTATTTTTTATGTGAGTTTTCTTTTGCTAATGCTTTGTGTTCACCAGTCTTGGCCATGCCTGGTCTTAAACCAGCTGGCGCTCATTAGCAATCACAGGCAGTATTTGTACCTGCCCGTTTCTCACTTTCATTGTCGCGCCATTGTTTTGTCATTGTGTTGTTTTGCAACCTTGTGTTCGGTCACTCACTCTGTTTACTCCTGTATTCCCTGTGAGTCTGTTCCTTTCTTAGTCCACTTTTGCCAGCACTGCTGAGTATTGTTTTCCGGCTTTTACAGTTCGTTTTTGTTTGCTACCGTTTGTAACATATCATTGTTGCTTGCAAACTTCAAAGTAAAAGCCCTTCATTTCATTCCGTCATCTCTGCCTCTACTCTCTCGGATCGTGTTCTGCATTTGGGGTCTCCTCACCTATTCCCACACCGAACCCTCACAGTCTCTATGCACGGTGAAAGCATTCAAATTGCACACGCTCCTTTTAAAGGTTTCATATACATGTTTCAAGCAGGGGCGTCATTTTGGTATGGCAAGATATGGCACTTACAATTTTGTATGTTGATTTAGAATTCGAATGTCAACATTATGAACGAAGCTTCGAACTATTCGGTGCAGCCCTAGCATGTTTTGATATTGTCAATTATCTCACTTTTACTAGGTGACTTTTAGTGACTAACTGAAATATGCCCAAAAAAATAGGAAAATGGACATAGGGACGTTTTTTAATCAAAGGGCAGCAGAGACAAGTCTTACAATGGCTTAGTGATTATAACAGTGCAGTTCAGCATTCAGTAACCCATACTTTTTGTGAATGTGTTTTTGATACTACATTCTGTTGAACACACACCTCAAAACCGTACCTAAGGAAAATTGGCTCAATTGCAAGAAAAGTAATAGACAGTTATGATATTACATTCTGCATAATTCGTATGCAAAATATTGTGGTTCCCTGCTTTAGTCTGTTGACACATTTCTATACTAAAAATGCTTGTATAGAATTGTATAGAAACAACTCCCCCCCCCCCCCCCCCCCCCCCCCCCCTCCTCGCCATACCTTGCCTTTTACTGAAATGACGCCACTGGTTTCAAGTGTACTCAGTGTGCTGAATGAACCGATTCAAGATGCACACCAGTGGCGTCGTTAGCCCTGGGCTTCCGGGGCTTTAGCCCCGGATGTTTTTCTCCTAGCCCCGGACCTTAAAAAAATAAATAAAAAAGTTGTTTACATTTTTTTTTTTTTTTTTTTTTTTACTTTTTTTTTTTTTTTAAGATGTCAGCATCCCCATTGTCTGTGCTGAATGTTTGTTAGTGTTTGGTATTTTTTTTTGGTTTTAAGTACTTTTAATCCATTTTTAGTAAGTAGTTTTCATTTGATCCTATAATTTTTTCATTCACCGATTTGTGGACTTTTTTTTTGTATCCTGAAAGGCGCATTCTAAATCAAATGCATTATTATTATTATTATTATTATTATTATTATTATTATTATTATTATTATTATTATTATTATTATTATTATTATTATTATTATTATCATCCAGGAGGGAAAAGACACTTTGGATAGTAGGGACTGCATCTCTGCCTGTCCTGACCAGGAAACACTTTGCAACTGTGATCTCCTCTGGCAATAGTTGGATATTGTAATGTGTGGCGAGGGGTTGCAGCAATTCCACTGAGAGAAACTGGTCTGAGGCTGGATAACATGCCTGTGTATGCCTCTCATAAGTTGTTATCCAACTCATGAGAACCTGCTCTCAAGCTCTGGATAGAACAGTCTCTGTCTCAGCTGATCTCCTGAGCTGAGGTCTGAGCTTGTGCCACAAGATGCCATTACATATGGCCTTTGTCCTGTCATACATGTCCACTGCCATCTCTGAGGTGCGATAACCTTTGAGTGTGTCCTGCACTGTGCTTTTAAATAGTACAGATAGGTATTGAAGATGTGCACTTTAACGCAGCAGCACCTGGAGCCTCCATACCCATGTCCAGTGTCCACTGACAAAGACATGCTCATGATACTGTGATAAACTATAATAAGCTTTAATCGAACCCTGGTTCATTTCCTCGGATAGTCCGGTTGGTTTGGGGTGGTGTGAAAGCTCATTCACTCTTGCAAGTGAACCCTGCATTTGAGATGTGAATGCAAAGCGGACCAAAGGCAGGAAAATACCCAAAAATCTAATATCTTTTTTATGAGACTTTTTTTTTCGATTGCTTAAGCATGATTTTTTAAACGGGGCCCGGTGTTTCAAAACACACAATTAGCACAACCACACACACAATTATCAGAACACCTCAGATCCTTTGCTAAATTAAACACTTGTCAAAACCATACACTAATTTAAAAAAACTACATTTTGTTACTATATGAAACACACGTTTTATATGACTTAATTCTGTTTGAACCAGTTACTCACACTGCTGTGCTTAACCTAAAACACATTTAGCTATTCTACTTCTCAGTGATTAGAGTACTGTAAGTGAAGTACGCAGAGAATGTGCAAATATACAATAAATTCACCAAACACTACACAAGACCAATGCTGTAGACTGATGAAAATATAATTTATTTATCTACATATACCCAAATCAATGATGCAGACTGCTGAAAAAAAACATTTTCTCTCCATATACCCAAATCAATGATGCAGACTGATGAAAATATAAATTTTCTCTCCATATAACCAAATCAGTCAACATTTGAACATGGAGAATCACAACAAAACATGTCCCAGTTTTCATGCTACTATGTGCATAACACTGTAAGCTCAGCAAATATCAGACAAACATAAAATACTGTATCCAGTAGGCCTACAGGTTAAAATTACAGTAAAACAAAAACAATTTTGAAAAAATTTAAATAGAGTACAGAAAATACTAGACATTATCTCTTTGCCTAGCTGGATCTGGCAAGATACTTTTTTGCTCTGTGTATTGTTTTGCAAAAAGTGTGAGGCTGACATTGTGCTTATAGAGGTGCAAATCTGGGCCTATGTTTTGCTCCTTGAGTGTAATGTTTTGATACTTGTGTAATACTTTTGATTTGAGTGTTTATGCAATTGAAGAAAACTGTAAAGACTAGAGATGAACTGTTTATTTCTTTTGTACATAGGCTGTGCATATGTTTGTTTGTTTGTTTATTTGCTTATGTGTATGATTCTTAACTGTTTTTATTTTGTTATTGGTGTATATGTGTGTATGTATGTACAGTATATGTATATGTATATATATATATATGTGTATATATGTATATTTGTACTCCTGTTGGGGCCTCTTGGACCAGATCAATGTTTTATCTGGCTAAATAAAGGTTAAATAAATAAATAAGAAACTGATGATTTGGTCCTGTTAACTTTGAATTTTCTATGGGGACTGCCCAGATCCCTCTCATGGACATGGACCTCACTTTGAGAACCTCTAATGATTCTAGTTCTTCAGTATTCATCTCTTATTACTCTAAAATTGCGTATTACTGTGTTAAAAAAAAAAAAAAAAAAAAACTCCACCCCCCTGGGCTGAAGCCCCCAATGTTTTCTAACCCTAAAAACGCCCCTGATGCACACGCTCGATTTTACCGTTTGAAGGTGTCACAGTGTCAGGCCCTCTAGCCAAAATGTCTGTTTTTCTCTTCTTTTCATATACTGCAGAGTCAGGAGGCAAATAGACTGGACAGAATTGACTATATAATGAATATATACATTTCAAATTACTCAGTGTGCTGAATGAAACGTTGCTCCCACATGACTATACATATAGATAGACTAGGTTAAATTGATTAGACCAATTAATCAGATAAGGTAGACGATTAGACTTATGCGTACGTATTGGATACATGTTTCTAAACTACCAAATGTGGCTAGCCAAATTATTTTTCTATACATATTTTTGATACACATTAATACCTCTGACTCGTGAAGCCCTTGTAACTATATAAACCTCTTAATTACTATTATTTTTATTTTATTTTTATTAATTTTTATCCTCTTTCTCAACTTTGTCAAGGTTTCACAATTACTATATCCCCTGGCTACAATGGGTGACTCCTATACTTTAGAGTCCTTATATGACAGTAGGGGCCAAAGATGTTCTCTTTAAGCTATTATAGGTTGGAAGAAAATTTTGCTTATGTTCACTTAATGATAAGTTAATCAATGCTCGCTAATAGCATTTCAGTATACTTCACGCACTCTAAACTTTATATGGATCGCACCCCTGAGTGAAAGCCATTAGTAGCACTTTTACTTTGCTGTTCTATTGTTGTGCCCTGAGTTATTTAATTTTTTCTGATTGACTTTTGCACACGGTTTAAACTGGTATTATAACTATATTGGAGACTGTTTACTGGGAAGGGAAGAGAGGGAGAACGGGAGTAGGGATGGATCCTCCACTGGAAGTGATCCCCTAGGGACCAAGGGCTGTACCCCCGGGTGAGTAGTATGTGTTTGGATGTGTGTGTGAGTATGTTTGTGTATGGATGTGTGTGTGCGTCGACCCCCCACCCCCCTCCCTGTTCCCTTTTTTCTTTATCCCCCCCTCTCTTTCTCTCTTCTTCCACTATCTCCTCTTTTCAACTCAGATACATATGCAATTATTAGATCATGGCAGTGATTGGCAGAAACATCCGCTTCGTCTCATGGAATGTTAAAAGGATGAACAACTCTATCAAAGCAAACAAGGTACTTAGGCACGAGATACTACACTGCATTAGACTTGAACGAATCAGATTCTCTCTAAAGGGCTCCCTAAAAGCATTCCATGCGACCTGGCAACCATTTTTGAGGAACAGGGGACATAACGGTAGGTTATGTAGATAACCTAGTTATACTAGTATTGGCTGAGCGTCCCGCTCTGAGCCTTATGAGATATACCTATCTCCTATGATACCTATTGTATCTCCCACGAACAAAAATTACATGCACCCCACCTGTATGGGGCTCCGCCCCCATGGTGGCACCGCCCATATAGCAGTGACTCTGGTCACCACACATCCTTCCTCGCCAAAAAACCCGTCCCAGGAAAAGATTCCTCAAGAGGGAACTCAGGGCCGCGCAGAGCGGGACGCTCAGCCAATACTAGTATAACTAGGTTATCTACATAACCTACCGTTATACGCCGTATTCGCTATCGTGTCCCGCTCTGAGCCTTATGAGATATGGGGAAGAGCGGACGCGAAGCCCGACAAATGTACCCCCTGAGGACCCGTAAGCCCACATCAAAGGGTGCAGGGAGCCCTGTCACCCCATCCTTCCTAACGAAGGGGGGGCGCAGTCAACTCCACCTGAATGCGAACAAGAGGGAACTAGAACCCCTTGAACACACCGTACAGGCGGAACCACGTGTGACCCAACACACTGTGGCCCATACCCATACACTCCTGCTACCCGACCAAAGGATGGGAAGCAGGAAAGGCCACAGACCCCAGAACCGCCTGGGAGACAGAACCCCCGGTCATGTCCATGAGGTAAAACCTTACAAAGGGGCCCGGGGAGGACCATGAAGCTGCAGCACAGATGTCCTCCACCGAGGCCCCACCCAGGAGAGCGGCAGAAGCAGCCACCCCACGAGTGGAGTGCGCCTTGACGCCCCCAGGGGGATCCTGCCCAGCCAACGTGTAGCAGAGGGTAATGCCCTCGCACAACCAATGGGACAGGCGCTGCTCCGACAGTGCCTCACCAGCACGAGCCCCACCGTAACAGACAAAGCTGGTCGGTAACCCTGAAGTCCTGAGTACGGCTGAGGTAAAACCCCAAGCACGGACTGGACATGACAGGTGAAGGCCTGCATCTAACTCACTAGTGTGAGGAGGAGGACGAAACGCCTGAACCACAATATCCCGGGAGCGGAAGGAACTCCGGATATTCTTAGGCACGAAAGCAAGATTAGGTCGCAGAGTGACACCGCAATCGGTCCGAAAAGACAGGCACTCTGGACGTACCGAGAGAGCACAGAGCTCACCTACGCGTTTAGCGGAAGTGACAGCCAGTAGGAACGCGGTCTTGAAGGACAGCTGTCCCAACGGCGCCTGCTCGAGCGGCTCAAACGGGGCCAAGGACAACCGACCGAGGACCAATTGAAGATCCCAAGTCGGAGCCAAGGAGCGTTGCACCGGCTTAACGCGTCGAGCGCCAAGCAGGAAACGCCTCACAAAAGGGTGGCTGAACAAGACATCCCCTCAAACCCCTCATGATAGGAGGATATAGCCGCCGCATATACCGTCACCGTCGAAGCCGACAGTCTATCAAGGAGAGACTGGAGGTAACTAAGGACAGCATCCAGGGGGCAGGAGACTGAGTCCCGGCCCCCCGCCTTACACCACACTTGGAACATACGTCATCTGCCCGCGTAAGCGCGACAGTGGAGGGAGCATGCGCATTCCAGATGGTAACACCATCAGGATCAAGAACCTGCGCCCCTCAACGTACCCGTCCCAACAACTGACCTAACAGATGTATGGGGAAGAATCCCTGGCGGCACGGCATCGGCCCCAGACCTGCCTGGCCATGTCCAGACGTAATCCTCACCCGTCAGGATGAGGACCGCCCCGCGACAGTACCTCTGCACCCACATTCTCCCTGCCGGGGATGTGGGGAGCCCTCAGGCCGCGCAGATGGAGGACGCCCATAGCCAGTTGCCCGCCGCCTGGTGCAGACAGGGGGAGCGTACTCCTCCCTGTCTGTCGATACACGACACTGACGTCGTATCGTCCGTCCTGATCAACACCATTTGTGGACCAGAAGGACCGCTTTCAATACCAACACATTGAACGTAGCGCAGACCGGGCAGCATGGTTTGCCAGCTGCCCCCTACTGCGTTGGCCCGACGCGTCACCAGCGAGGGAGGCGTCGGTGAAAACGCGACGTGAGACAGCGCCGTAACCGTCCTAGGACGGAACCTCCCGAGCGTGTTGACAACACGCTCTGAGATGGATGCCCATAGCCCTCCAACCGTTGACTGGGAAGAGGAGTGCTCTACATCCAGTCTACAGCAACCCCAGGCTGGTAGAGACCTGCCTGGTACGAGACCTGACGATCCACCTTGACCGCAAAAGACCAGAACGTCATCAGGGCAGAACACTCCGTAACCCCGGACGACGCAGAGGCCCCAGTGCGGCCTCCACGCACTTGGTGAAGATGCGGGGAGCCAGAGAAAACCGAACGGCAGCCTCTGGTACTCATACGCTAACCCTGCAAAGGAAGCATAGGTAAGCCCTAGGATGGAAGATCGGGGATGCGCATACGCATCCTACAGGTCTATGGAGGAGAACCAGACCCCCACCTGACAGTGTCCAACAGGTAGGAGACGATCCAAAAAATGCTGAACCTTCCCATGGGACAGGTCCAGCCTGGGTCTTACACCCCTCCCTCCCGACTTCTCGGGCAGAGAACACCGGGAGGAGAACGCCACGACGATGGCTTGCTTCGTCCACAGAGATTGGATCTCGTTGACCAGAGCTGTCCCTGCTGGAGACCCTGACAACAGGGTCTGTACCAAACCTGAAAACGGGTGGGGTTGTGTAAACACAAGTCCCCGCCTCAGCGTTCTCTCCATCCACCTCGACATATGGTACTGCCGTAGTCATATGTGACGACACTCCCAACGCACCTGCCGTCACGTGGCGCAGGTCCGCCAGGAACTGTAGATAGTTGGCCCGGTTCCCCCGCTGTGCGTAGACAACCCTGGAACCGTGCGAGGAGCGCGTTCCGTGTCGGAACACCTGACCCTGACACCACCCACGAGGCAATCGCACCCAAGGGGGAACCCCGACAGAAAGGGCCGGTCTGATACGGGGGGCTTCCGATGAAAAAAGCCCCCCCACTGAACACCCCTCCAGAACATGCTGAAGGAGTTGTTCTGCAGCCGGACATGCAAGGTGTAAGGCCCCCATGGGTTCCTACACACCGTAGCCCTGCAGTGATATTACTACCACCCCAAATCATGTGAGCTGCGACCACTTGCCAATATTTCAGGAGTGGGAGGCACCAACATGATACCTGGCCTGGCGAAGGCGAGGCCGGGGAAGCCCGCACTGTGTGCCTCAAAAGGTTTCGAGCCCCCCTGCTGACAACACTTAAGTTGACAGACGTAACACCAGGCTCAACCAACACAGTTCAAGGTGTAGGAGCCGCTTGACAGCACAACATTCTCACGGACAGACCCAGGCTCAGCCATCAACTGGGTGTCAGCCCCTGTCCCCATGAGAAGCGAAAAGGGGGGCCGCCCGCGCATCAACGAAGGCACGCGGCCCGCAGCCAAAGGAAACAATCAGAGCCCACTTCTTCCGCTGGTGTTGGGGAAGGGAGTGATCGGAGAGCGGGCTGCTCGCGGCAGGACGGTGGCGGCTTGTTTGTTCAAGCCGAACCCATCCTACATGGCCGATCCCTCGGCCGCCAAGGCTGTCGGCCTTGTGGACACCTGTCGAATCAACGCCCAGGATACCTCTGGCGGGGGAAAAACATGGCCGCCTGTCGAGGGCCCCGTCATCGCCGCTGACGAGGCTGTGCTCTCTCTTCTTCTGGCCGCGCGGTGTGAGGCGGTGTAGGGCCTAGGACAATACCGCCCGCGCTCCAGCAGAAGACCAAAATCCCCTGCGGAGAGGGGAACCCTGAGCGGTTATAGCTTGCGGCTGGGTCAAAGCTAATAACGTCAACAACCTCGCGCAATGTGTCGACGTCGGCTGGCCCTCAAGGCCCCTCCACCAGACACCATTTTTTGAATAGAAAAAAACAGCAATTCGAACACAGTTCTAATCGTTGCCAATTCCATACCGTGGCGGTACAAGCCTTAACAGCCCACCAGCCACTCGCCAGGCCGACCCACCCATGGTGTCGGCCGGGCGGGGCATTGTTTCAATATATCAAAAACAAAGGACTGATGTTAACACGGAGCACCAGTGGTGATTGCAAACAGCACCCTCCACTGTGGTGTGCACCATGAAAGGGTTAAATGAATAAAAGAGCTAAACCACAAAATACTGTAGAATGAGCAAACCCATACACACAAAGTTAAGGGGAGATGGACCAGTCCCGCCTTCATTCAAAATATTCACAACAGGACACCAGCCCTAGTTTAGCCCATTTACCAAAAAAGGTAAACAAAGCCCCCCCCGCACTACTCCCCCAGTATACCGATTGACCGTCAGTATGAATGGTTGAGAGGAGAGAAAACTGTAGCAAGACAGACCTTCTCATAGCAGAGTGACAAAACGAAACAATAGCCCCCTACACAGGGCCGCCTCAGGAGGTGGGGGGCCTCGCGTCTAAAAACGCACAGGGCCTCACATTTCTCCCAGGCGGCCCTGCCCTTATACTACTGCAGCCTAGCACCAGGCGATGTGGGACCCAAAACAACAATTGCCTGCGCACAGACACGCAACATGTTTACCATGTCGGCTGGACCCATAGCCCCACTACCCGACGCCAACCCAGATGGGAACACCGTTCAACAAACCCCGCCGGAACACAAGGTAAAATACCTGGCTAGGCAACCTAGCCACGGCCTACCCTGTTGTGAATGAATGAATGAATGAAAAACTTTATTTAACAGATTGCAGAATGGGTACAATACAGTACGGCTCAATACATACAATTGTTAAGGGGATGCAGACCTGAGAAAGACGTTTGTCTTGTTTCCATCAGGGTCCCCCATTTTCAATTCATATAGACATATATGACATACATGACATACAGATAGTCAGTACTGCTACATCTATACATTTATGACATACCAGATTTGCAAATACAGTACTGTTTGTGATACAGAAGGAGTCAAGAAAAGGGAGTATATACATTTGACGTAGAAACTGTACATTGGAGGTTGGGTGGGGGGGGTTGGGTACATTGGGATATTGACAACCATACTGGGTAATTTACATTGGAGGTGGTTGGGGGGGGGGGGGGGGGCGGGGGGCACACTGTATAAACAAGTAACACTGTACATTGAGGGGGGGGGGAGGAGACACTGTACAAACAAACACAATTGTACATTGAACTATTGACAAAACCATAATAGGTAAATGACTGTACATTGGAGGGGGTTGGAATGATTGGGTTAGGATATTTACAGGGGCCAGTGTTGAATTGCAGTCTCCCGTAGGTGTCCCTTGAGAGAGGTTTTGAAAGTGGGTAGTGATCCACATTCCTTTACAGCTTTGGGTAGGGCGTTCCACATTGATGTGGCATAATTGCGAAACGTGTTTAGTCCCTTATTTGAGCCGAATCTGGGTTTGTGGAGCTCCCTCTGGTGTTGTGATCGTGGTATTCACTGACCTTTGGAAGTATTTTGACATGTACATGGGTACCTTTGGTCGTGTAGTGTATCTTGTAGACCAGGCCCATACAGACAGACAGACAGACAGACAGACGTGGAGACAGACAGACGTGGAGACAGACAGACAGACAGACAGACAGACAGACAGACAGACAGACAGACAGACGTGGAGGACAGACAGACAGACAGACAGACAGACAGACAGACAGACAGACAGACAGACAGACAGACAGACAGACAGACAGAGAGACAGACAGACAGACAGAGAGACAGACAGACAGACAGACATACAGACAGACAGACAGACAGGCAGACAGACAGACAGAGAAACAGCAGACAGACAGGCAGACAGGCAGACAGACAGAAGACAGACAGAGAAACAGGCAGACAGACAGACAGACAGACAGACAGACAGACAGACAGACAGACGAGAGACAGACAGACAGACAGACAGACAGACAGACAGACAGACAGACAGACGTAGAGACAGACAGACAGACAGACAGACAGACAGACAGACAGACAGACAGACAGACAGACAGACAGACAGACAGACAGACAGACAGACAGACAGACAGACAGACAGACGTGGAGACAGGACGCGGCCGGGGCCCTGACGCTCACCTGTCACCTGGCCGTTGTGCTCCTTCAGCTCGTGGATCTTGGTCACTTGGCTCCGTCCTTCTTGTAGATATTGACATCGTGGTTGTTGGGACACAGGGCGATCTCTGGAGAGCAAAGAAGAAAAACAACACTCTGTCTGTCTAAGAATATCCTGTCGGGCTGTGCTGTATATCAGTGGGATATATATCAGTGGGATATACAGCGGCGGCGGGGAAATGACTTTGGCCACGGGCCACAGTGTGATTATGGAGTGGAACTTAACAACGCTTAACAACTGACTGACTCTATGAGAGAGAGCGGATGAGGCTGGAGAATTATGTATCCGCCTGTAGCACTTACACATGCATGCATGCACACACACACACACACACACACACACACACACACACACACACACACACACACACACACACACACACACACACACACACACACACACACACACACACACACACTCTGCCTGTAGGCCTCACACATGCACGAACGCACAAATGTCCACCCACCCACCATAGATATGCTTAGCTAGATGCTCTGAGAGGAGTGTGGGGCCTACAGGGGCCTACAGAGGCCTCTCAGAGCGGAGCGGCCAGCCTGCCTCAGTCAGCACATGAGTCAGAGGTGCGGCTGACGGCTGTCTGTGGTGGCTGTTCTGTGGCCTACAGTACATGAAGAAGGCCTGTATGACTGTGTCACAGCCGCCCGCTACATCCTCTCTGAGCCAGAAGGCAAGCGGAGGCTCTCTGATAGAAACGGCCAAATATGGCAGTCGGTTTCCTCCTGGGGATAGCGGAACAACACAAAGACTTCTCAGAGAAAGAGCTCGGCCCCGCCCCTTCTTCACCAGAACAGGAAACAGGAAATACCTCCCGCCACCTGGGAGCCAATCACAAATCGCGTGGTGGTGGGGGGGGGGGGGGGGGGGGGATGAGAAGAGGTGGGATGACTGGTTTCTGGTCGTAAGGTCTCATATTCACCTACTATTAACTATTAAACTATTAAAGAAACTTGAAACACCCCGTGTATAGGATATACCGAGACATGATTATTGACGAATGGGAGAGAGCTGTCAAACTCACGAGTCCGGTCCTTGTTCCAGGCATGGCAGCTGATTGGTTCCAGCAAGAAGCTGTGGTACGCCATGGCCAATCAGGAGTCTCAGAAGCAGACCAGGAAGTGAGGTGCAGTGGAGTGTTGAATCTAGAAAACAGAAGTTGTTACATCCTCGTAAAACAGAAAAAGCAGAACTAGAAGAAGCAGAACAGAAACACCCAGAACAGAAACACGGTCGGCGCTTATTTGCCGGAACTTGAAAATTAAAAGTTATTTATAAACCTAACCCTTACACAAAACCTAAAATTAACCTTACAGGAGACCTCCAGATCGAGAGCTTTTGCTGTGATCATCCATTACTGAAAATATAGGCCCCTAGTGATCT